>NC_064420.1:20611250-20925625 GCF_023375975.1 Astyanax mexicanus | reverse complement strand
ATTTAAAATTCAACTGCACCCCAATGCATCATGGGAAAGCTCTATGTCACAGGTCACATGACACTGTGTGGGTCAGTGTGAGTTCCTATTTTATATATTAAAAAGGCCACAGCAAATACAAAGCAAATGCCACAACGGAGCTTAACCAACTCACTAAAGAGCTCATGACAAACTTGATTGAAAGTAGGAAGGACATTGTAAAATAAGTAAACTTTTGTAAAAGATATTAAAAAGTAAAGAGAAGAAAAAAAAATAATAATAAATTCCACTTATTTCCCTGAATACCCACTTTTTCCCATTAGATTTCCCTTGTGTTTTTGATATGACATGCTTTAGACAAGTACCAGTTTCCCAGTGCTCAGTAATGACTACAGAGCCAATACATTAGGGCTTGGGAGACGGGGGCCTTTTAAAGCACGGTCCAAGCACGCTTTACTTCTTCATGGTGACTGCTCAGAATTACCCAAAAACACCAAAAAAACAAAACAACAACCCACAAACATCTATTTCACCACAAACTAACACCACAATACCTCAGAAAAAATCTTCCATACACAATTCCTTAATTATTAATCAAATTTAAAATTCAACTGCACCCCAATGCATCATGGGAAAGCTCTATGTCACAGGTCACATGACACTGTGTGGGTCAGTGTGAGTTCCTATTTTATATATTAAAAAGGCCACAGCAAATACAAAGCAAATGCCACAACGGAGCTTAACCAACTCAGTAAAGAGCTCATGACAAACTTGATTGAAAGTAGGAAGGACATTGTAAAATAAGTAAACTTTTGTAAAAGATATTAAAAAGTAAAGAGAAGAAAAAAAAATAATAATAAATTCCACTTATTTCCCTGAATACCCACTTTTTCCCATTAGATTTCCCTTGTGTTTTTGATATGACATGCTTTAGACAAGTACCAGTTTCCCAGTGCTCAGTAATGACTACAGAGCCAATACATTAGGGCTTGGGAGACGGGGGCCTTTTAAAGCACGGTCCAAGCACGCTTTACTTCTTCATGGTGACTGCTCAGAATTACCTAAAAACACTAAAAAACACAAAACAACAACCCACAAACATCTATTTCACCACAAACTAACACCACAATACCTCAGAAAAAAATCTTCCATACACAATTCCTTAATTTTTAATCAAATTTAAAATTCAACTGCACCCCAATGAATCATGGGAAAGCTCTATGTCACAGGTCACATGACACTGTGTGGGTCAGTGTGAGTTCCTATTTTATATATTAAAAAGGCCACAGCAAATACAAAGCAAATGCCACAACGGAGCTTAACCAACTCACTAAAGAGCTCATGACAAACTTGATTGAATGTAGGAAGGACATTGTAAAATAAGTAAACTTTTGTAAAAGATATTAAAAAGTAAAGAGAAGAAAAAAAAATAATAATAAATTCCACTTATTTCCCTGAATACCCACTTTTTCCCATTAGATTTCCCTTGTGTTTCTGATATGACATGCTTTAGACAAGTACCAGTTTCCCAGTGCTCAGTAATGACTACAGAGCCAATACATTAAGGCTTGGGAGACGGGGGCCTTTTAAAGCCATGTCCAAGCACGCTTTACTTCTTCATGGTGACTGCTCAGAATTACCCAAAAACACCAAAAAAACAAAACAACAACCCACAAACATCTATTTCACCACAAACTAACACCACAATGCCTCAGAAAAAGTCTTCCATACACAATTCCTTAATTTTTAATCAAATTTAAAATTCAACTGCACCCCAATGCATCATGGGAAAGCTCTATGTCACAGGTCACATGACACTGTGTGGGTCAGTGTGAGTTCCTATTTTATATATTAAAAAGGCCACAGCAAATACAAAGCAAATGCCACAACGGAGCTTAACCAACTCACTAAAGAGCTCATGACAAACTTGATTGAAAGTAGGAAGGACATTGTAAAATAAGTAAACTTTTGTAAAAGATATTAAAAAGTAAAGAGAAGAAAAAAAAAATAATAATAAATTCCACTTATTTCCCTGAATACCCACTTTTTCCCATTAGATTTCCCTTGTGTTTTTGATATTACATGCTTTAGACAAGTACCAGTTTCCCAGTGCTCAGTAATGACTACAGAGCCAACACATTAGGGCTTGGGAGACGGGGGCCTTTTAAAGCCATGTCCAAGCACGCTTTACTTCTTCATGGTGACTGCTCAGAATTACCCAAAAACACCAAAAAACACAAAACAACAACCCACAAACATCTATTTCACCACAAACTAACACCACAATACCTCAGAAAAAATCTTCCATACACAATTCCTTAATTTTTAATCAAATTTAAAATTCAACTGCACCCCAATGCATCATGGGAAAGCTCTATGTCACAGGTCACATGACACTGTGTGGGTCAGTGTGAGTTCCTATTTTATATATTAAAAAGGCCACAGCAAATACAAAGCAAATGCCACAACGGAGCTTAACCAACTCACTAAAGAGCTCATGACAAACTTGATTGAAAGTAGGAAGGACATTGTAAAATAAGTAAACTTTTGTAAAAGATATTAAAAAGTAAAGAGAAGAAAAAAATAATAATAATAAATTCCACTTATTTCCCTGAATACCCACTTTTTCCCATTAGATTTCCCTTGTGTTTTTGATATGACATGCTTTAGACAAGTACCAGTTTCCCAGTGCTCAGTAATGACTACAGAGCCAATACATTAGGGCTTGGGAGACGGGGGCCTTTTAAAGCACGGTCCAAGCACGCTTTACTTCTTCATGGTGACTGCTCAGAATTACCCAAAAACACCAAAAAAACAAAACAACAACCCACAAACATCTATTTCACCACAAACTAACACCACAATACCTCAGAAAAAAATCTTCCATACACAATTCCTTAATTTTTAATCAAATTTAAAATTCAACTGCACCCCAATGAATCATGGGAAAGCTCTATGTCACAGGTCACATGACACTGTGTGGGTCAGTGTGAGTTCCTATTTTATATATTAAAAAGGCCACAGCAAATACAAAGCAAATGCCACAACGGAGCTTAACCAACTCACTAAAGAGCTCATGACAAACTTGATTGAAAGTAGGAAGGACATTGTAAAATGGGTAAACTTTTGTAAAAGATATTAAAAAGTAAAGAGAAGAAAAAAAAATAATAATAAATTCCACTTATTTCCCTGAATACCCACTTTTTCCCATTAGATTTCCCTTGTGTTTTTGATATGACATGCTTTAGACAAGTACCAGTTTCCCAGTGCTCAGTAATGACTACAGAGCCAACACATTAGGGCTTGGGAGACGGGGGCCTTTTAAAGCCATGTCCAAGCACGCTTTACTTCTTCATGGTGACTGCTCAGAATTACCCAAAAACACCAAAAAACACAAAACAACAACCCACAAACATCTATTTCACCACAAACTAACACCACAATACCTCAGAAAAAATCTTCCATACACAATTCCTTAATTTTTAATCAAATTTAAAATTCAACTGCACCCCAATGCATCATGGGAAAGCTCTATGTCACAGGTCACATGACACTGTGTGGGTCAGTGTGAGTTCCTATTTTATATATTAAAAAGGCCACAGCAAATACAAAGCAAATGCCACAACGGAGCTTAACCAACTCACTAAAGAGCTCATGACAAACTTGATTGAAAGTAGGAAGGACATTGTAAAATAAGTAAACTTTTGTAAAAGATATTAAAAAGTAAAGAGAAGAAAAAAATAATAATAATAAATTCCACTTATTTCCCTGAATACCCACTTTTTCCCATTAGATTTCCCTTGTGTTTTTGATATGACATGCTTTAGACAAGTACCAGTTTCCCAGTGCTCAGTAATGACTACAGAGCCAATACATTAGGGCTTGGGAGACGGGGGCCTTTTAAAGCACGGTCCAAGCACGCTTTACTTCTTCATGGTGACTGCTCAGAATTACCCAAAAACACCAAAAAAACAAAACAACAACCCACAAACATCTATTTCACCACAAACTAACACCACAATACCTCAGAAAAAAATCTTCCATACACAATTCCTTAATTATTAATCAAATTTAAAATTCAACTGCACCCCAATGCATCATGGGAAAGCTCTATGTCACAGGTCACATGACACTGTGTGGGTCAGTGTGAGTTCCTATTTTATATATTAAAAAGGCCACAGCAAATACAAAGCAAATGCCACAACAGAGCTTAACCAACTCACTAAAGAGCTCATGACAAACTTGATTGAAAGTAGGAAGGACATTGTAAAATAAGTAAACTTTTGTAAAAGATATTAAAAAGTAAAGAGAAGAAAAAAAAAAAAATTCCACTTATTTCCCTGAATACCCACTTTTTCCCATTAGATTTCCCTTGTGTTTTTGATATGACATGCTTTAGACAAGTACCAGTTTCCCAGTGCTCAGTAATGACTACAGAGCCAATACATTAGGGCTTGGGAGACGGGGGCCTTTTAAAGCACGGTCCAAGCACGCTTTACTTCTTCATGGTGACTGCTCAGAATTACCCAAAAACACCAAAAAAACAAAACAACAACCCACAAACATCTATTTCACCACAAACTAACACCACAATACCTCAGAAAAAATCTTCCATACACGATTCCTTAATTTTTAATCAAATTTAAAATTCAACTGCACCCCAATGCATCATGGGAAAGCTCTATGTCACAGGTCACATGACACTGTGTGGGTCAGTGTGAGTTCCTATTTTATATATTAAAAAGGCCACAGCAAATACAAAGCAAATGCCACAACGGAGCTTAACCAACTCACTAAAGAGCTCATGACAAACTTGATTGAAAGTAGGAAGGACATTGTAAAATAAGTAAACTTTTGTAAAAGATATTAAAAAGTAAAGAGAAGAAAAAAAAAAAAATTCCACTTATTTCCCTGAATACCCACTTTTTCCCATTAGATTTCCCTTGTGTTTTTGATATGACATGCTTTAGACAAGTACCAGTTTCCCAGTGCTCAGTAATGACTACAGAGCCAATACATTAGGGCTTGGGAGACGGGGGCCTTTTAAAGCACGGTCCAAGCACGCTTTACTTCTTCATGGTGACTGCTCAGAATTACCCAAAAACACCAAAAAAACAAAACAACAACCCACAAACATCTATTTCACCACAAACTAACACCACAATACCTCAGAAAAAATCTTCCATACACGATTCCTTAATTTTTAATCAAATTTAAAATTCAACTGCACCCCAATGCATCATGGGAAAGCTCTATGTCACAGGTCACATGACACTGTGTGGGTCAGTGTGAGTTCCTATTTTATATATTAAAAAGGCCACAGCAAATACAAAGCAAATGCCACAACGGAGCTTAACCAACTCACTAAAGAGCTCATGACAAACTTGATTGAAAGTAGGAAGGACATTGTAAAATAAGTAAACTTTTGTAAAAGATATTAAAAAGTAAAGAGAAGAAAAAAAAAAAATTCCACTTATTTCCCTGAATACCCACTTTTTCCCATTAGATTTCCCTTGTGTTTTTGATATGACATGCTTTAGACAAGTACCAGTTTCCCAGTGCTCAGTAATGACTACAGAGCCAATACATTAGGGCTTGGGAGACGGGGGCCTTTTAAAGCACGGTCCAAGCACGCTTTACTTCTTCATGGTGACTGCTCAGAATTACCCAAAAACACCAAAAAAACAAAACAACAACCCACAAACATCTATTTCACCACAAACTAACACCACAATACCTCAGAAAAAATCTTCCATACACGATTCCTTAATTTTTAATCAAATTTAAAATTCAACTGCACCCCAATGCATCATGGGAAAGCTCTATGTCACAGGTCACATGACACTGTGTGGGTCAGTGTGAGTTCCTATTTTATATATTAAAAAGGCCACAGCAAATACAAAGCAAATGCCACAACGGAGCTTAACCAACTCACTAAAGAGCTCATGACAAACTTGATTGAAAGTAGGAAGGACATTGTAAAATAAGTAAACTTTTGTAAAAGATATTAAAAAGTAAAGAGAAGAAAAAAATAATAATAATAAATTCCACTTATTTCCCTGAATACCCACTTTTTCCCATTAGATTTCCCTTGTGTTTTTGATATTACATGCTTTAGACAAGTACCAGTTTCCCAGTGCTCAGTAATGACTACAGAGCCAACACATTAGGGCTTGGGAGACGGGGGCCTTTTAAAGCCATGTCCAAGCACGCTTTACTTCTTCATGGTGACTGCTCAGAATTACCCAAAAACACCAAAAAACACAAAACAACAACCCACAAACATCTATTTCACCACAAACTAACACCACAATACCTCAGAAAAAATCTTCCATACACAATTCCTTAATTTTTAATCAAATTTAAAATTCAACTGCACCCCAATGCATCATGGGAAAGCTCTATGTCACAGGTCACATGACACTGTGTGGGTCAGTGTGAGTTCCTATTTTATATATTAAAAAGGCCACAGCAAATACAAAGCAAATGCCACAACGGAGCTTAACCAACTCACTAAAGAGCTCATGACAAACTTGATTGAAAGTAGGAAGGACATTGTAAAATAAGTAAACTTTTGTAAAAGATATTAAAAAGTAAAGAGAAGAAAAAAAAATAATAATAAATTCCACTTATTTCCCTGAATACCCACTTTTTCCCATTAGATTTCCCTTGTGTTTTTGATATTACATGCTTTAGACAAGTACCAGTTTCCCAGTGCTCAGTAATGACTACAGAGCCAACACATTAGGGCTTGGGAGACGGGAGCCTTTTAAAGCCATGTCCAATCACGCTTTACTTCTTCATGGTGACTGCTCAGAATTACCCAAAAACACCAAAAAAACAAAACAACAACCCACAAACATCTATTTCACCACAAACTAACACCACAATACCTCAGAAAAAATCTTCCATACACAATTCCTTAATTATTAATCAAATTTAAAATTCAACTGCACCCCAATGCATCATGGGAAAGCTCTATGTCACAGGTCACATGACACTGTGTGGGTCAGTGTGAGTTCCTATTTTATATATTAAAAAGGCCACAGCAAATACAAAGCAAATGCCACAACGGAGCTTAACCAACTCAGTAAAGAGCTCATGACAAACTTGATTGAAAGTAGGAAGGACATTGTAAAATAAGTAAACTTTTGTAAAAGATATTAAAAAGTAAAGAGAAGAAAAAAAAATAATAATAAATTCCACTTATTTCCCTGAATACCCACTTTTTCCCATTAGATTTCCCTTGTGTTTTTGATATGACATGCTTTAGACAAGTACCAGTTTCCCAGTGCTCAGTAATGACTACAGAGCCAATACATTAGGGCTTGGGAGACGGGGGCCTTTTAAAGCACGGTCCAAGCACGCTTTACTTCTTCATGGTGACTGCTCAGAATTACCCAAAAACACCAAAAAAACAAAACAACAACCCACAAACATCTATTTCACCACAAACTAACACCACAATGCCTCAGAAAAAGTCTTCCATACACAATTCCTTAATTTTTAATCAAATTTAAAATTCAACTGCACCCCAATGCATCATGGGAAAGCTCTATGTCACAGGTCACATGACACTGTGTGGGTCAGTGTGAGTTCCTATTTTATATATTAAAAAGGCCACAGCAAATACAAAGCAAATGCCACAACGGAGCTTAACCAACTCACTAAAGAGCTCATGACAAACTTGATTGAAAGTAGGAAGGACATTGTAAAATAAGTAAACTTTTGTAAAAGATATTAAAAAGTAAAGAGAAGAAAAAAAAATAATAATAAATTCCACTTATTTCCCTGAATACCCACTTTTTCCCATTAGATTTCCCTTGTGTTTTTGATATGACATGCTTTAGACAAGTACCAGTTTCCCAGTGCTCAGTAATGACTACAGAGCCAATACATTAGGGCTTGGGAGACGGGGGCCTTTTAAAGCACGGTCCAAGCACGCTTTACTTCTTCATGGTGACTGCTCAGAATTACCTAAAAACACCAAAAAACACAAAACAACAACCCACAAACATCTATTTCACCACAAACTAACACCACAATACCTCAGAAAAAAATCTTCCATACACAATTCCTTAATTTTTAATCAAATTTAAAATTCAACTGCACCCCAATGAATCATGGGAAAGCTCTATGTCACAGGTCACATGACACTGTGTGGGTCAGTGTGAGTTCCTATTTTATATATTAAAAAGGCCACAGCAAATACAAAGCAAATGCCACAACGGAGCTTAACCAACTCACTAAAGAGCTCATGACAAACTTGATTGAAAGTAGGAAGGACATTGTAAAATAAGTAAACTTTTGTAAAAGATATTAAAAAGTAAAGAGAAGAAAAAAAATAATAATAAATTCCACTTATTTCCCTGAATACCCACTTTTTCCCATTAGATTTCCCTTGTGTTTTTGATATGACATGCTTTAGACAAGTACCAGTTTCCCAGTGCTCAGTAATGACTACAGAGCCAATACATTAGGGCTTGGGAGACGGGGGCCTTTTAAAGCCATGTCCAAGCACGCTTTACTTCTTCATGGTGACTGCTCAGAATTACCAAAAAACACCAAAAAACACAAAACAACAACCCACAAACATCTATTTCACCACAAACTAACACCACAATACCTCAGAAAAAATCTTCCATACACAATTCCTTAATTATTAATCAAATTTAAAATTCAACTGCACCCCAATACATCATGGGAAAGCTCTATGTCACAGGTCACATGACACTGTGTGGGTCAGTGTGAGTTCCTTTTTTATATATTAAAAAGGCCACAGCAAATACAAAGCAAATGCCACAACGGAGCTTAACCAACTCACTAAAGAGCTCATGACAAACTTGATTGAAAGTAGGAAGGACATTGTAAAATAAGTAAACTTTTGTAAAAGATATTAAAAAGTAAAGAGAAGAAAAAAAAATAATAATAAATTCCACTTATTTCCCTGAATACCCACTTTTTCCCATTAGATTTCCCTTGTGTTTTTGATATGACATGCTTTAGACAAGTACCAGTTTCCCAGTGCTCTGTAATGACTAGAGAGCCAATACATTAGGGCTTGGGAGACGGGGGCCTTTTAAAGCACGGTCCAAGCACGCTTTACTTCTTCATGGTGACTGCTCAGAATTACCCAAAAACACCAAAAAAACAAAACAACAACCCACAAACATCTATTTCACCACAAACTAACACCACAATACCTCAGAAAAAATCTTCTATACACAATTCCTTAATTATTAATCAAATTTAAAATTCAACTGCACCCCAATGCATCATGGGAAAGCTCTATGTCACAGGTCACATGACACTGTGTGGGTCAGTGTGTGTTCCTATTTTATATATTAAAAAGGCCACAGCAAATACAAAGCAAATGCCACAACAGAGCTTAACCAACTCACTAAAGAGCTCATGACAAACGTGATTGAAAGTAGGAAGGACATTGTGAAATAAGTAAACTTTTGTAAAAGATATTAAAAAGTAAAGAGAAGAAAAAAAAATAATAATAAATTCCACTTATTTCCCTGAATACCCACTTTTTCCACTTTTTCCCATTAGATTTCCCTTGTGTTTTTGATATGACATGCTTTAGACAAGTACCAGTTTCCCACTGCTCAGTAATGACTACAGAGCCAATACATTAGGGCTTGGGAGACGGGGGCCTTTTAAAGCCATGTCCAAGCACGCTTTACTTCTTCATGGTGACTGCTCAGAATTACCAAAAAACACCAAAAAACACAAAACAACAACCCACAAACATCTATTTCACCACAAACTAACACCACAATACCTCAGAAAAAATCTTCCATACACAATTCCTTAATGATTAATCAAATTTAAAATTCAACTGCACCCCAATGCATCATGGGAAAGCTCTATGTCACAGGTCACATGACACTGTGTGGGTCAGTGTGAGTTCCTATTTTATATATTAAAAAGGCCACAGCAAATACAAAGCAAATGCCACAACGGAGCTTAACCAACTCACTAAAGAGCTCATGACAAACTTGATTGAAAGTAGGAAGGACATTGTAAAATAAGTAAACTTTTGTAAAAGATATTAAAAAGTAAAGAGAAGAAAAAAAAATAAATAAATTCCACTTATTTCCCTGAATACCCACTTTTTCCCATTAGATTTCCCTTGTGTTTTTGATATGACATGCTTTAGACAAGTACCAGTTTCCCAGTGCTCAGTAATGACTACAGAGCCAATACATTAGGGCTTGGGAGACGGGGGCCTTTTAAAGCCATGTCCAAGCACGCTTTACTTCTTCATGGTGACTGCTCAGAATTACCAAAAAACACAAAACAACAACCCACAAACATCTATTTCACCACAAACTAACACCACAATACCTCAGAAAAAATCTTCCATACACAATTCCTTAATTTTTAATCAAATTTAAAATTCAACTGCACCCCAATGCATCATGGGAAAGCTCTATGTCACAGGTCACATGACACTGTGTGGGTCAGTGTGAGTTCCTATTTTATATATTAAAAAGGCCACAGCAAATACAAAGCAAATGCCACAACGGAGCTTAACCAACTCACTAAAGAGCTCATGACAAACTTGATTGAAAGTAGGAAGGACATTGTAAAATAAGTAAACTTTTGTAAAAGATATTAAAAAGTAAAGAGAAGAAAAAAAAATAATAAATTCCACTTATTTCCCTGAATACCCACTTTTTCCCATTAGATTTCCCTTGTGTTTTTGATATTACATGCTTTAGACAAGTACCAGTTTCCCAGTGCTCAGTAATGACTACAGAGCCAATACATTAGGGCTTGGGAGACGGGGGCCTTTTAAAGCCATGTCCAAGCACGCTTTACTTCTTCATGGTGACTGCTCAGAATTACCAAAAAACACCAAAAAACACAAAACAACAACCCACAAACATCTATTTCACCACAAACTAACACCACAATACCTCAGAAAAAATCTTCCATACACAATTCCTTAATTATTAATCAAATTTAAAATTCAACTGCACCCCAATGCATCATGGGAAAGCTCTATGTCACAGGTCACATGACACTGTGTGGGTCAGTGTGAGTTCCTTTTTTATATATTAAAAAGGCCACAGCAAATACAAAGCAAATGCCACAACGGAGCTTAACCAACTCACTAAAGAGCTCATGACAAACTTGATTGAAAGTAGGAAGGACATTGTAAAATAAGTAAACTTTTGTAAAAGATATTAAAAAGTAAAGAGAAGAAAAAAAAAATAATAATAAATTCCACTTATTTCCCTGAATACCCACTTTTTCCCATTAGATTTCCCTTGTGTTTTTGATATGACATGCTTTAGACAAGTACCAGTTTCCCAGTGCTCTGTAATGACTAGAGAGCCAATACATTAGGGCTTGGGAGACGGGGGCCTTTTAAAGCACGGTCCAAGCACGCTTTACTTCTTCATGGTGACTGCTCAGAATTACCCAAAAACACCAAAAAAACAAAACAACAACCCACAAACATCTATTTCACCACAAACTAACACCACAATACCTCAGAAAAAATCTTCTATACACAATTCCTTAATTATTAATCAAATTTAAAATTCAACTGCACCCCAATGCATCATGGGAAAGCTCTATGTCACAGGTCACATGACACTGTGTGGGTCAGTGTGTGTTCCTATTTTATATATTAAAAAGGCCACAGCAAATACAAAGCAAATGCCACAACAGAGCTTAACCAACTCACTAAAGAGCTCATGACAAACGTGATTGAAAGTAGGAAGGACATTGTGAAATAAGTAAACTTTTGTAAAAGATATTAAAAAGTAAAGAGAAGAAAAAAAAATAATAATAAATTCCACTTATTTCCCTGAATACCCACTTTTTCCCATTAGATTTCCCTTGTGTTTTTGATATGACATGCTTTAGACAAGTACCAGTTTCCCAGTGCTCAGTAATGACTACAGAGCCAATACATTAGGGCTTGGGAGACGGGGGCCTTTTAAAGCCATGTCCAAGCACGCTTTACTTCTTCATGGTGACTGCTCAGAATTACCAAAAAACACCAAAAAACACAAAACAACAACCCACAAACATCTATTTCACCACAAACTAACACCACAATACCTCAGAAAAAATCTTCCATACACAATTCCTTAATTATTAATCAAATTTAAAATTCAACTGCACCCCAATGCATCATGGGAAAGCTCTATGTCACAGGTCACATGACACTGTGTGGGTCAGTGTGAGTTTGTATTTTATATATTAAAAAGGCCACAGCAAATACAAAGCAAATGCCACAACGGAGCTTAACCAACTCACTAAAGAGCTCATGACAAACTTGATTGAAAGTAGGAAGGACATTGTAAAATAAGTAAACTTTTGTAAAAGATATTAAAAAGTAAAGAGAAGAAAAAAAAAATAATAATAAATTCCACTTATTTCCCTGAATACCCACTTTTTCCCATTAGATTTCCCTTGTGTTTTTGATATGACATGCTTTAGACAAGTACCAGTTTCCCAGTGCTCAGTAATGACTACAGAGCCAATACATTAGGGCTTGGGAGACGGGGGCCTTTTAAAGCCATGTCCAAGCACGCTTTACTTCTTCATGGTGACTGCTCAGAATTACCCAAAAACACCAAAAAACACAAAACAACAACCCACAAACATCTATTTCACCACAAACTAACACCACAATACCTCAGAAAAAATCTTCCATACACAATTCCTTAATTATTAATCAAATTTAAAATTCAACTGCACCCCAATGCATCATGGGAAAGCTCTATGTCACAGGTCACATGACACTGTGTGGGTCAGTGTGAGTTCCTATTTTATATATTAAAAAGGCCACAGCAAATACAAAGCAAATGCCACAACGGAGCTTAACCAACTCACTAAAGAGCTCATGACAAACTTGATTGAAAGTAGGAAGGACATTGTAAAATAAGTAAACTTTTGTAAAAGATATTAAAAAGTAAAGAGAAGAAAAAAAAAATAATAATAAATTCCACTTATTTCCCTGAACACCCACTTTTTCCCATTAGATTTCCCTTGTGTTTTTGATATGACATGCTTTAGACAAGTACCAGTTTCCCAGTGCTCTGTAATGACTAGAGAGCCAATACATTAGGGCTTGGGAGACGGGGGCCTTTTAAAGCCATGTCCAAGCACGCTTTACTTCTTCATGGTGACTGCTCAGAATTACCAAAAAACACCAAAAAACACAAAACAACAACCCACAAACATCTATTTCACCACAAACTAACACCACAATACCTCAGAAAAAATCTTCCATACACAATTCCTTAATGATTAATCAAATTTAAAATTCAACTGCACCCCAATGCATCATGGGAAAGCTCTATGTTACAGGTCACATGACACTGTGTGGGTCAGTGTGAGTTCCTATTTTATATATTAAAAAGGCCACAGCAAATACAAAGCAAATGCCACAACGGAGCTTAATCAACTCACTAAAGAGCTCATGACAAACTTGATTGAAAGTAGGAAGGACATTGTAAAATAAGTAAACTTTTGTAAAAGATATTAAAAAGTAAAGAGAAGAAAAAAAAAAATAAATTCCACTTATTTCCCTGAATACCCACTTTTTCCCATTAGATTTCCCTTGTGTTTTTGATATGACATGCTTTAGACAAGTACCAGTTTCCCAGTGCTCAGTAATGACTACAGAGCCAATACATTAGGGCTTGGGAGACGGGGGCCTTTTAAAGCCATGTCCAAGCACGCTTTACTTCTTCATGGTGACTGCTCAGAATTACCAAAAAACACCAAAAAACACAAAACAACAACCCACAAACATCTATTTCACCACAAACTAACACCACAATACCTCAGAAAAAATCTTCCATACACAATTCCTTAATTTTTAATCAAATTTAAAATTCAACTGCACCCCAATGCATCATGGGAAAGCTCTATGTCACAGGTCACATGACACTGTGTGGGTCAGTGTGAGTTCCTTTTTTATATATTAAAAAGGCCACAGCAAATACAAAGCAAATGCCACAACGGAGCTTAACCAACTCACTAAAGAGCTCATGACAAACTTGATTGAAAGTAGGAAGGACATTGTAAAATAAGTAAACTTTTGTAAAAGATATTAAAAAGTAAAGAGAAGAAAAAAAAATAATAATAAATTCCACTTATTTCCCTGAATACCCACTTTTTCCACTTTTTCCCATTAGATTTCCCTTGTGTTTTTGATATGACATGCTTTAGACAAGTACCAGTTTCCCAGTGCTCAGTAATGACTAGAGAGCCAATACATTAGGGCTTGGGAGACGGGGGCCTTTTAAAGCCATGTCCAAGCACGCTTTACTTCTTCATGGTGACTGCTCAGAATTACCCAAAAACACCAAAAAACACAAAACAACAACCCACAAACATCTATTTCACCACAAACTAACACCACAATGCCTCAGAAAAAATCTTCCATACACAATTCCTTAATTATTAATCAAATTTAAAATTCAACTGCACCCCAATGCATCATGGGAAAGCTCTATGTCACAGGTCACATGACACTGTGTGGGTCAGTGTGAGTTCCTATTTTATATATTAAAAAGGCCACAGCAAATACAAAGCAAATGCCACAACGGAGCTTAACCAACTCACTAAAGAGCTCATGACAAACTTGATTGAATGTAGGAAGGACATTGTAAAATAAGTAAACTTTTGTAAAAGCTTTTAAAAAGTAAAGAGAAGAAAAAAAAAAAAAATCTCCACTTATTTCCCTGAATACCCACTTTTTCCCATTAGATTTCCCTTGTGTTTTTGATATGACATGCTTTAGACAAGTACCAGTTTCCCAGTGCTCAGTAATGACTAGAGAGCCAATACATTAGGGCTTGGGAGACGGGGGCCTTTTAAAGCCATGTCCAAGCACGCTTTACTTCTTCATGGTGACTGCTCAGAATTACCCAAAAACACCAAAAAAACAAAACAACAACCCACAAACATCTATTTCACCACAAACTAACACCACAATACCTCAGAAAAAATCTTCCATACACAATTCCTTAATTATTAATCAAATTTAAAATTCAACTGCACCCCAATGCATCATGGGAAAGCTCTATGTCACAGGTCACATGACACTGTGTGGGTCAGTGTGAGTTCCTATTTTATATATTAAAAAGGCCACAGCAAATACAAAGCAAATGCCACAACGGAGCTTAACCTACTCACTAAAGAGCTCATGACAAACTTGATTGAAAGTAGGAAGGACATTGTAAAATAAGTAAACTTTTGTAAAAGATATTAAAAAGTAAAGAGAAGAAAAAAAAATAATAATAAATTCCACTTATTTCCCTGAATACCCACTTTTTCCCATTAGATTTCCCTTGTGTTTTTGATATGACATGCTTTAGACAAGTACCAGTTTCCCAGTGCTCAGTAATGACTAGAGAGCCAATACATTAGGGCTTGGGAGACGGGGGCCTTTTAAAGCACGGTCTAAGCACGCTTTACTTCTTCATGGTGACTGCTCAGAATTACCCAAAAACACCAAAAAAACAAAACAACAACCCACAAACATCTATTTCACCACAAACTAACACCACAATACCTCAGAAAAAATCTCCCATACACAATTCCTTAATTATTAATCAAATTTAAAATTCAACTGCACCCCAATGCATCATGGGAAAGCTCTATGTCACAGGTCACATGACACTGTGTGGGTCAGTGTGAGTTCCTATTTTATATATTAAAAAGGCCACAGCAAATACAAAGCAAATGCCACAACAGAGCTTAACCAACTCACTAAAGAGCTCATGACAAACTTGATTGAAAGTAGGAAGGACATTGAAAAAAAAGTTAACTTTTGTAAAAGATATTAAAAAGTAAAGAGAAGAAAAAAAAATAATAATAAATTCCACTTATTTCCCTGAATACCCACTTTTTCCCATTAGATTTCCCTTGTGTTTTTGATATGACATGCTTTAGACAAGTGCCAGTTTCCCAGTGCTCAGTAATGACTACAGAGCCAATACATTAGGGCTTGGGAGACGGGGGCCTTTTAAAGCCATGTCCAAGCACGCTTTACTTCTTCATGGTGACTGCTCAGAATTACCCAAAAACACCAAAAAAACAAAACAACAACCCACAAACATCTATTTCACCACAAACTAACACCACAATACCTCAGAAAAAATCTCCCATACACAATTCCTTAATTATTAATCAAATTTAAAATTCAACTGCACCCCAATGCATCATGGGAAAGCTCTATGTCACAGGTCACATGACACTGTGTGGGTCAGTGTGAGTTCCTATTTTATATATTAAAAAGGCCACAGCAAATACAAAGCAAATGCCACAACAGAGCTTAACCAACTCACTAAAGAGCTCATGACAAACTTGATTGAAAGTAGGAAGGACATTGTAAAATAAGTAAACTTTTGTAAAAGATATTAAAAAGTAAAGAGAAGAAAAAAAAATAATAATAAATTCCACTTATTTCCCTGAATACCCACTTTTTCCCATTAGATTTCCCTTGTGTTTTTGATATGACATGCTTTAGACAAGTGCCAGTTTCCCAGTGCTCAGTAATGACTACAGAGCCAATACATTAGGACTTGGGAGACGGGGGCCTTTTAAAGCACGGTCTAAGCACGCTTTACTTCTTCATGGTGACTGCTCAGAATTACCCAAAAACACCAAAAAACAAAACAACAACCCACAAACATCTATTTCACCACAAACTAACACCACAATACCTCAGAAAAAATCTTCCATACACAATTCCTTAATTTTTAATCAAATTTAAAATTCAACTGCACCCCAATGCATCATGGGAAAGCTCTATGTCACAGGTCACATGACACTGTGTGGGTCAGTGTGAGTTCCTATTTTATATATTAAAAAGGCCACAGCAAATACAAAGCAAATGCCACAACGGAGCTTAACCAACTCACTAAAGAGCTCATGACAAACTTGATTGAATGTAGGAAGGACATTGTAAAATAAGTAAACTTTTGTAAAAGATATTAAAAAGTAAAGAGAAGAAAAAAAAAATAATAATAAATTCCACTTATTTCCCTGAATACCCACTTTTTCCCATTAGATTTCCCTTGTGTTTTTGATATGACATGCTTTAGACAAGTACCAGTTTCCCAGTGCTCAGTAATGACTAGAGAGCCAATACATTAGGGCTTGGGAGACGGGGGCCTTTTAAAGCCATGTCCAAGCACGCTTTACTTCTTCATGGTGACTGCTCAGAATTACCCAAAAACACCAAAAAAACAAAACAACAACCCACAAACATCTATTTCACCACAAACTAACACCACAATACCTCAGAAAAAATCTTCCATACACAATTCCTTAATTATTAATCAAATTTAAAATTCAACTGCACCCCAATGCATCATGGGAAAGCTCTATGTCACAGGTCACATGACACTGTGTGGGTCAGTGTGAGTTCCTATTTTATATATTAAAAAGGCCACAGCAAATACAAAGCAAATGCCACAACGGAGCTTAACCTACTCACTAAAGAGCTCATGACAAACTTGATTGAAAGTAGGAAGGACATTGTAAAATAAGTAAACTTTTGTAAAAGATATTAAAAAGTAAAGAGAAGAAAAAAAAATAATAATAAATTCCACTTATTTCCCTGAATACCCACTTTTTCCCATTAGATTTCCCTTGTGTTTTTGATATGACATGCTTTAGACAAGTACCAGTTTCCCAGTGCTCAGTAATGACTAGAGAGCCAATACATTAGGGCTTGGGAGACGGGGGCCTTTTAAAGCACGGTCTAAGCACGCTTTACTTCTTCATGGTGACTGCTCAGAATTACCCAAAAACACCAAAAAAACAAAACAACAACCCACAAACATCTATTTCACCACAAACTAACACCACAATACCTCAGAAAAAATCTTCCATACACAATTCCTTAATTATTAATCAAATTTAAAATTCAACTGCACCCCAATGCATCATGGGAAAGCTCTATGTCACAGGTCACATGACACTGTGTGGGTCAGTGTGAGTTCCTATTTTATATATTAAAAAGGCCACAGCAAATACAAAGCAAATGCCACAACAGAGCTTAACCAACTCACTAAAGAGCTCATGACAAACTTGATTGAAAGTAGGAAGGACATTGTAAAATAAGTAAACTTTTGTAAAAGATATTAAAAAGTAAAGAGAAGAAAAAAAAATAATAATAAATTCCACTTATTTCCCTGAATACCCACTTTTTCCCATTAGATTTCCCTTGTGTTTTTGATATGACATGCTTTAGACAAGTGCCAGTTTCCCAGTGCTCAGTAATGACTACAGAGCCAATACATTAGGACTTGGGAGACGGGGGCCTTTTAAAGCACGGTCCAAGCACGCTTTACTTCTTCATGGTGACTGCTCAGAATTACCCAAAAACACCAAAAAACACAAAACAACAACCCACAAACATCTATTTCACCACAAACTAACACCACAATACCTCAGAAAAAATCTTCCATACACAATTCCTTAATTATTAATCAAATTTAAAATTCAACTGCACCCCAATGCATCATGGGAAAGCTCTATGTCACAGGTCACATGACACTGTGTGGGTCAGTGTGAGTTCCTATTTTATATATTAAAAAGGCCACAGCAAATACAAAGCAAATGCCACAACGGAGCTTAACCAACTCACTAAAGAGCTCATGACAAACTTGATTGAAAGTAGGAAGGACATTGTAAAATAAGTAAACTTTTGTAAAAGATATTAAAAAGTAAAGAGAAGAAAAAAAAATAATAATAAATTCCACTTATTTCCCTGAATACCCACTTTTTCCCATTAGATTTCCCTTGTGTTTTTGATATGACATGCTTTAGACAAGTACCAGTTTCCCAGTGCTCAGTAATGACTAGAGAGCCAATACATTAGGGCTTGGGAGACGGGGGCCTTTTAAAGCACGGTCTAAGCACGCTTTACTTCTTCATGGTGACTGCTCAGAATTACCCAAAAACACCAAAAAAACAAAACAACAACCCACAAACATCTATTTCACCACAAACTAACACCACAATACCTCAGAAAAAATCTCCCATACACAATTCCTTAATTATTAATCAAATTTAAAATTCAACTGCACCCCAATGCATCATGGGAAAGCTCTATGTCACAGGTCACATGACACTGTGTGGGTCAGTGTGAGTTCCTATTTTATATATTAAAAAGGCCACAGCAAATACAAAGCAAATGCCACAACAGAGCTTAACCAACTCACTAAAGAGCTCATGACAAACTTGATTGAAAGTAGGAAGGACATTGAAAAAAAAGTTAACTTTTGTAAAAGATATTAAAAAGTAAAGAGAAGAAAAAAAAATAATAATAAATTCCACTTATTTCCCTGAATACCCACTTTTTCCCATTAGATTTCCCTTGTGTTTTTGATATGACATGCTTTAGACAAGTGCCAGTTTCCCAGTGCTCAGTAATGACTACAGAGCCAATACATTAGGGCTTGGGAGACGGGGGCCTTTTAAAGCCATGTCCAAGCACGCTTTACTTCTTCATGGTGACTGCTCAGAATTACCCAAAAACACCAAAAAAACAAAACAACAACCCACAAACATCTATTTCACCACAAACTAACACCACAATACCTCAGAAAAAATCTCCCATACACAATTCCTTAATTATTAATCAAATTTAAAATTCAACTGCACCCCAATGCATCATGGGAAAGCTCTATGTCACAGGTCACATGACACTGTGTGGGTCAGTGTGAGTTCCTATTTTATATATTAAAAAGGCCACAGCAAATACAAAGCAAATGCCACAACAGAGCTTAACCAACTCACTAAAGAGCTCATGACAAACTTGATTGAAAGTAGGAAGGACATTGTAAAATAAGTAAACTTTTGTAAAAGATATTAAAAAGTAAAGAGAAGAAAAAAAAATAATAATAAATTCCACTTATTTCCCTGAATACCCACTTTTTCCCATTAGATTTCCCTTGTGTTTTTGATATGACATGCTTTAGACAAGTGCCAGTTTCCCAGTGCTCAGTAATGACTACAGAGCCAATACATTAGGACTTGGGAGACGGGGGCCTTTTAAAGCACGGTCTAAGCACGCTTTACTTCTTCATGGTGACTGCTCAGAATTACCCAAAAACACCAAAAAACAAAACAACAACCCACAAACATCTATTTCACCACAAACTAACACCACAATACCTCAGAAAAAATCTTCCATACACAATTCCTTAATTTTTAATCAAATTTAAAATTCAACTGCACCCCAATGCATCATGGGAAAGCTCTATGTCACAGGTCACATGACACTGTGTGGGTCAGTGTGAGTTCCTATTTTATATATTAAAAAGGCCACAGCAAATACAAAGCAAATGCCACAACGGAGCTTAACCAACTCACTAAAGAGCTCATGACAAACTTGATTGAATGTAGGAAGGACATTGTAAAATAAGTAAACTTTTGTAAAAGATATTAAAAAGTAAAGAGAAGAAAAAAAAAATAATAATAAATTCCACTTATTTCCCTGAATACCCACTTTTTCCCATTAGATTTCCCTTGTGTTTTTGATATGACATGCTTTAGACAAGTACCAGTTTCCCAGTGCTCAGTAATGACTAGAGAGCCAATACATTAGGGCTTGGGAGACGGGGGCCTTTTAAAGCCATGTCCAAGCACGCTTTACTTCTTCATGGTGACTGCTCAGAATTACCCAAAAACACCAAAAAAACAAAACAACAACCCACAAACATCTATTTCACCACAAACTAACACCACAATACCTCAGAAAAAATCTTCCATACACAATTCCTTAATTATTAATCAAATTTAAAATTCAACTGCACCCCAATGCATCATGGGAAAGCTCTATGTCACAGGTCACATGACACTGTGTGGGTCAGTGTGAGTTCCTATTTTATATATTAAAAAGGCCACAGCAAATACAAAGCAAATGCCACAACGGAGCTTAACCTACTCACTAAAGAGCTCATGACAAACTTGATTGAAAGTAGGAAGGACATTGTAAAATAAGTAAACTTTTGTAAAAGATATTAAAAAGTAAAGAGAAGAAAAAAAAATAATAATAAATTCCACTTATTTCCCTGAATACCCACTTTTTCCCATTAGATTTCCCTTGTGTTTTTGATATGACATGCTTTAGACAAGTACCAGTTTCCCAGTGCTCAGTAATGACTAGAGAGCCAATACATTAGGGCTTGGGAGACGGGGGCCTTTTAAAGCACGGTCTAAGCACGCTTTACTTCTTCATGGTGACTGCTCAGAATTACCCAAAAACACCAAAAAAACAAAACAACAACCCACAAACATCTATTTCACCACAAACTAACACCACAATACCTCAGAAAAAATCTTCCATACACAATTCCTTAATTATTAATCAAATTTAAAATTCAACTGCACCCCAATGCATCATGGGAAAGCTCTATGTCACAGGTCACATGACACTGTGTGGGTCAGTGTGAGTTCCTATTTTATATATTAAAAAGGCCACAGCAAATACAAAGCAAATGCCACAACAGAGCTTAACCAACTCACTAAAGAGCTCATGACAAACTTGATTGAAAGTAGGAAGGACATTGTAAAATAAGTAAACTTTTGTAAAAGATATTAAAAAGTAAAGAGAAGAAAAAAAAATAATAATAAATTCCACTTATTTCCCTGAATACCCACTTTTTCCCATTAGATTTCCCTTGTGTTTTTGATATGACATGCTTTAGACAAGTGCCAGTTTCCCAGTGCTCAGTAATGACTACAGAGCCAATACATTAGGACTTGGGAGACGGGGGCCTTTTAAAGCACGGTCCAAGCACGCTTTACTTCTTCATGGTGACTGCTCAGAATTACCCAAAAACACCAAAAAACACAAAACAACAACCCACAAACATCTATTTCACCACAAACTAACACCACAATACCTCAGAAAAAATCTTCCATACACAATTCCTTAATTATTAATCAAATTTAAAATTCAACTGCACCCCAATGCATCATGGGAAAGCTCTATGTCACAGGTCACATGACACTGTGTGGGTCAGTGTGAGTTCCTATTTTATATATTAAAAAGGCCACAGCAAATACAAAGCAAATGCCACAACGGAGCTTAACCAACTCACTAAAGAGCTCATGACAAACTTGATTGAAAGTAGGAAGGACATTGTAAAATAAGTAAACTTTTGTAAAAGATATTAAAAAGTAAAGAGAAGAAAAAAAAATAATAATAAATTCCACTTATTTCCCTGAATACCCACTTTTTCCCATTAGATTTCCCTTGTGTTTTTGATATGACATGCTTTAGACAAGTACCAGTTTCCCAGTGCTCAGTAATGACTAGAGAGCCAATACATTAGGGCTTGGGAGACGGGGGCCTTTTAAAGCCATGTCCAAGCACGCTTTACTTCTTCATGGTGACTGCTCAGAATTACCCAAAAACACCAAAAAAACAAAACAACAACCCACAAACATCTATTTCACCACAAACTAACACCACAATACCTCAGAAAAAATCTTCCATACACAATTCCTTAATTATTAATCAAATTTAAAATTCAACTGCACCCCAATGCATCATGGGAAAGCTCTATGTCACAGGTCACATGACACTGTGTGGGTCAGTGTGAGTTCCTATTTTATATATTAAAAAGGCCACAGCAAATACAAAGCAAATGCCACAACAAAGCTTAACCAACTCACTAAAGAGCTCATGACAAACTTGATTGAAAGTAGGAAGGACATTGTAAAATAAGTAAACTTTTGTAAAAGATATTAAAAAGTAAAGAGAAGAAAAAAAAATAATAATAAATTCCACTTATTTCCCTGAATACCCACTTTTTCCCATTAGATTTCCCTTGTGTTTTTGATATGACATGCTTTAGACAAGTACCAGTTTCCCAGTGCTCAGTAATGACTAGAGAGCCAATACATTAGGGCTTGGGAGACGGGGGCCTTTTAAAGCACGGTCTAAGCACGCTTTACTTCTTCATGGTGACTGCTCAGAATTACCCAAAAAACACCAAAAAAACAAAACAACAACCCACAAACATCTATTTCACCACAAACTAACACCACAATACCTCAGAAAAAATCTTCCATACACAATTCCTTAATTATTAATCAAATTTAAAATTCAACTGCACCCCAATGCATCATGGGAAAGCTCTATGTCACAGGTCACATGACACTGTGTGGGTCAGTGTGAGTTCCTATTTTATATATTAAAAAGGCCACAGCAAATACAAAGCAAATGCCACAACAGAGCTTAACCAACTCACTAAAGAGCTCATGACAAACTTGATTGAAAGTAGGAAGGACATTGTAAAATAAGTAAACTTTTGTAAAAGATATTAAAAAGTAAAGAGAAGAAAAAAAAATAATAATAAATTCCACTTATTTCCCTGAATACCCACTTTTTCCCATTAGATTTCCCTTGTGTTTTTGATATGACATGCTTTAGACAAGTGCCAGTTTCCCAGTGCTCAGTAATGACTACAGAGCCAATACATTAGGACTTGGGAGACGGGGGCCTTTTAAAGCACGGTCCAAGCACGCTTTACTTCTTCATGGTGACTGCTCAGAATTACCAAAAAACACCAAAAAACACAAAACAACAACCCACAAACATCTATTTCACCACAAACTAACACCACAATACCTCAGAAAAAAATCTTCCATACACAATTCCTTAATTTTTAATCAAATTTAAAATTCAACTGCACCCCAATGCATCATGGGAAAGCTCTATGTCACAGGTCACATGACACTGTGTGGGTCAGTGTGAGTTCCTATTTTATATATTAAAAAGGCCACAGCAAATACAAAGCAAATGCCACAACGGAGCTTAACCAACTCACTAAAGAGCTCATGACAAACTTGATTGAAAGTAGGAAGGACATTGTAAAATAAGTAAACTTTTGTAAAAGATATTAAAAAGTAAAGAGAAGAAAAAAAAATAATAATAAATTCCACTTATTTCCCTGAATACCCACTTTTTCCCATTAGATTTCCCTTGTGTTTTTGATATGACATGCTTTAGACAAGTACCAGTTTCCCAGTGCTCAGTAATGACTAGAGAGCCAATACATTAGGGCTTGGGAGACGGGGGCCTTTTAAAGCACGGTCTAAGCATGCTTTACTTCTTCATGGTGACTGCTCAGAATTACCAAAAAACACCAAAAAAACAAAACAACAACCCACAAACATCTATTTCACCACAAACTAACACCACAATACCTCAGAAAAAATCTTCCATACACAATTCCTTAATTATTAATCAAATTTAAAATTCAACTGCACCCCAATGCATCATGGGAAAGCTCTATGTCACAGGTCACATGACACTGTGTGGGTCAGTGTGAGTTCCTATTTTATATATTAAAAAGGCCACAGCAAATACAAAGCAAATGCCACAACGGAGCTTAACCAACTCACTAAAGAGCTCATGACAAACTTGATTGAAAGTAGGAAGGACATTGTAAAATAAGTAAACTTTTGTAAAAGATATTAAAAAGTAAAGAGAAGAAAAAAAAAATAATAATAAATTCCACTTATTTCCCTGAATACCAACTTTTCCCCATTAGATTTCCCTTGTGTTTTTGATATGACATGCTTTAGACAAGTACCAGTTTCCCAGTGCTCAGTAATGACTAGAGAGCCAATACATTAGGGCTTGGGAGACGGGGGCCTTTTAAAGCACGGTCCAAGCACGCTTTACTTCTTCATGGTGACTGCTCAGAATTACCGAAAAACACCAAAAAACACAAAACAACAACCCACAAACATCTATTTCACCACAAACTAACACCACAATACCTCAGAAAAAATCTTCCATACACAATTCCTTAATTTTTAATCAAATTTAAAATTCAACTGCACCCCAATGAATCATGGGAAAGCTCTATGTCACAGGTCACATGACACTGTGTGGGTCAGTGTGAGTTCCTATTTTATATATTAAAAAGGCCGCAGCAAATACAAAGCAAATGCCACAACGGAGCTTAACCAACTCACTAAAGAGCTCATGACAAACTTGATTGAAAGTAGGAAGGACATTGTAAAACAAGTAAACTTTTGTAAAAGATATTAAAAAGTAAAGAGAAGAAAAAAAAATAATAATAAATTCCACTTATTTCCCTGAATACCCACTTTTTCCCATTAGATTTCCCTTGTGTTTTTGATATTACATGCTTTAGACAAGTACCAGTTTCCCAGTGCTCAGTAATGACTACAGAGCCAATACATTAGGGCTTGGGAGACGGGGGCCTTTTAAAGCCATGTCCAAGCACGCTTTACTTCTTCATGGTGACTGCTCAGAATTACCCAAAAACACCAAAAAAACACAAAACAACAACCCACAAACATCTATTTCACCACAAACTAACACCACAATACCTCAGAAAAAATCTTCCATACACAATTCCTTAATTTTTAATCAAATTTAAAATTCAACTGCACCCCAATGCATCATGGGAAAGCTCTATGTCACAGGTCACATGACACTGTGTGGGTCAGTGTGAGTTCCTATTTTATATATTAAAAAGGCCACAGCAAATACAAAGCAAATGCCACAACGGAGCTTAACCAACTCTATAAAGAGCTAATGACAAACTTGATTGAAAGTAGGAAGGACATTGTAAAAAAAGTAAACTTTTGTAAAAGATATTAAAAAGTAAAGAGAAGAAAAAAAAATAATAATAAATTCCACTTATTTCCCTGAATACCCACTTTTTCCCATTAGATTTCCCTTGTGTTTTTGATATTACATGCTTTAGACAAGTACCAGTTTCCCAGTGCTCAGTAATGACTACAGAGCCAATACATTAGGGCTTGGGAGACGGGGGCCTTTTAAAGCCATGTCCAAGCACGCTTTACTTCTTCATGGTGACTGCTCAGAATTACCCAAAAACACCAAAAAACACAAAACAACAACCCACAAACATCTATTTCACCACAAACTAACACCACAATACCTCAGAAAAAATCTTCCATACACAATTCCTTAATTTTTTATCAAATTTAAAATTCAACTGCACCCCAATGCATCATGGGAAAGCTCTATGTCACAGGTCACATGACACTGTGTGGGTCAGTGTGAGTTCCTATTTTATATATTAAAAAGGCCACAGCAAATACAAAGCAAATGCCACAACGGAGCTTAACCAACTCACTAAAGAGCTCATGACAAACTTGATTGAATGTAGGAAGGACATTGTAAAATAAGTAAACTTTTGTAAAAGATATTGTCAAGTTTCTGGTGTTTTGCTTTGATTTTCCCTCAGTTATGCTCCAACTTGAAAGAGCCCAGTCACGCAAGGAACAACTCGAAGGCGTCTTTGATTGGTTTGACTTTATTGATGAAAGGTATCAGCCAGGCAGATAGTTAGGTTGATAACCAGTAGCGTTTGACCGGTGAACTGAAGGATTTTCTTGTTTTCTTTAGTTTGTCTTTTTCCAAGCTTTTGCTCCAAACAAACATTTGCTTCTTTGTCCCCTGCAGCATGTGTTGATCTGAGGGTAAAGATGGCCGCCTTACAGGAAATCCCTCAGACCTGACAGGAAGTCCATCAGAGTGCAGTGGTGTGGTTGTTTCAAAGCTTGTCTGCCCCCTGCAGGTCCGGATGGAGACTAGTTGATTGTTGTTTTGAATGTGGATGAAGATGTTTGGTTATTTTAGTGTTTTGACAGTTGGCGTGACACCTCCCACTTGACCTCTCAGTTCTGGAACCTAGAGAGGTCACAAGAGTTGTGGATGGTCAGGGTTTGTCTTCTTTTTCCTTGGTGGGTGGTTACTTTTGTTCTTCGATGGGTAGTAGGACAACGAGCCGTCGTACATCTCTGTGCAGAATTGTAGAGGGAATTTTAGTTGAAAGGTTCTTTGTTGACCTTTGGTCAGATTTCATGGTTGAGACTGGGTAGCTGGGGAAGGTTCGGACATGAACATCTCTGACAACACCCTTCTTGTCAGGGTTGACACTGACGACTCTGGCAAGTTTGTACTGACTTCTCAATGCATTTTGGTCAGCAAGCCAGACAATGTCTCCTGTGGCTACATTTCTGTGTGTTGTGTGCCACTTGCTCCTGATGAATAGATTGGGCCCCGCCAACTGACTCCACTTCCTCCAGAACCGGTCAACTTCTGTTTGGATTGCTCTTAGCCTTTTGTAGGGGTAGCCATCAAAGTCAAAGCTTCCGAGGTCTCCTCTGGGTCCTGTTCTCCCGAGCAGTAGAGAATTTGGGCTGATGTATTCTATACAACCCTCTCGACTTTGAGTTCTGGCATCTATGGGTCCCTCGTTGGCGAGGTTCGCAGCCATGTAGAGGAAGGTTTGGAACTCACTCCAGGTAAAACATCCATCTCCTCCCAGGTTGTGTAGAGCGCGTTTCACTGTTCGCACAGCAGCCTCCGCAGCTCCATTTCTGTGAGGGGAATCAGCGGGGTGAAGTTTCCAGCTCCATTCTGTCCCATGCTTGGAGGCTTCATTTTCAACCTCTGACGATTGTAGCTGGTCCAGAAAGGTGTACAGCTGATTGAGGGCAGGTCTGGCACCTACAAAGTTTTTTCCAGGATCTGACCACAGCTTCTTTGGATGTCCTCTTAGTGCTGTGAATCTTTTGTAGGCCAGCAGGAAACTTTCAGAAGACTGACCACTTACGACATCTGTGTGTAGAGCTCGGGATGCCATACAGCAGAAGACTAACCCCCATACCTTGAGCCTTGATTTCTTCTTAACTTCATCCTTCACTTCATAAGGTCCAAATAGATCCACTGTTGTGAACTCGAAAGGTCTGGCTGGTGTTATCCGTTCGGATGGGAGGTCACTCATGATTTGTCGGCACTTTTTAGCTCTAGCCTTTCTGCATGTCACACAGCTGTCCACAGTCATCTGAACCAGTTTCCGGCCTCTTATGACCCATGCTTTCTTTCTCATTCGCAGAAGTGTACCTGCTATTTCTTCGTGGTTTGCATTGTGAGCTTCTTGTGCCAGAAGAGAGGATATCCATGCATCACAAGGTAAGATTGGTACCGTAGTTTTTTCATCATTGAAGATCTGAAATCTTCCTCCGCAGACCAAGAGTCCAGTTTCTGCATCTTTGTACACAGCCAGTCGGTTGAGGGTAGTGTCTTGGAAGGATGCACCCTCTTGTGCTGCGAGGAAGAGGTCTCTCTGTGCATCTTCACATTCACTGACGGTGAGTACAGCTTGTTTGGCTCTGGACTTAAGCTCTTCTGGAGAAAGCCCCTCCCACTTTGGCTTACTAGTGAATTGGGTTTTGTCCAGCAATTTTTTCCATCTAACTGCAGCTCTCCACACCCAGGCAACAACTCTGATGACCTTGGTTAGGCTGCTGAATTTTCTGACATTGATCAGTTCTTTCACTGCAGAACCAGCTGGTGGTCTTCGGAGTGGAGTTTTGGATTCTTTTCCATCTGCAGTGCCTTGCTGAGCAACGGTGTCTCTTCTGCCTGTGACTTTCACTGGGCTGCTTGTACCACCAGACGGAACATCGTGTGTTTTCTTGAGCTGTGCTCTGGTCAGTGCTGCTGAGAAGGACTTCCTTTGAAGCTTCTTTATCCCTTCCCTGGCGTGGGCTGCAACTTCTTTGGCAGACTTTTTCGGCCACTCTTCCACAGGTAGCTTCAGGAAGTCTGGTCCATTCTGCCACACAGAATCCTCTTTGAGATCTTCTGGCGCTGCACCTCTTGTTATGATGTCTGCCACATTGAGGTCTCCCTGGATCCACCACCAGTCATCAGGGGATGTGGTCTTCTGGATCTCTCCAACCCTGTTCGCAAAGAATGTCTGATACCCATAGCTGTCTCTTTGGATTGCTCCCAACACAGTTTGACTGTCCAGCAGGTGGAGCCATTTTTCAACCTCCATCCGACCGTGTTTCTCAATGTATCTTCTGAGGCGGACTGCATAGACAGCACCACAGATTTCAGCTTTGACTGGTTCTCCCTTTTGGTCGAGTGGTGTAAGCTTTGCTTTTGACTCAACGAGTCTGACTTCAACGCCCTGCGCAGTCTCCCACCTGAAGTACACCACGGCTCCGTAGCTCTGGTCACTCCCATCAGAGAATGTTACTCCCCATGTTTTTTTGGTCCAGTTGCATGGTGTGAGGCTCCTGTGGAAGGTTATTTGGCTGAGGCGGATGTAGTCTTCAAACAGCTGGATTGCTTCTTCCCTCAGTTGTTCTGACAGTGGCTTGTCCCAAGTGTCTCGGGCTGTGCTGGTTCCAGCCTCTTGGAAGGCTCTCCTGACTAGTATGGCACCCCTCTGTTTTACAGGAGTGACAAGACCTATTGGGTCATACAGGCTAGCTACTTGGCTCAACAAATATCTTCTGGTGAGTGGCTTGGGAGTTTTTTCTCTCACCTCTTCTTTTATGAGATTTGGACCCACTCTCATTTTCTTCCTCCTCTTTGAGAAGTTGACTGAGGTCATTGGGTACAGTTTGTCACTTTCGACAAGGTAGCCGACTCCCAGGGCTTTGTCATCTTCTTCTCTTCTTTGATTTGGGAGAATAAGGATTTTGTTTGCTGGTCTGAGTGTGTCCCTCCCACTCTGACCTGACCGGACCCAGGGTTTCAGGTGGAATCCACCTGCTTTCAGGATTTCATCAACTCCTCTGGTGATTTTGTCCAGCTTTTCCAAGTCATTGTGAGAAGTCAGTACATCATCAACATAAAAGTCTTCCTCCAGGATCCTGCGCTCCTCCTCCAGGTGAGCAAACATGGGTAATTTTGCAGTCTCTCTCATGGCCAGCTGTGCGATGCACCCTGCTGGTCGGTCACCAATGTTGACTCGGGTGATGGCATACTCTTCCAGTTCACTGTCTTCGGTGTCTCTCCAGAGAAATCTGTGAAGATGCATTTCCAAGTCTTCCAACCACACTGAATTATACATCTTCTTGATGTCACCGAGTGCTGCATGCACACCTCTTCTGAACCTGAGTAGCACTGCTCGAACCGGATTGAGGACGTCAGGTCCTTTTAGCAGAAGATCGTTCATGCTGAGTCCCTTGAACTTCTGGCTGCTGTTCCAGACCAGGCGTATGGGTGTTGTGACAGAGTGTGGGTTTGGCGCCACCAAGTGGCTGACGTACCATACTGGTCCTGTCCAGTTGGCCATAGTCTCTTTGGTGAGTTTCCTTGCTGCTCCTCTCTCCACCATTTCGTGGACTTGAGCTGCATATACTACTTTCCACTCTGGTTCCTTTTTGAGTTGTTCCTCTATCCTCCGAAACGTGGCTTCCACTCCACTTCTGTTGTTGGGCAGGGAATTTGGATCTTCAATCCATGGGTACTTTGTGTCCCAGTGTGGTTCACTGCTGTGATTGTCAGCGGTGATGTAGGTGAGGCCTGTCCTGATGATTTCGAGCTCTTTTTCTTCACTCAGTGTCATTTCCTTGCCTCCTGGTTGGCAGTTGCCGCATCTGCATCCTCCACACTTCGGTTCACAGGCTGCTCCAATACTGTCCCATTTCCACCAGTTGAGGAATTCTTTGTTGGTTACAGTGGTTCTGGTTTCAGCTTTGATTCCATGCGTGTCACAGAGTTCTTGGTACTTTACAGCTGTGGCCCTCATGGATCGTGCAAAGTGGGGTTTTGATGTGTGCGCTGCCAAGTCCACCTTTTCAAAGAGGTCTGGGTGGGTTCCGCCGACTGTCTTTCCTAGTGGGCCATCCCAGAGCACGAGGTCACCGACCACCTTCACCCTCTGTGGTGCAAGTCGTCCCTCTCGATGGCTGATGAGCAGTTCTATTTGCTCCGGTCTGTGAAGGTCATCCAAGCTGGCATTTGGAAAGAACCTTTCCAGTTGTTGGGGTGTGACTGGGTTTTGTACCTTGGCTATGTCTTTCAAGCCATAGCAGAGGAGCTCATGGGCTCGTTCGCTTCCTCTGGGGGTCTTCACTCTCACTCTGAGGTGGTATCTCCTTGTCTTTACTTTTAGGGCCATTCCTCCAACCCCTTGGATGACTAGTGTGATTTTTTCACTCTTCAGATCGAGTCTCCTGGCTGCACGGTGGGTAATGTAATTTGTGTCGGATGCCAAGTCGATTAGAGTACCGATCTTCTGACCTGCATTGGTGGTGACTTCAAGGAGCATGAGGATCACTGGGAGTTCTTGAACTACACTTACTTTCATGCCTGCAGGTTCGTCGGTGTAGTGAGATCTTGCAGAGACATTTGTAAAGGCTCTCTTGAACTTTTCTGCCATTTCAGGGGACAGTTCTGACACGAATTGTTGTTGCTCTTCTGTCAGTTGATGCCTCCTCGTGTTTGGCTTTGATGTCTCCGTCTCTACCCTTTTAGGGTCTCCTTTCTGGCACAGGAAGAAGTGATGGCCTCTCCTACAGCCCGGCTTTCTACACAGGTAAGTGTCTTTGCAGGTTGTATCGTCTTCTTCATGACACTCCAGACATTTTGTGCAGGCTCCCAGTCTCTCCACAGCACTCAGTTTGTCTCTCAGCTTCAGTTCTTTAAACTTCCTGCAGAAGAAGAGCTTTTCTGTGTGCCGCTCATCACCACAGACGACGCATCCCCCTTTGCTTGTGGACCTAGTCAAGGCATATCTCTTGGTGTCAGACAGCCTCTTGTCTGGCTTCTCACCTAGTCCGAGCTGCTCAAGCCTCTCTAAAACTTCCTCCTGAGTTTTCAGGTAGGTCAGGAGGCTGTCGAAATGGTTTTCTGGAGTGACTGCATTTGTTGGGTTCACCATGAAGACTAGCCAGTCCCTCTTCATCGTGTTAGGCAGTTTGCTCTCAATCGTTTTGACTACAAGAGGATTTTTAATGGCTCCGGTGTTTCCGAGCTCTGTGAGGTCGTTCAAGGCCTTTTCAACAGACTGGATCAGTTCGATCATCTTCCTGGGCTGGTAGGATTTCAGAGGTGGGATTCTCTCCAGGTCTTCGATGATCTCCAGGGCGATGGTGGTTTTATTCCCGAATCGGTTTTCCAGGACCTTGAACATATCCTCAGCAGTTTTGTAGGTGGGGAGCCGTAGGTCTCTGCGGATTTTGTCGTCAACACTGTCAAGGAGCTGCATCTTCTTTGCCTCCGCCGAGCCGGTTGGTTCACCTTGCCGCTGCAGACTCTCCCAGTCCTTTTTCCATTGATAGAACTCTCTTTTTGAGCCATGGAATCTGGGTAGGCTGGTGGGTTTTATTTTCAGGATAGACTGCTGGACTGGCTGCTGTGCTGACTGAGTCTGAAGAGTTGTTCCACGCCTTTCCTCCTCTGCAGTTCTCTGCAAGATCAGGTATTCAGCCTTTTTTGCCTCAAGGTTATTTTTCATCTTTCTTAAACCCTTTGTCCTGCCATCCCAGTCATCTTTTTCTTTGTTGGGTATCCACTCTTGCCACTGCTTGAATACAGCCATTGCATCTGCGACAAGTTGCTTTGCACTTTCCACCTGGTGCTCATATCCATTTTTGTTGACTAGGGCCACAGGGGTTCCACGAGCTTGTTCGCAGGCCGACTCTGCCTCCTCAATGGCGAAGGTCAACTCCCCCTCAGCGTACCTTGACCAGAGACTGGATTGCACACTTGTTCTGACTTCTTCCAGTCTATTTTTACAGTCTCCTGTGGTCTTTGAAAGGTCTGCTTGTTCTTTGGGATTCAGCTTCACCTCCTCTTCCTCTTCTTCAACCTCCGCTAGTAGACCAAGCTCATACTCGTCGTTCGCGTCGTTGACTTTCCTGGAGAGTGAGCAGAGTTCCCTGTATTCCTTCTGTATCTCTGATTTCGTCAGGTGTTCAATTCCTCTTGTGAGGTAATTGGCCTGTTTTGTGAAGGCCATCTTTGCTGAAGTCCTCTCCATCTTCAGCTGTTTGATGGTTTTTCCAGTGGCTTCTTCCGCCATACTTGAAGTTGCCCTTTGCGTAGACAAAGTTGACTGGAGGCCGTTGATCCTCCGTCTCTGTTGCCACGGTTATTATCAACTGTCAAGTTTCTGGTGTTTTGCTTTGATTTTCCCTCAGTTATGCTCCAACTTGAAAGAGCCCAGTCACGCAAGGAACAACTCGAAGGCGTCTTTGATTGGTTTGACTTGATTGATGAAAGGTATCAGCCAGGCAGATAGTTAGGTTGATAACCAGTAGCGTTTGACCGGTGAACTGAAGGATTTTCTTGTTTTCTTTAGTTTGTCTTTTTCCAAGCTTTTGCTCCAAACAAACATTTGCTTCTTTGTCCCCTGCAGCATGTGTTGATCTGAGGGTAAAGATGGCCGCCTTACAGGAAATCCCTCAGACCTGACAGGAAGTCCATCAGAGTGCAGTGGTGTGGTTGTTTCAAAGCTTGTCTGCCCCCTGCAGGTCCGGATGGAGACTAGTTGATTGTTGTTTTGAATGTGGATGAAGATGTTTGGTTATTTTAGTGTTTTGACAGCTGGCGTGACAGATATTAAAAAGTAAAGAGAAGAAAAAAAAAATAATAATAAATTCCACTTATTTCCCTGAATACCCACTTTTTCCCATTAGATTTCCCTTGTGTTTTTGATATGACATGCTTTAGACAAGTACCAGTTTCCCAGTGCTCAGTAATGACTAGAGAGCCAATACATTAGGGCTTGGGAGACGGGGGCCTTTTAAAGCCATGTCCAAGCACGCTTTACTTCTTCATGGTGACTGCTCAGAATTACCCAAAAACACCAAAAAACACAAAACAACAACCCACAAACATCTATTTCACCACAAACTAACACCACAATACCTCAGAAAAAATCTTCCATACACAATTCCTTAATTTTTAATCAAATTTAAAATTCAACTGCACCCCAATGCATCATGGGAAAGCTCTATGTCACAGGTCACATGACACTGTGTGGGTCAGTGTGAGTTCCTATTTTATATATTAAAAAGGCCACAGCAAATACAAAGCAAATGCCACAACGGAGCTTAACCAACTCACTAAAGAGCTCATGACAAACTTGATTGAAAGTAGGAAGGACATTGTAAAATAAGTAAACTTTTGTAAAAGATATTAAAAAGTAAAGAGAAGAAAAAAAAATAATAATAAATTCCACTTATTTCCCTGAATACCCACTTTTTCCCATTAGATTTCCCTTGTGTTTTTGATATTACATGCTTTAGACAAGTACCAGTTTCCCAGTGCTCAGTAATGACTACAGAGCCAATACATTAGGACTTGGGAGACGGGGGCCTTTTAAAGCACGGTCCAAGCACGCTTTACTTCTTCATGGTGACTGCTCAGAATTACCCAAAAACACCAAAAAACACAAAACAACAACCCACAAACATCTATTTCACCACAAACTAACACCACAATACCTCAGAAAAAATCTTCCATACACAATTCCTTAATTTTTAATCAAATTTAAGATTCAACTGCACCCCAATGCATCATGGGAAAGCTCTATGTCACAGGTCACATGACACTGTGTGGGTCAGTGTGAGTTCCTATTTTATATATTAAAAAGGCCACAGCAAATACAAAGCAAATGCCACAACGGAGCTTAACCAACTCACTAAAGAGCTCATGACAAACTTGATTGAAAGTAGGAAGGACATTGTAAAATAAGTAAACTTTTGTAAAAGATATTAAAAAGTAAAGAGAAGAAAAAAAAATAATAATAAATTCCACTTATTTCCCTGAATACCCACTTTTTCCCATTAGATTTCCCTTGTGTTTTTGATATTACATGCTTTAGACAAGTACCAGTTTCCCAGTGCTCAGTAATGACTACAGAGCCAATACATTAGGGCTTGGGAGACGGGGGCCTTTTAAAGCACGGTCCAAGCACGCTTTACTTCTTCATGGTGACTGCTCAGAATTACCCAAAAACACCAAAAAACACAAAACAACAACCCACAAACATCTATTTCACCACAAACTAACACCACAATACCTCAGAAAAAATCTTCCATACACAATTCCTTAATTTTTAATCAAATTTAAAATTCAACTGCACCCCAATGCATCATGGGAAAGCTCTATGTCACAGGTCACATGACACTGTGTGGGTCAGTGTGAGTTCCTATTTTATATATTAAAAAGGCCACAGCAAATACAAAGCAAATGCCACAACGGAGCTTAACCAACTCACTAAAGAGCTCATGACAAACTTGATTGAATGTAGGAAGGACATTGTAAAATAAGTAAACTTTTGTAAAAGATATTAAAAAGTAAAGAGAAGAAAAAAAAAATAATAATAAATTCCACTTATTTCCCTGAATACCTACTTTTTCCCATTAGATTTCCCTTGTGTTTTTGATATGACATGCTTTAGACAAGTACCAGTTTCCCAGTGCTCAGTAATGACTAGAGAGCCAATACATTAGGGCTTGGGAGACGGGGGCCTTTTAAAGCCATGTCCAAGCACGCTTTACTTCTTCATGGTGACTGCTCAGAATTACCCAAAAACACCAAAAAAACAAAACAACAACCCACAAACATCTATTTCACCACAAACTAACACCACAATGCCTCAGAAAAAGTCTTCCATACACAATTCCTTAATTTTTAATCAAATTTAAAATTCAACTGCACCCCAATGCATCATGGGAAAGCTCTATGTCACAGGTCACATGACACTGTGTGGGTCAGTGTGAGTTCCTATTTTATATATTAAAAAGGCCACAGCAAATACAAAGCAAATGCCACAACGGAGCTTAACCAACTCACTAAAGAGCTCATGACAAACTTGATTGAAAGTAGGAAGGACATTGTAAAATAAGTAAACTTTTGTAAAAGATATTAAAAAGTAAAGAGAAGAAAAAAAAATAATAATAAATTCCACTTATTTCCCTGAATACCCACTTTTTCCCATTAGATTTCCCTTGTGTTTTTGATATGACATGCTTTAGACAAGTACCAGTTTCCCAGTGCTCAGTAATGACTACAGAGCCAATACATTAGGGCTTGGGAGACGGGGGCATTTTAAAGCACGGTCCAAGCACGCTTTACTTCTTCATGGTGACTGCTCAGAATTACCCAAAAACACCAAAAAACACAAAACAACAACCCACAAACATCTATTTCACCACAAACTAACACCACAATACCTCAGAAAAAATCTTCCATACACAATTCCTTAATTTTTAATCAAATTTAAAATTCAACTGCACCCCAATGAATCATGGGAAAGCTCTATGTCACAGGTCACATGACACTGTGTGGGTCAGTGTGAGTTCCTATTTTATATATTAAAAAGGCCACAGCAAATACAAAGCAAATGCCACAACGGAGCTTAACCAACTCACTAAAGAGCTCATGACAAACTTGATTGAATGTAGGAAGGACATTGTAAAATAAGTAAACTTTTGTAAAAGATAATAAAAAGTAAAGAGAAGAAAAAAAAATAATAATAAATTCCACTTATTTCCCTGAATACCCACTTTTTCCCATTAGATTTCCCTTGTGTTTTTGATATGACATGCTTTAGACAAGTACCAGTTTCCCAGTGTTCAGTAATGACTAGAGAGCCAATACATTAGGGCTTGGGAGACGGGGGCCTTTTAAAGCCATGTCCAAGCACGCTTTACTTCTTCATGGTGACTGCTCAGAATTACCCAAAAACACCAAAAAAACAAAACAACAACCCACAAACATCTATTTCACCACAAACTAACACCACAATGCCTCAGAAAAAGTCTTCCATACACAATTCCTTAATTTTTAATCAAATTTAAAATTCAACTGCACCCCAATGCATCATGGGAAAGCTCTATGTCACAGGTCACATGACACTGTGTGGGTCAGTGTGAGTTCCTATTTTATATATTAAAAAGGCCACAGCAAATACAAAGCAAATGCCACAACGGAGCTTAACCAACTCACTAAAGAGCTCATGACAAACTTGATTGAAAGTAGGAAGGACATTGTAAAATAAGTAAACTTTTGTAAAAGATATTAAAAAGTAAAGAGAAGAAAAAAAAAATAATAAATTCCACTTATTTCCCTGAATACCCACTTTTTCCCATTAGATTTCCCTTGTGTTTTTGATATGACATGCTTTAGACAAGTACCAGTTTCCCCCCACTAAACATTAGACGTCTTATGGACGTGCAGATCATGTCTATATTGCGTCGGTCGGTCCAAGACCAATTCTGTACGTCTACACGACGTGCAAACTAGGTCCGCTATTTGGACGTCTAACTATGACCCCACTTGGACGTCAATATGCAGTTAAACATTTGAACGTCGGACTAGGTCACTTTTTTGGACGTCATGGGGACGTCTAATACAGGTGCAGGAAATTAACATTATTTAAGAATATATTTATTTTTAAATGTATGTCAAAATTGTTGTTCTCAATATTGTTAATCACTATGAATATAGATTATTTATGATTAAGCATCATTTATTTCTAATTATTTATTTGAGTATTATATTTTTTATCTATTTAATTAATTAACGAATGTAGGTATTTATTTACGTATGTTTTTATTTTTATTTGGAAATGCAATTTATGTGGAAAATTGTTAAGTTGATTTCAACCAGTCAACGCCACTCTGATTTGCTGAGACCGCACGTCATCATAAACTCCACTCTGATATGCCGAGGCAAAACACGCTAAACATTTTTTGGCTGCTGCAGTAGCTCAGCTCAGCTCAGCTCAGCTCATTCAGTTCAGCTCGCTCAGCTCAGCTCCGCTCCGGACCGGACTCAGCTGCCAAGCTATAAGGTAAGACGATATGTATAAGTTAATGTATTTGTAGTGTTAGTTGTTTTAGCTCTGTGGTCTTAACCTGAACCTGCTGGCGTTGCCTCTCTTCCCAGGCAGTTAGCTAACTAGCTAGCTAGCTAACGATAGCTAAACAGTGGCCATAGTTAAAATGGAATTGGAATTACTTTTGAGAACGACCGTAATGCAAATAATATTTACTGTAACCGAAGCTTTAACGTAGAAGCATTGTCCGGTCATTAAGTCAATGCACTAACCAGAGCTAGGCTGATAAGCCAATCTAAGCTAAATCAAAGAACCGTCTTTGGCTAAATTCGCTAAGCTAGCGTTAAGTTATATAAGTTTGTGGCACCCACAATTAACCTAGGCAACTGGGGGCAATATCAAGTGCATTTTGAATAGCCTGAAGAAGTAAGTTTATGTTAATATTACATAAATAAGGCAATTTAAAATAGTTTGTTGTGGGAAAACATTTATTAAAATAGCTTAATATGATGTGTGAGAATTAAAACGGCACGATAATTCTGGTCAGGTGTTAAATGTGTTTTCCCGCCTTTAGCTTAGCATTAGCTTAGCGTTAGCTAAGCCATAGCATGAAGAAGTAAGTTTATGTTAATATTACATAAATAAGGCAATTTAAAATAGTTTGTTGTGGGAAAAAAAATATTAAAATAGCTTAATATGATGTGTGAGAATTAAAACGGCACGATAATTCTCGTCAGGTGTTAAATGTGTATTCCCGCCTTTAGCTTAGCGTTAGCTTATCGTTAGCTTAGCATTAGCTAAGCCATAGCATGAAGAAGTAAGTTTATGTGAATATTACATAAATAAGGCAATTTAAAATAGTTTGTTGTGGGGAAAAAAATATTAAAATAGCTTAATATGATGTGTGAGAATTAAAACGGCACGATAATTCTCGTCAGGTGTTAAATGTGTATTCCCGACTTTAGCTTAGCGTTAGCTTATCGTTAGCTTAGCATTAGCTAAGCCATAGCATGAAGAAGTAAGTTTATGTGAATATTACATAAATAAGGCAATTTAAAATAGTTTGTTGTGGGAAAAAAATAATTAAAATAGCTTAATATGATGTGTGAGAATTAAAACGGCACGATAATTCTCGTCAGGTGTTAAATGTGTATTCCCGCCGTTAGCTTAGCGTTAGCTAAGCCATAGTGTGAAGAAGTAAGTTTATGTGAATATTACATAAATAAGGCAATTTAAAATAGTTTGTTGTGGGACAAAAATAAATGGCCATCTTCAACATTTTCTGAGATTTCTAATTTGTCTTTTTCTACTTGTGCAGATGGAGTCATGAAATGTGACGGGACAGCCACCGAGGACTTCATACTTCGGAGCATCTCAAACATGCACCACAAAGACGTGGAGGACACACCGCTGTCTCTCAGGACCTAGAATCTTAATGAAAGTATAATGATGTTAAGGGAAGGTGTAATGGAAAGGTGTAATGTAAAGTTGTAATGGTGTTAAGGGAAGGTGTAGTGGAAAGGTGTGATAGTGTTGAGGGAAGGTGTAATGTTAAAGGTGTGATAGTGTTGAGGGAAGGTGTAATAGTGTTGAGGGAAGGGGTAATGTTAAAGGTGTAATAGTGTTGAGGGAAGGGGTAATGTTAAAGGTGTAATAGTGTTAAGGGAAGGTATAATATTGTTAAGGGAAGGTGTAATGCAGGGGTCTCAAACTCATTTTTGCCGAGGGCCACATTGACATATTGGCTGTCCTCTGAGGGCCAGATGTAACTTACAAATATAAGAAAATGTAACCAGATGTAATATAAAATGAATGTAATTACTCCTTAATGTTAAATAACTCTCAATATACTATTTATTCAATCAAATATTACAGTTGCATGGAAAAATGTTTGCTTGTTGCTCTATTAACATAAATCCTTTTAATTTGTCATGTTATGAAATCCAAAAACTCCATCAATCAAGAACCAAACTATTCAAGTGAATAGAAATTACATCAAGTACAAGTTATATTAACTTTGATCAAAACGTTTGATACTGAAATAAGGCTTAATATATATAAAATCAAAAATTGTGAGCTGTGACAGATTTAGCATTTCCTCAGATTTAGCAGTTCCTCATCCAACCACTAGTCGGAGCTGCAGCTGCAGCACCACAAGCCCGCAGTCTTTGCTTAGTCAGAGCTACAGCCCAGCCACGGGCTACAGGACTCAGCTGAGCCTGTCTGGAGCGTTATGAAATTTGTTAAGTTCTTCTGTGTATGAAATAAAATAACCCCACTAACTGGATAATACAGCTCTCTACAGTTCATCTTTCAGCCCAAGCAGCTAACAGCAGCAGTTTAGAGCAGCGTCACGGAGGCACTGCTGGGATTACATTATAAACAGGTCAGTTAGCGCGCTGCTAACCTCAGGATGTTTATAACTACGGAGTTTAGTGGACACACCACGGCAGCAAGGTTAGACTGTTGAAGGCTACTGAAGACTACTAAAGCAGGCAACGCAGCGTAAGCAAAAAAAAAAAAAAAACCACACACACACACCAAAATACAAGTTAAGATAAAATATGAAAACGAACATAATAAAGCATAAATAATTAAACTGAATTGCGGGCCAGATGTATGTTTATTTTGTTAACCCGTGAGGGGCCGTATGAAACCGCGTGGGCCGGTACTGAGACCCCTGGTGTAATGTAAAGGTGTAATAGTGTTGAGGGAAGGTATAATATTGTTAAGGGAAGGTGTAATGTTAAAGATGTAATAGTTTTGAGGGAAGGTGTAATAGTGTTAAGGGAAGGTATAATATTGTTAAGGGAAGGTGTAATGTAAAGGTGTAATAGTGTTGAGGGAAGGTATAATATTGTTAAGGGAAGGTGTAATGTAAAGCTGTAATAGTTTTAAGGGAAGGTAAATGTTTAGTGAAATTGTTATGGTGTGAATCTAAGGTGTATGTTATGTTGATGTAAAATAAAGGCATTAACCCCAAATGAGATTTACTCATTATGTTTATTATTATATTAATGTTTCCCCAAACAGAAAGGGTCAATTTAAAATCAACAGTGGTAAGATGGGGGTAATTAATTTATCCCTTGCTTTTACTGGTTCTTTGCAGGTTGACATGTTTTGAAAAAAGTGAGAGGGTTGAAATGCAATTTATTTGTAAAGCATATTGTGTATAACTAACGTGCATAACTAGTTCCAGAAGGTTGTGAACCTGTTCCAGTAATTGTTTGGCTTAGCTTTGTATGCGTTTCCAGTTAACTGCTGAAGCTGGAACAATGGAACAGTTGCCACCGTCTGAAATGGCACTACAGTTATGCAGGGAGCCTCAAAGTAGTTGGTCTATAAAACGTATACATGTAAATTTCACGTAGAAAAGACGTCCACAACGACTTAATTTAAACTAGAATTAGCCCTTATCCGGAGGTCTGGGGGACGTCAATACTGGACGTGCAGAAGACGTCAGAAAAAAGACGTCGTCTGGCGTCACAGTCTGCACCTTCAGGAGACCAAAATTGGACGTGCAAAAATGACCTAGAAAAGAAGTCGTTTCAACGTCTCTTTGTTTAGTGGGCCAGTGCTCAGTAATGACTACAGAGCCAATACATTAGGGCTTGGGAGACGGGGGCCTTTTAAAGCCATGTCCAAGCACGCTTTACTTCTTCATGGTGACTGCTCAGAATTACCAAAAAACACCAAAAAAACAAAACAACAACCCACAAACATCTATTTCACCACAAACTAACACCACAATGCCTCAGAAAAAATCTTCCATACACAATTCCTTAATTATTAATCAAATTTAAAATTCAACTGCACCCCAATGCATCATGGGAAAGCTCTATGTCACAGGTCACATGACACTGTGTGGGTCAGTGTGAGTTCCTATTTTATATATTAAAAAGGCCACAGCAAATACAAAGCAAATGCCACAACGGAGCTTAACCAACTCACTAAAGAGCTCATGACAAACTTGATTGAAAGTAGGAAGGACATTGTAAAATAAGTAAACTTTTGTAAAAGATATTAAAAAGTAAAGAGAAGAAAAAAATAATAATAATAAATTCCACTTATTTCCCTGAATACCCACTTTTTCCCATTAGATTTCCCTTGTGTTTTTGATATGACATGCTTTAGACAAGTACCAGTTTCCCAGTGCTCAGTAATGACTACAGAGCCAATACATTAGGGCTTGGGAGACGGGGGCCTTTTAAAGCACGGTCCAAGCACGCTTTACTTCTTCATGGTGACTGCTCAGAATTACCCAAAAACACCAAAAAAACAAAACAACAACCCACAAACATCTATTTCACCACAAACTAACACCACAATACCTCAGAAAAAATCTTCCATACACAATTCCTTAATGATTAATCAAATTTAAAATTCAACTGCACCCCAATGCATCATGGGAAAGCTCTATGTCACAGGTCACATGACACTGTGTGGGTCAGTGTGAGTTCCTATTTTATATATTAAAAAGGCCACAGCAAATACAAAGCAAATGCCACAACGGAGCTTAACCAACTCACTAAAGAGCTCATGACAAACTTGATTGAAAGTAGGAAGGACATTGTAAAATAAGTAAACTTTTGTAAAAGATATTAAAAAGTAAAGAGAAGAAAAAAAAAATAATAAATTCCACTTATTTCCCTGAATACCCACTTTTTCCCATTAGATTTCCCTTGTGTTTTTGATATGACATGCTTTAGACAAGTACCAGTTTCCCAGTGCTCAGTAATGACTACAGAGCCAATACATTAGGGCTTGGGAGACGGGGGCCTTTTAAAGCCATGTCCAAGCACGCTTTACTTCTTCATGGTGACTGCTCAGAATTACCCAAAAACACCAAAAAACACAAAACAACAACCCACAAACATCTATTTCACCACAAACTAACACCACAATACCTCAGAAAAAATCTTCCATACACAATTCCTTAATGATTAATCAAATTTAAAATTCAACTGCACCCCAATGCATCATGGGAAAGCTCTATGTCACAGGTCACATGACACTGTGTGGGTCAGTGTGAGTTCCTATTTTATATATTAAAAAGGCCACAGCAAATACAAAGCAAATGCCACAACGGAGCTTAACCAACTCACTAAAGAGCTCATGACAAACTTGATTGAATGTAGGAAGGACATTGTAAAATAAGTAAACTTTTGTAAAAGATATTAAAAAGTAAAGAGAAGAAAAAAAAAATAATAAATTCCACTTATTTCCCTGAATACCCACTTTTTCCCATTAGATTTCCCTTGTGTTTTTGATATGACATGCTTTAGACAAGTACCAGTTTCCCAGTGCTCAGTAATGACTACAGAGCCAACACATTAGGGCTTGGGAGACGGGGGCCTTTTAAAGCCATGTCCAAGCACGCTTTACTTCTTCATGGTGACTGCTCAGAATTACCCAAAAACACCAAAAAACACAAAACAACAACCCACAAACATCTATTTCACCACAAACTAACACCACAATACCTCAGAAAAAATCTTCCATACACAATTCCTTAATTTTTAATCAAATTTAAAATTCAACTGCACCCCAATGCATCATGGGAAAGCTCTATGTCACAGGTCACATGACACTGTGTGGGTCAGTGTGAGTTCCTATTTTATATATTAAAAAGGCCACAGCAAATACAAAGCAAATGCCACAACGGAGCTTAACCAACTCACTAAAGAGCTCATGACAAACTTGATTGAAAGTAGGAAGGACATTGTAAAATAAGTAAACTTTTGTAAAAGATATTAAAAAGTAAAGAGAAGAAAAAAAAAATAATAATAAATTCCACTTATTTCCCTGAATACCCACTTTTTCCCATTAGATTTCCCTTGTGTTTTTGATATGACATGCTTTAGACAAGTACCAGTTTCCCAGTGCTCAGTAATGACTACAGAGCCAATACATTAGGGCTTGGGAGACGGGGGCATTTTAAAGCACGGTCCAAGCACGCTTTACTTCTTCATGGTGACTGCTCAGAATTACCTAAAAACACCAAAAAACACAAAACAACAACCCACAAACATCTATTTCACCACAAACTAACACCACAATACCTCAGAAAAAAATCTTCCATACACAATTCCTTAATTTTTAATCAAATTTAAAATTCAACTGCACCCCAATGAATCATGGGAAAGCTCTATGTCACAGGTCACATGACACTGTGTGGGTCAGTGTGAGTTCCTATTTTATATATTAAAAAGGCCACAGCAAATACAAAGCAAATGCCACAACGGAGCTTAACCAACTCACTAAAGAGCTCATGACAAACTTGATTGAAAGTAGGAAGGACATTGTAAAATAAGTAAACTTTTGTAAAAGATATTAAAAAGTAAAGAGAAGAAAAAAAAAATAATAATAAATTCCACTTATTTCCCTGAATACCCACTTTTTCCCATTAGATTTCCCTTGTGTTTTTGATATGACATGCTTTAGACAAGTACCAGTTTCCCAGTGCTCAGTAATGACTAGAGAGCCAATACATTAGGGCTTGGGAGACGGGGGCCTTTTAAAGCCATGTCCAAGCACGCTTTACTTCTTCATGGTGACTGCTCAGAATTACCCAAAAACACCAAAAAACAAAACAACAACCCACAAACATCTATTTCACCACAAACTAACACCACAATGCCTCAGAAAAAGTCTTCCATACACAATTCCTTAATTTTTAATCAAATTTAAAATTCAACTGCACCCCAATGCATCATGGGAAAGCTCTATGTCACAGGTCACATGACACTGTGTGGGTCAGTGTGAGTTCCTATTTTATATATTAAAAAGGCCACAGCAAATACAAAGCAAATGCCACAACGGAGCTTAACCAACTCACTAAAGAGCTCATGACAAACTTGATTGAAAGTAGGAAGGACATTGTAAAATAAGTAAACTTTTGTAAAAGATATTAAAAAGTAAAGAGAAGAAAAAAAAAATAATAAATTCCACTTATTTCCCTGAATACCCACTTTTTCCCATTAGATTTCCCTTGTGTTTTTGATATGACATGCTTTAGACAAGTACCCGTTTCCCAGTGCTCAGTAATGACTACAGAGCCAATACATTACGGCTTGGGAGACGGGGGCCTTTTAAAGCACGGTCCAAGCACGCTTTACTTCTTCATGGTGACTGCTCAGAATTACCCAATAACACCAAAAAACACAAAGCAACAACCCACAAACATCTATTTCACCACAAACTAACACCACAATACCTCAGAAAAAATCTTCCATACACGATTCCTTAATTTTTAATCAAATTTAAAATTCAACTGCACCCCAATGCATCATGGGAAAGCTCTATGTCACAGGTCACATGACACTGTGTGGGTCAGTGTGAGTTCCTATTTTATATATTAAAAAGGCCACAGCAAATACAAAGCAAATGCCACAACGGAGCTTAACCAACTCACTAAAGAGCTCATGACAAACTTGATTGAAAGTAGGAAGGACATTGTAAAATAAGTAAACTTTTGTAAAAGATATTAAAAAGTAAAGAGAAGAAAAAAAAATAATAATAAATTCCACTTATTTCCCTGAATACCCACTTTTTCCCATTAGATTTCCCTTGTGTTTTTGATATGACATGCTTTAGACAAGTACCAGTTTCCCAGTGCTCAGTAATGACTAGAGAGCCAATACATTAGGGCTTGGGAGACGGGGGCCTTTTAAAGCCATGTCCAAGCACGCTTTACTTCTTCATGGTGACTGCTCAGAATTACCCAAAAACATCAAAAAACAAAACAACAACCCACAAACATCTATTTCACCACAAACTAACACCACAATGCCTCAGAAAAAGTCTTCCATACACAATTCCTTAATTTTTAATCAAATTTAAAATTCAACTGCACCCCAATGCATCATGGGAAAGCTCTATGTCACAGGTCACATGACACTGTGTGGGTCAGTGTGAGTTCCTATTTTATATATTAAAAAGGCCACAGCAAATACAAAGCAAATGCCACAACGGAGCTTAACCAACTCACTAAAGAGCTCATGACAAACTTGATTGAAAGTAGGAAGGACATTGTAAAATAAGTAAACTTTTGTAAAAGATATTAAAAAGTAAAGAGAAGAAAAAAAAAATAATAAATTCCACTTATTTCCCTGAATACCCACTTTTTCCCATTAGATTTCCCTTGTGTTTTTGATATGACATGCTTTAGACAAGTACCCGTTTCCCAGTGCTCAGTAATGACTACAGAGCCAATACATTATGGCTTGGGAGACGGGGGCCTTTTAAAGCACGGTCCAAGCACGCTTTACTTCTTCATGGTGACTGCTCAGAATTACCCAATAACACCAAAAAACACAAAGCAACAACCCACAAACATCTATTTCACCACAAACTAACACCACAATACCTCAGAAAAAATCTTCCATACACGATTCCTTAATTTTTTATCAAATTTAAAATTCAACTGCACCCCAATGCATCATGGGAAAGCTCTATGTCACAGGTCACATGACACTGTGTGGGTCAGTGTGAGTTCCTATTTTATATATTAAAAAGGCCACAGCAAATACAAAGCAAATGCCACAACGGAGCTTAACCAACTCACTAAAGAGCTCATGACAAACTTGATTGAAAGTAGGAAGGACATTGTAAAATAAGTAAACTTTTGTAAAAGATATTAAAAAGTAAAGAGAAGAAAAAAAAATAATAATAAATTCCACTTATTTCCCTGAATACCCACTTTTTCCCATTAGATTTCCCTTGTGTTTTTGATATGACATGCTTTAGACAAGTACCAGTTTCCCAGTGCTCAGTAATGACTAGAGAGCCAATACATTAGGGCTTGGGAGACGGGGGCCTTTTAAAGCCATGTCCAAGCACGCTTTACTTCTTCATGGTGACTGCTCAGAATTACCCAAAAACACCAAAAAACTTTACAACAACCCACAAACATCTATTTCACCACAAACTAACACCACAATGCCTCAGAAAAAGTCTTCCATACACAATTCCTTAATTTTTAATCAAATTTAAAATTCAACTGCACCCCAATGCATCATGGGAAAGCTCTATGTCACAGGTCACATGACACTGTGTGGGTCAGTGTGAGTTCCTATTTTATATATTAAAAAGGCCACAGCAAATACAAAGCAAATGCCACAACGGAGCTTAACCAACTCACTAAAGAGCTCATGACAAACTTGATTGAAAGTAGGAAGGACATTGTAAAATAAGTAAACTTTTGTAAAAGATATTAAAAAGTAAAGAGAAGAAAAAAAAAAAATAAATTCCACTTATTTCCCTGAATACCCACTTTTTCCCATTAGATTTCCCTTGTGTTTTTGATATGACATGCTTTAGACAAGTACCCGTTTCCCAGTGCTCAGTAATGACTACAGAGCCAATACATTATGGCTTGGGAGACGGGGGCCTTTTAAAGCACGGTCCAAGCACGCTTTACTTCTTCATGGTGACTGCTCAGAATTACCCAATAACACCAAAAAACACAAAGCAACAACCCACAAACATCTATTTCACCACAAACTAACACCACAATACCTCAGAAAAAATCTTCCATACACGATTCCTTAATTTTTAATCAAATTTAAAATTCAACTGCACCCCAATGCATCATGGGAAAGCTCTATGTCACAGGTCACATGACACTGTGTGGGTCAGTGTGAGTTCCTATTTTATATATTAAAAAGGCCACAGCAAATACAAAGCAAATGCCACAACGGAGCTTAACCAACTCACTAAAGAGCTCATGACAAACTTGATTGAAAGTAGGAAGGACATTGTAAAATAAGTAAACTTTTGTAAAAGATATTAAAAAGTAAAGAGAAGAAAAAAAAATAATAATAAATTCCACTTATTTCCCTGAATACCCACTTTTTCCCATTAGATTTCCCTTGTGTTTTTGATATGACATGCTTTAGACAAGTACCAGTTTCCCAGTGCTCAGTAATGACTACAGAGCCAATACATTAGGGCTTGGGAGACGGGGGCATTTTAAAGCACGGTCCAAGCACGCTTTACTTCTTCATGGTGACTGCTCAGAATTACCTAAAAACACCAAAAAACACAAAACAACAACCCACAAACATCTATTTCACCACAAACTAACACCACAATACCTCAGAAAAAAATCTTCCATACACAATTCCTTAATTTTTAATCAAATTTAAAATTCAACTGCACCCCAATGAATCATGGGAAAGCTCTATGTCACAGGTCACATGACACTGTGTGGGTCAGTGTGAGTTCCTATTTTATATATTAAAAAGGCCACAGCAAATACAAAGCAAATGCCACAACGGAGCTTAACCAACTCACTAAAGAGCTCATGACAAACTTGATTGAAAGTAGGAAGGACATTGTAAAATAAGTAAACTTTTGTAAAAGATATTAAAAAGTAAAGAGAAGAAAAAAAAAATAATAATAAATTCCACTTATTTCCCTGAATACCCACTTTTTCCCATTAGATTTCCCTTGTGTTTTTGATATGACATGCTTTAGACAAGTACCAGTTTCCCAGTGCTCAGTAATGACTAGAGAGCCAATACATAAAGGCTTGGGAGACGGGGGCCTTTTAAAGCCATGTCCAAGCACGCTTTACTTCTTCATGGTGACTGCTCAGAATTACCCAAAAACACCAAAAAACAAAACAACAACCCACAAACATCTATTTCACCACAAACTAACACCACAATGCCTCAGAAAAAGTCTTCCATACACAATTCCTTAATTTTTAATCAAATTTAAAATTCAACTGCACCCCAATGCATCATGGGAAAGCTCTATGTCACAGGTCACATGACACTGTGTGGGTCAGTGTGAGTTCCTATTTTATATATTAAAAAGGCCACAGCAAATACAAAGCAAATGCCACAACGGAGCTTAACCAACTCACTAAAGAGCTCATGACAAACTTGATTGAAAGTAGGAAGGACATTGTAAAATAAGTAAACTTTTGTAAAAGATATTAAAAAGTAAAGAGAAGAAAAAAAAAAAATAAATTCCACTTATTTCCCTGAATACCCACTTTTTCCCATTAGATTTCCCTTGTGTTTTTGATATGACATGCTTTAGACAAGTACCCGTTTCCCAGTGCTCAGTAATGACTACAGAGCCAATACATTATGGCTTGGGAGACGGGGGCCTTTTAAAGCACGGTCCAAGCACGCTTTACTTCTTCATGGTGACTGCTCAGAATTACCCAATAACACCAAAAAACACAAAGCAACAACCCACAAACATCTATTTCACCACAAACTAACACCACAATACCTCAGAAAAAATCTTCCATACACGATTCCTTAATTTTTAATCAAATTTAAAATTCAACTGCACCCCAATGCATCATGGGAAAGCTCTATGTCACAGGTCACATGACACTGTGTGGGTCAGTGTGAGTTCCTATTTTATATATTAAAAAGGCCACAGCAAATACAAAGCAAATGCCACAACGGAGCTTAACCAACTCACTAAAGAGCTCATGACAAACTTGATTGAAAGTAGGAAGGACATTGTAAAATAAGTAAACTTTTGTAAAAGATATTAAAAAGTAAAGAGAAGAAAAAAAAATAATAATAAATTCCACTTATTTCCCTGAATACCCACTTTTTCCCATTAGATTTCCCTTGTGTTTTTGATATGACATGCTTTAGACAAGTACCCGTTTCCCAGTGCTCAGTAATGACTACAGAGCCAATACATTATGGCTTGGGAGACGGGGGCCTTTTAAAGCACGGTCCAAGCACGCTTTACTTCTTCATGGTGACTGCTCAGAATTACCCAATAACACCAAAAAACACAAAGCAACAACCCACAAACATCTATTTCACCACAAACTAACACCACAATACCTCAGAAAAAATCTTCCATACACGATTCCTTAATTTTTAATCAAATTTAAAATTCAACTGCACCCCAATGCATCATGGGAAAGCTCTATGTCACAGGTCACATGACACTGTGTGGGTCAGTGTGAGTTCCTATTTTATATATTAAAAAGGCCACAGCAAATACAAAGCAAATGCCACAACGGAGCTTAACCAACTCACTAAAGAGCTCATGACAAACTTGATTGAAAGTAGGAAGGACATTGTAAAATAAGTAAACTTTTGTAAAAGATATTAAAAAGTAAAGAGAAGAAAAAAAAATAATAATAAATTCCACTTATTTCCCTGAATACCCACTTTTTCCCATTAGATTTCCCTTGTGTTTTTGATATGACATGCTTTAGACAAGTACCAGTTTCCCAGTGCTCAGTAATGACTAGAGAGCCAATACATTAGGGCTTGGGAGACGGGGGCCTTTTAAAGCCATGTCCAAGCACGCTTTACTTCTTCATGGTGACTGCTCAGAATTACCCAAAAACACCAAAAAACAAAACAACAACCCACAAACATCTATTTCACCACAAACTAACACCACAATGCCTCAGAAAAAGTCTTCCATACACAATTCCTTAATTTTTAATCAAATTTAAAATTCAACTGCACCCCAATGCATCATGGGAAAGCTCTATGTCACAGGTCACATGACACTGTGTGGGTCAGTGTGAGTTCCTATTTTATATATTAAAAAGGCCACAGCAAATACAAAGCAAATGCCACAACGGAGCTTAACCAACTCACTAAAGAGCTCATGACAAACTTGATTGAAAGTAGGAAGGACATTGTAAAATAAGTAAACTTTTGTAAAAGATATTAAAAAGTAAAGAGAAGAAAAAAAAAAAATAAATTCCACTTATTTCCCTGAATACCCACTTTTTCCCATTAGATTTCCCTTGTGTTTTTGATATGACATGCTTTAGACAAGTACCCGTTTCCCAGTGCTCAGTAATGACTACAGAGCCAATACATTATGGCTTGGGAGACGGGGGCCTTTTAAAGCACGGTCCAAGCACGCTTTACTTCTTCATGGTGACTGCTCAGAATTACCCAATAACACCAAAAAACACAAAGCAACAACCCACAAACATCTATTTCACCACAAACTAACACCACAATACCTCAGAAAAAATCTTCCATACACGATTCCTTAATTTTTAATCAAATTTAAAATTCAACTGCACCCCAATGCATCATGGGAAAGCTCTATGTCACAGGTCACATGACACTGTGTGGGTCAGTGTGAGTTCCTATTTTATATATTAAAAAGGCCACAGCAAATACAAAGCAAATGCCACAACGGAGCTTAACCAACTCACTAAAGAGCTCATGACAAACTTGATTGAAAGTAGGAAGGACATTGTAAAATAAGTAAACTTTTGTAAAAGATATTAAAAAGTAAAGAGAAGAAAAAAAATAATAATAAATTCCACTTATTTCCCTGAATACCCACTTTTTCCCATTAGATTTCCCTTGTGTTTTTGATATGACATGCTTTAGACAAGTACCAGTTTCCCAGTGCTCAGTAATGACTACAGAGCCAATACATTAGGGCTTGGGAGACGGGGGCATTTTAAAGCACGGTCCAAGCACGCTTTACTTCTTCATGGTGACTGCTCAGAATTACCTAAAAACACCAAAAAACACAAAACAACAACCCACAAACATCTATTTCACCACAAACTAACACCACAATACCTCAGAAAAAAATCTTCCATACACAATTCCTTAATTTTTAATCAAATTTAAAATTCAACTGCACCCCAATGAATCATGGGAAAGCTCTATGTCACAGGTCACATGACACTGTGTGGGTCAGTGTGAGTTCCTATTTTATATATTAAAAAGGCCACAGCAAATACAAAGCAAATGCCACAACGGAGCTTAACCAACTCACTAAAGAGCTCATGACAAACTTGATTGAAAGTAGGAAGGACATTGTAAAATAAGTAAACTTTTGTAAAAGATATTAAAAAGTAAAGAGAAGAAAAAAAAAATAATAATAAATTCCACTTATTTCCCTGAATACCCACTTTTTCCCATTAGATTTCCCTTGTGTTTTTGATATGACATGCTTTAGACAAGTACCAGTTTCCCAGTGCTCAGTAATGACTAGAGAGCCAATACATTAGGGCTTGGGAGACGGGGGCCTTTTAAAGCCATGTCCAAGCACGCTTTACTTCTTCATGGTGACTGCTCAGAATTACCCAAAAACACCAAAAAACAAAACAACAACCCACAAACATCTATTTCACCACAAACTAACACCACAATGCCTCAGAAAAAGTCTTCCATACACAATTCCTTAATTTTTAATCAAATTTAAAATTCAACTGCACCCCAATGCATCATGGGAAAGCTCTATGTCACAGGTCACATGACACTGTGTGGGTCAGTGTGAGTTCCTATTTTATATATTAAAAAGGCCACAGCAAATACAAAGCAAATGCCACAACGGAGCTTAACCAACTCACTAAAGAGCTCATGACAAACTTGATTGAAAGTAGGAAGGACATTGTAAAATAAGTAAACTTTTGTAAAAGATATTAAAAAGTAAAGAGAAGAAAAAAAAAATAATAATAAATTCCACTTATTTCCCTGAATACCCACTTTTTCCCATTAGATTTCCCTTGTGTTTTTGATATGACATGCTTTAGACAAGTACCAGTTTCCCAGTGCTCAGTAATGACTAGAGAGCCAATACATTAGGGCTTGGGAGACGGGGGCCTTTTAAAGCCATGTCCAAGCACGCTTTACTTCTTCATGGTGACTGCTCAGAATTACCCAATAACACCAAAAAACACAAAGCAACAACCCACAAACATCTATTTCACCACAAACTAACACCACAATACCTCAGAAAAAATCTTCCATACACGATTCCTTAATTTTTAATCAAATTTAAAATTCAACTGCACCCCAATGCATCATGGGAAAGCTCTATGTCACAGGTCACATGACACTGTGTGGGTCAGTGTGAGTTCCTATTTTATATATTAAAAAGGCCACAGCAAATACAAAGCAAATGCCACAACGGAGCTTAACCAACTCACTAAAGAGCTCATGACAAACTTGATTGAAAGTAGGAAGGACATTGTAAAATAAGTAAACTTTTGTAAAAGATATTAAAAAGTAAAGAGAAGAAAAAAAAATAATAATAAATTCCACTTATTTCCCTGAATACCCACTTTTTCCCATTAGATTTCCCTTGTGTTTTTGATATGACATGCTTTAGACAAGTACCAGTTTCCCAGTGCTCAGTAATGACTACAGAGCCAATACATTAGGGCTTGGGAGACGGGGGCATTTTAAAGCACGGTCCAAGCACGCTTTACTTCTTCATGGTGACTGCTCAGAATTACCTAAAAACACCAAAAAACACAAAACAACAACCCACAAACATCTATTTCACCACAAACTAACACCACAATACCTCAGAAAAAAATCTTCCATACACAATTCCTTAATTTTTAATCAAATTTAAAATTCAACTGCACCCCAATGAATCATGGGAAAGCTCTATGTCACAGGTCACATGACACTGTGTGGGTCAGTGTGAGTTCCTATTTTATATATTAAAAAGGCCACAGCAAATACAAAGCAAATGCCACAACGGAGCTTAACCAACTCACTAAAGAGCTCATGACAAACTTGATTGAAAGTAGGAAGGACATTGTAAAATAAGTAAACTTTTGTAAAAGATATTAAAAAGTAAAGAGAAGAAAAAAAAAATAATAATAAATTCCACTTATTTCCCTGAATACCCACTTTTTCCCATTAGATTTCCCTTGTGTTTTTGATATGACATGCTTTAGACAAGTACCAGTTTCCCAGTGCTCAGTAATGACTAGAGAGCCAATACATTAGGGCTTGGGAGACGGGGGCCTTTTAAAGCCATGTCCAAGCACGCTTTACTTCTTCATGGTGACTGCTCAGAATTACCCAAAAACACCAAAAAACAAAACAACAACCCACAAACATCTATTTCACCACAAACTAACACCACAATGCCTCAGAAAAAGTCTTCCATACACAATTCCTTAATTTTTAATCAAATTTAAAATTCAACTGCACCCCAATGCATCATGGGAAAGCTCTATGTCACAGGTCACATGACACTGTGTGGGTCAGTGTGAGTTCCTATTTTATATATTAAAAAGGCCACAGCAAATACAAAGCAAATGCCACAACGGAGCTTAACCAACTCACTAAAGAGCTCATGACAAACTTGATTGAAAGTAGGAAGGACATTGTAAAATAAGTAAACTTTTGTAAAAGATATTAAAAAGTAAAGAGAAGAAAAAAAAAAAATAAATTCCACTTATTTCCCTGAATACCCACTTTTTCCCATTAGATTTCCCTTGTGTTTTTGATATGACATGCTTTAGACAAGTACCCGTTTCCCAGTGCTCAGTAATGACTACAGAGCCAATACATTATGGCTTGGGAGACGGGGGCCTTTTAAAGCACGGTCCAAGCACGCTTTACTTCTTCATGGTGACTGCTCAGAATTACCCAATAACACCAAAAAACACAAAGCAACAACCCACAAACATCTATTTCACCACAAACTAACACCACAATACCTCAGAAAAAATCTTCCATACACGATTCCTTAATTTTTAATCAAATTTAAAATTCAACTGCACCCCAATGCATCATGGGAAAGCTCTATGTCACAGGTCACATGACACTGTGTGGGTCAGTGTGAGTTCCTATTTTATATATTAAAAAGGCCACAGCAAATACAAAGCAAATGCCACAACGGAGCTTAACCAACTCACTAAAGAGCTCATGACAAACTTGATTGAAAGTAGGAAGGACATTGTAAAATAAGTAAACTTTTGTAAAAGATATTAAAAAGTAAAGAGAAGAAAAAAAAATAATAATAAATTCCACTTATTTCCCTGAATACCCACTTTTTCCCATTAGATTTCCCTTGTGTTTTTGATATGACATGCTTTAGACAAGTACCAGTTTCCCAGTGCTCAGTAATGACTAGAGAGCCAATACATTAGGGCTTGGGAGACGGGGGCCTTTTAAAGCCATGTCCAAGCACGCTTTACTTCTTCATGGTGACTGCTCAGAATTACCGAAAAACACCAAAAAAACAAAACAACAACCCACAAACATCTATTTCACCACAAACTAACACCACAATACCTCAGAAAAAATCTTCCATACACGATTCCTTAATTTTTAATCAAATTTAAAATTCAACTGCACCCCAATGCATCATGGGAAAGCTCTATGTCACAGGTCACATGACACTGTGTGGGTCAGTGTGAGTTCCTATTTTATATATTAAAAAGGCCACAGCAAATACAAAGCAAATGCCACAACGGAGCTTAACCAACTCACTAAAGAGCTCATGACAAACTTGATTGAAAGTAGGAAGGACATTGTAAAATAAGTAAACTTTTGTAAAAGATATTAAAAAGTAAAGAGAAGAAAAAAAAAATAATAATAAATTCCACTTATTTCCCTGAATACCCACTTTTTCCCATTAGATTTCCCTTGTGTTTTTGATATGACATGCTTTAGACAAGTACCAGTTTCCCAGTGCTCAGTAATGACTAGAGAGCCAATACATTAGGGCTTGGGAGACGGGGGCCTTTTAAAGCCATGTCCAAGCACGCTTTACTTCTTCATGGTGACTGCTCAGAATTACCCAAAAACACCAAAAAAACAAAACAACAACCCACAAACATCTATTTCACCACAAACTAACACCACAATACCTCAGAAAAAATCTTCCATACACGATTCCTTAATTTTTAATCAAATTTAAAATTCAACTGCACCCCAATGCATCATGGGAAAGCTCTATGTCACAGGTCACATGACACTGTGTGGGTCAGTGTGAGTTCCTATTTTATATATTAAAAAGGCCACAGCAAATACAAAGCAAATGCCACAACGGAGCTTAACCAACTCACTAAAGAGCTCATGACAAACTTGATTGAAAGTAGGAAGGACATTGTAAAATAAGTAAACTTTTGTAAAAGATATTAAAAAGTAAAGAGAAGAAAAAAATAATAATAATAAATTCCACTTATTTCCCTGAATACCCTCTTTTTCCCATTAGATTTCCCTTGTGTTTTTGATATTACATGCTTTAGACAAGTACCAGTTTCCCAGTGCTCAGTAATGACTACAGAGCCAATACATTAGGGCTTGGGAGACGGGGGCCTTTTAAAGCACGGTCCAAGCACGCTTTACTTCTTCATGGTGACTGCTCAGAATTACCCAAAAACACCAAAAAAACAAAACAACAACCCACAAACATCTATTTCACCACAAACTAACACCACAATACCTCAGAAAAAATCTTCCATACACGATTCCTTAATTTTTAATCAAATTTAAAATTCAACTGCACCCCAATGCATCATGGGAAAGCTCTATGTCACAGGTCACATGACACTGTGTGGGTCAGTGTGAGTTCCTATTTTATATATTAAAAAGGCCACAGCAAATACAAAGCAAATGCCACAACGGAGCTTAACCAACTCACTAAAGAGCTCATGACAAACTTGATTGAAAGTAGGAAGGACATTGTAAAATAAGTAAACTTTTGTAAAAGATATTAAAAAGTAAAGAGAAGAAAAAAAAATAATAATAAATTCCACTTATTTCCCTGAATACCCACTTTTTCCCATTAGATTTCCCTTGTGTTTTTGATATGACATGCTTTAGACAAGTACCAGTTTCCCAGTGCTCAGTAATGACTACAGAGCCAATACATTAGGGCTTGGGAGACGGGGGCCTTTTAAAGCACGGTCCAAGCACGCTTTACTTCTTCATGGTGACTGCTAGAATTACCGAAAAACACCAAAAAAACAAAACAACAACCCACAAACATCTATTTCACCACAAACTAACACCACAATACCTCAGAAAAAAATCTTCCATACACAATTCCTTAATTTTTAATCAAATTTAAAATTCAACTGCACCCCAATGAATCATGGGAAAGCTCTATGTCACAGGTCACATGACACTGTGTGGGTCAGTGTGAGTTCCTATTTTATATATTAAAAAGGCCACAGCAAATACAAAGCAAATGCCACAACGGAGCTTAACCAACTCACTAAAGAGCTCATGACAAACTTGATTGAATGTAGGAAGGACATTGTAAAATAAGTAAACTTTTGTAAAAGATATTAAAAAGTAAAGAGAAGAAAAAAAAATAATAATAAATTCCACTTATTTCCCTGAATACCCACTTTTTCCCATTAGATTTCCCTTGTGTTTTTGATATGACATGCTTTAGACAAGTACCCGTTTCCCAGTGCTCAGTAATGACTACAGAGCCAATACATTATGGCTTGGGAGACGGGGGCCTTTTAAAGCACGGTCCAAGCACGCTTTACTTCTTCATGGTGACTGCTCAGAATTACCCAATAACACCAAAAAACACAAAGCAACAACCCACAAACATCTATTTCACCACAAACTAACACCACAATACCTCAGAAAAAATCTTCCATACACGATTCCTTAATTTTTAATCAAATTTAAAATTCAACTGCACCCCAATGCATCATGGGAAAGCTCTATGTCACAGGTCACATGACACTGTGTGGGTCAGTGTGAGTTCCTATTTTATATATTAAAAAGGCCACAGCAAATACAAAGCAAATGCCACAACGGAGCTTAACCAACTCACTAAAGAGCTCATGACAAACTTGATTGAAAGTAGGAAGGACATTGTAAAATAAGTAAACTTTTGTAAAAGATATTAAAAAGTAAAGAGAAGAAAAAAAAATAATAATAAATTCCACTTATTTCCCTGAATACCCACTTTTTCCCATTAGATTTCCCTTGTGTTTTTGATATGACATGCTTTAGACAAGTACCAGTTTCCCAGTGCTCAGTAATGACTAGAGAGCCAATACATTAGGGCTTGGGAGACGGGGGCCTTTTAAAGCCATGTCCAAGCACGCTTTACTTCTTCATGGTGACTGCTCAGAATTACCGAAAAACACCAAAAAAACAAAACAACAACCCACAAACATCTATTTCACCACAAACTAACACCACAATACCTCAGAAAAAATCTTCCATACACGATTCCTTAATTTTTAATCAAATTTAAAATTCAACTGCACCCCAATGCATCATGGGAAAGCTCTATGTCACAGGTCACATGACACTGTGTGGGTCAGTGTGAGTTCCTATTTTATATATTAAAAAGGCCACAGCAAATACAAAGCAAATGCCACAACGGAGCTTAACCAACTCACTAAAGAGCTCATGACAAACTTGATTGAAAGTAGGAAGGACATTGTAAAATAAGTAAACTTTTGTAAAAGATATTAAAAAGTAAAGAGAAGAAAAAAAAAATAATAATAAATTCCACTTATTTCCCTGAATACCCACTTTTTCCCATTAGATTTCCCTTGTGTTTTTGATATGACATGCTTTAGACAAGTACCAGTTTCCCAGTGCTCAGTAATGACTAGAGAGCCAATACATTAGGGCTTGGGAGACGGGGGCCTTTTAAAGCCATGTCCAAGCACGCTTTACTTCTTCATGGTGACTGCTCAGAATTACCCAAAAACACCAAAAAAACAAAACAACAACCCACAAACATCTATTTCACCACAAACTAACACCACAATACCTCAGAAAAAATCTTCCATACACGATTCCTTAATTTTTAATCAAATTTAAAATTCAACTGCACCCCAATGCATCATGGGAAAGCTCTATGTCACAGGTCACATGACACTGTGTGGGTCAGTGTGAGTTCCTATTTTATATATTAAAAAGGCCACAGCAAATACAAAGCAAATGCCACAACGGAGCTTAACCAACTCACTAAAGAGCTCATGACAAACTTGATTGAAAGTAGGAAGGACATTGTAAAATAAGTAAACTTTTGTAAAAGATATTAAAAAGTAAAGAGAAGAAAAAAATAATAATAATAAATTCCACTTATTTCCCTGAATACCCTCTTTTTCCCATTAGATTTCCCTTGTGTTTTTGATATTACATGCTTTAGACAAGTACCAGTTTCCCAGTGCTCAGTAATGACTACAGAGCCAATACATTAGGGCTTGGGAGACGGGGGCCTTTTAAAGCACGGTCCAAGCACGCTTTACTTCTTCATGGTGACTGCTCAGAATTACCCAAAAACACCAAAAAAACAAAACAACAACCCACAAACATCTATTTCACCACAAACTAACACCACAATACCTCAGAAAAAATCTTCCATACACGATTCCTTAATTTTTAATCAAATTTAAAATTCAACTGCACCCCAATGCATCATGGGAAAGCTCTATGTCACAGGTCACATGACACTGTGTGGGTCAGTGTGAGTTCCTATTTTATATATTAAAAAGGCCACAGCAAATACAAAGCAAATGCCACAACGGAGCTTAACCAACTCACTAAAGAGCTCATGACAAACTTGATTGAAAGTAGGAAGGACATTGTAAAATAAGTAAACTTTTGTAAAAGATATTAAAAAGTAAAGAGAAGAAAAAAAAATAATAATAAATTCCACTTATTTCCCTGAATACCCACTTTTTCCCATTAGATTTCCCTTGTGTTTTTGATATGACATGCTTTAGACAAGTACCAGTTTCCCAGTGCTCAGTAATGACTACAGAGCCAATACATTAGGGCTTGGGAGACGGGGGCCTTTTAAAGCACGGTCCAAGCACGCTTTACTTCTTCATGGTGACTGCTAGAATTACCGAAAAACACCAAAAAAACAAAACAACAACCCACAAACATCTATTTCACCACAAACTAACACCACAATACCTCAGAAAAAAATCTTCCATACACAATTCCTTAATTTTTAATCAAATTTAAAATTCAACTGCACCCCAATGAATCATGGGAAAGCTCTATGTCACAGGTCACATGACACTGTGTGGGTCAGTGTGAGTTCCTATTTTATATATTAAAAAGGCCACAGCAAATACAAAGCAAATGCCACAACGGAGCTTAACCAACTCACTAAAGAGCTCATGACAAACTTGATTGAATGTAGGAAGGACATTGTAAAATAAGTAAACTTTTGTAAAAGATATTAAAAAGTAAAGAGAAGAAAAAAAAATAATAATAAATTCCACTTATTTCCCTGAATACCCACTTTTTCCCATTAGATTTCCTTTTTGTTTTTGATATGACATGCTTTAGACAAGTACCAGTTTCCCAGTGCTCAGTAATGACTAGAGAGCCAATACATTAGGGCTTGGGAGACGGGGGCCTTTTAAAGCCATGTCCAAGCACGCTTTACTTCTTCATGGTGACTGCTCAGAATTACCCAAAAACACCAAAAAACACAAAACAACAACCCACAAACATCTATTTCACCACAAACTAACACCACAATACCTCAGAAAAAATCTTCCATACACAATTCCTTAATTTTTAATCAAATTTAAAATTCAACTGCACCCCAATGCATCATGGGAAAGCTCTATGTCACAGGTCACATGACACTGTGTGGGTCAGTGTGAGTTCCTATTTTATATATTAAAAAGGCCACAGCAAATACAAAGCAAATGCCACAACGGAGCTTAACCAACTCACTAAAGAGCTCATGACAAACTTGATTGAAAGTAGGAAGGACATTGTAAAATAAGTAAACTTTTGTAAAAGTTATTAAAAAGTAAAGAGAAGAAAAAAAAATAATAATAAATTCCACTTATTTCCCTGAATACCCACTTTTTCCCATTAGATTTCCCTTGTGTTTTTGATATTACATGCTTTAGACAAGTACCAGTTTCCCAGTGCTCAGTAATGACTACAGAGCCAATACATTAGGGCTTGGGAGACGGGGGCCTTTTAAAGCACGGTCCAAGCACGCTTTACTTCTTCATGGTGACTGCTCAGAATTACCCAAAAACACCAAAAAACACAAAACAACAACCCACAAACATCTATTTCACCACAAACTAACACCACAATACCTCAGAAAAAATCTTCCATACACAATTCCTTAATTTTTAATCAAATTTAAAATTCAACTGCACCCCAATGCATCATGGGAAAGCTCTATGTCACAGGTCACATGACACTGTGTGGGTCAGTGTGAGTTCCTATTTTATATATTAAAAAGGCCACAGCAAATACAAAGCAAATGCCACAACGGAGCTTAACCAACTCACTAAAGAGCTCATGACAAACTTGATTGAAAGTAGGAAGGACATTGTAAAATAAGTAAACTTTTGTAAAAGATATTAAAAAGTAAAGAGAAGAAAAAAAAATAATAATAAATTCCACTTATTTCCCTGAATACCCACTTTTTCCCATTAGATTTCCCTTGTGTTTTTGATATGACATGCTTTAGACAAGTACCCGTTTCCCAGTGCTCAGTAATGACTACAGAGCCAATACATTATGGCTTGGGAGACGGGGGCCTTTTAAAGCACGGTCCAAGCACGCTTTACTTCTTCATGGTGACTGCTCAGAATTACCCAATAACACCAAAAAACACAAAGCAACAACCCACAAACATCTATTTCACCACAAACTAACACCACAATACCTCAGAAAAAATCTTCCATACACGATTCCTTAATTTTTAATCAAATTTAAAATTCAACTGCACCCCAATGCATCATGGGAAAGCTCTATGTCACAGGTCACATGACACTGTGTGGGTCAGTGTGAGTTCCTATTTTATATATTAAAAAGGCCACAGCAAATACAAAGCAAATGCCACAACGGAGCTTAACCAACTCACTAAAGAGCTCATGACAAACTTGATTGAAAGTAGGAAGGACATTGTAAAATAAGTAAACTTTTGTAAAAGATATTAAAAAGTAAAGAGAAGAAAAAAAAATAATAATAAATTCCACTTATTTCCCTGAATACCCACTTTTTCCCATTAGATTTCCCTTGTGTTTTTGATATGACATGCTTTAGACAAGTACCAGTTTCCCAGTGCTCAGTAATGACTAGAGAGCCAATACATTAGGGCTTGGGAGACGGGGGCCTTTTAAAGCCATGTCCAAGCACGCTTTACTTCTTCATGGTGACTGCTCAGAATTACCCAAAAACACCAAAAAACAAAACAACAACCCACAAACATCTATTTCACCACAAACTAACACCACAATGCCTCAGAAAAAGTCTTCCATACACAATTCCTTAATTTTTAATCAAATTTAAAATTCAACTGCACCCCAATGCATCATGGGAAAGCTCTATGTCACAGGTCACATGACACTGTGTGGGTCAGTGTGAGTTCCTATTTTATATATTAAAAAGGCCACAGCAAATACAAAGCAAATGCCACAACGGAGCTTAACCAACTCACTAAAGAGCTCATGACAAACTTGATTGAAAGTAGGAAGGACATTGTAAAATAAGTAAACTTTTGTAAAAGATATTAAAAAGTAAAGAGAAGAAAAAAAAAAAATAAATTCCACTTATTTCCCTGAATACCCACTTTTTCCCATTAGATTTCCCTTGTGTTTTTGATATGACATGCTTTAGACAAGTACCCGTTTCCCAGTGCTCAGTAATGACTACAGAGCCAATACATTATGGCTTGGGAGACGGGGGCCTTTTAAAGCACGGTCCAAGCACGCTTTACTTCTTCATGGTGACTGCTCAGAATTACCCAATAACACCAAAAAACACAAAGCAACAACCCACAAACATCTATTTCACCACAAACTAACACCACAATACCTCAGAAAAAATCTTCCATACACGATTCCTTAATTTTTAATCAAATTTAAAATTCAACTGCACCCCAATGCATCATGGGAAAGCTCTATGTCACAGGTCACATGACACTGTGTGGGTCAGTGTGAGTTCCTATTTTATATATTAAAAAGGCCACAGCAAATACAAAGCAAATGCCACAACGGAGCTTAACCAACTCACTAAAGAGCTCATGACAAACTTGATTGAAAGTAGGAAGGACATTGTAAAATAAGTAAACTTTTGTAAAAGATATTAAAAAGTAAAGAGAAGAAAAAAAAATAATAATAAATTCCACTTATTTCCCTGAATACCCACTTTTTCCCATTAGATTTCCCTTGTGTTTTTGATATGACATGCTTTAGACAAGTACCAGTTTCCCAGTGCTCAGTAATGACTACAGAGCCAATACATTAGGGCTTGGGAGACGGGGGCATTTTAAAGCACGGTCCAAGCACGCTTTACTTCTTCATGGTGACTGCTCAGAATTACCTAAAAACACCAAAAAACACAAAACAACAACCCACAAACATCTATTTCACCACAAACTAACACCACAATACCTCAGAAAAAATCTTCCATACACGATTCCTTAATTTTTAATCAAATTTAAAATTCAACTGCACCCCAATGCATCATGGGAAAGCTCTATGTCACAGGTCACATGACACTGTGTGGGTCAGTGTGAGTTCCTATTTTATATATTAAAAAGGCCACAGCAAATACAAAGCAAATGCCACAACGGAGCTTAACCAACTCACTAAAGAGCTCATGACAAACTTGATTGAAAGTAGGAAGGACATTGTAAAATAAGTAAACTTTTGTAAAAGATATTAAAAAGTAAAGAGAAGAAAAAAAAATAATAATAAATTCCACTTATTTCCCTGAATACCCACTTTTTCCCATTAGATTTCCCTTGTGTTTTTGATATGACATGCTTTAGACAAGTACCAGTTTCCCAGTGCTCAGTAATGACTAGAGAGCCAATACATTAGGGCTTGGGAGACGGGGGCCTTTTAAAGCCATGTCCAAGCACGCTTTACTTCTTCATGGTGACTGCTCAGAATTACCGAAAAACACCAAAAAAACAAAACAACAACCCACAAACATCTATTTCACCACAAACTAACACCACAATACCTCAGAAAAAATCTTCCATACACGATTCCTTAATTTTTAATCAAATTTAAAATTCAACTGCACCCCAATGCATCATGGGAAAGCTCTATGTCACAGGTCACATGACACTGTGTGGGTCAGTGTGAGTTCCTATTTTATATATTAAAAAGGCCACAGCAAATACAAAGCAAATGCCACAACGGAGCTTAACCAACTCACTAAAGAGCTCATGACAAACTTGATTGAAAGTAGGAAGGACATTGTAAAATAAGTAAACTTTTGTAAAAGATATTAAAAAGTAAAGAGAAGAAAAAAAAAATAATAATAAATTCCACTTATTTCCCTGAATACCCACTTTTTCCCATTAGATTTCCCTTGTGTTTTTGATATGACATGCTTTAGACAAGTACCAGTTTCCCAGTGCTCAGTAATGACTAGAGAGCCAATACATTAGGGCTTGGGAGACGGGGGCCTTTTAAAGCCATGTCCAAGCACGCTTTACTTCTTCATGGTGACTGCTCAGAATTACCCAAAAACACCAAAAAAACAAAACAACAACCCACAAACATCTATTTCACCACAAACTAACACCACAATACCTCAGAAAAAATCTTCCATACACGATTCCTTAATTTTTAATCAAATTTAAAATTCAACTGCACCCCAATGCATCATGGGAAAGCTCTATGTCACAGGTCACATGACACTGTGTGGGTCAGTGTGAGTTCCTATTTTATATATTAAAAAGGCCACAGCAAATACAAAGCAAATGCCACAACGGAGCTTAACCAACTCACTAAAGAGCTCATGACAAACTTGATTGAAAGTAGGAAGGACATTGTAAAATAAGTAAACTTTTGTAAAAGATATTAAAAAGTAAAGAGAAGAAAAAAATAATAATAATAAATTCCACTTATTTCCCTGAATACCCTCTTTTTCCCATTAGATTTCCCTTGTGTTTTTGATATTACATGCTTTAGACAAGTACCAGTTTCCCAGTGCTCAGTAATGACTACAGAGCCAATACATTAGGGCATGGGAGACGGGGGCCTTTTAAAGCACGGTCCAAGCACGCTTTACTTCTTCATGGTGACTGCTCAGAATTACCCAAAAACACCAAAAAAACAAAACAACAACCCACAAACATCTATTTCACCACAAACTAACACCACAATACCTCAGAAAAAATCTTCCATACACGATTCCTTAATTTTTAATCAAATTTAAAATTCAACTGCACCCCAATGCATCATGGGAAAGCTCTATGTCACAGGTCACATGACACTGTGTGGGTCAGTGTGAGTTCCTATTTTATATATTAAAAAGGCCACAGCAAATACAAAGCAAATGCCACAACGGAGCTTAACCAACTCACTAAAGAGCTCATGACAAACTTGATTGAAAGTAGGAAGGACATTGTAAAATAAGTAAACTTTTGTAAAAGATATTAAAAAGTAAAGAGAAGAAAAAAAAATAATAATAAATTCCACTTATTTCCCTGAATACCCACTTTTTCCCATTAGATTTCCCTTGTGTTTTTGATATGACATGCTTTAGACAAGTACCAGTTTCCCAGTGCTCAGTAATGACTACAGAGCCAATACATTAGGGCTTGGGAGACGGGGGCCTTTTAAAGCACGGTCCAAGCACGCTTTACTTCTTCATGGTGACTGCTAGAATTACCGAAAAACACCAAAAAAACAAAACAACAACCCACAAACATCTATTTCACCACAAACTAACACCACAATACCTCAGAAAAAAATCTTCCATACACAATTCCTTAATTTTTAATCAAATTTAAAATTCAACTGCACCCCAATGAATCATGGGAAAGCTCTATGTCACAGGTCACATGACACTGTGTGGGTCAGTGTGAGTTCCTATTTTATATATTAAAAAGGCCACAGCAAATACAAAGCAAATGCCACAACGGAGCTTAACCAACTCACTAAAGAGCTCATGACAAACTTGATTGAATGTAGGAAGGACATTGTAAAATAAGTAAACTTTTGTAAAAGATATTAAAAAGTAAAGAGAAGAAAAAAAAATAATAATAAATTCCACTTATTTCCCTGAATACCCACTTTTTCCCATTAGATTTCCTTTTTGTTTTTGATATGACATGCTTTAGACAAGTACCAGTTTCCCAGTGCTCAGTAATGACTAGAGAGCCAATACATTAGGGCTTGGGAGACGGGGGCCTTTTAAAGCCATGTCCAAGCACGCTTTACTTCTTCATGGTGACTGCTCAGAATTACCCAAAAACACCAAAAAACACAAAACAACAACCCACAAACATCTATTTCACCACAAACTAACACCACAATACCTCAGAAAAAATCTTCCATACACAATTCCTTAATTTTTAATCAAATTTAAAATTCAACTGCACCCCAATGCATCATGGGAAAGCTCTATGTCACAGGTCACATGACACTGTGTGGGTCAGTGTGAGTTCCTATTTTATATATTAAAAAGGCCACAGCAAATACAAAGCAAATGCCACAACGGAGCTTAACCAACTCACTAAAGAGCTCATGACAAACTTGATTGAAAGTAGGAAGGACATTGTAAAATAAGTAAACTTTTGTAAAAGATATTAAAAAGTAAAGAGAAGAAAAAAAAATAATAATAAATTCCACTTATTTCCCTGAATACCCACTTTTTCCCATTAGATTTCCCTTGTGTTTTTGATATTACATGCTTTAGACAAGTACCAGTTTCCCAGTGCTCAGTAATGACTACAGAGCCAATACATTAGGGCTTGGGAGACGGGGGCCTTTTAAAGCACGGTCCAAGCACGCTTTACTTCTTCATGGTGACTGCTCAGAATTACCCAAAAACACCAAAAAACACAAAACAACAACCCACAAACATCTATTTCACCACAAACTAACACCACAATACCTCAGAAAAAATCTTCCATACACAATTCCTTAATTTTTAATCAAATTTAAAATTCAACTGCACCCCAATGCATCATGGGAAAGCTCTATGTCACAGGTCACATGACACTGTGTGGGTCAGTGTGAGTTCCTATTTTATATATTAAAAAGGCCACAGCAAATACAAAGCAAATGCCACAACGGAGCTTAACCAACTCACTAAAGAGCTCATGACAAACTTGATTGAATGTAGGAAGGACATTGTAAAATAAGTAAACTTTTGTAAAAGATATTAAAAAGTAAAGAGAAGAAAAAAAAAATAATAATAAATTCCACTTATTTCCCTGAATACCTACTTTTTCCCATTAGATTTCCCTTGTGTTTTTGATATGACATGCTTTAGACAAGTACCAGTTTCCCAGTGCTCAGTAATGACTACAGAGCCAATACATTAGGGCTTGGGAGACGGGGGCATTTTAAAGCACGGTCCAAGCACGCTTTACTTCTTCATGGTGACTGCTCAGAATTACCCAAAAACACCAAAAAACACAAAACAACAACCCACAAACATCTATTTCACCACAAACTAACACCACAATACCTCAGAAAAAATCTTCCATACACAATTCCTTAATTTTTAATCAAATTTAAAATTCAACTGCACCCCAATGAATCATGGGAAAGCTCTATGTCACAGGTCACATGACACTGTGTGGGTCAGTGTGAGTTCCTATTTTATATATTAAAAAGGCCACAGCAAATACAAAGCAAATGCCACATTGGAGCTTAACCAACTCACTAAAGAGCTCATGACAAACTTGATTGAATGTAGGAAGGACATTGTAAAATAAGTAAACTTTTGTAAAAGATAATAAAAAGTAAAGAGAAGAAAAAAAAATAATAATAAATTCCACTTATTTCCCTGAATACCCACTTTTTCCCATTAGATTTCCCTTGTGTTTTTGATATGACATGCTTTAGACAAGTACCAGTTTCCCAGTGCTCAGTAATGACTACAGAGCCAATACATTAGGGCTTGGGAGACGGGGGCCTTTTAAAGCCATGTCCAAGCACGCTTTACTTCTTCATGGTGACTGCTCAGAATTACCCAAAAACACCAAAAAAACAAAACAACAACCCACAAACATCTATTTCACCACAAACTAACACCACAATGCCTCAGAAAAAGTCTTCCATACACAATTCCTTAATTTTTAATCAAATTTAAAATTCAACTGCACCCCAATGCATCATGGGAAAGCTCTATGTCACAGGTCACATGACACTGTGTGGGTCAGTGTGAGTTCCTATTTTATATATTAAAAAGGCCACAGCAAATACAAAGCAAATGCCACAACGGAGCTTAACCAACTCACTAAAGAGCTCATGACAAACTTGATTGAAAGTAGGAAGGACATTGTAAAATAAGTAAACTTTTGTAAAAGATATTAAAAAGTAAAGAGAAGAAAAAAAAAAAATAATAAATTCCACTTATTTCCCTGAATACCCACTTTTTCCCATTAGATTTCCCTTGTGTTTTTGATATGACATGCTTTAGACAAGTACCAGTTTCCCCCCACTAAACATTAGACGTCTTATGGACGTGCAGATCATGTCTATATTGCGTCGGTCGGTCCAAGACCAATTCTGTACGTCTACACGACGTGCAAACTAGGTCCGCTATTTGGACGTCTAACTATGACCCCACTTGGACGTCAATATGCAGTTAAACATTTGAACGTCGGACTAGGTCACTTTTTTGGACGTCATGGGGACGTCTAATACAGGTGCAGGAAATTAACATTATTTAAGAATATATTTATTTTTAAATGTATGTCAAAATTGTTGTTCTCAATATTGTTAATCACTATGAATATAGATTATTTATGATTAAGCATCATTTATTTCTAATTATTTATTTGAGTATTATATTTTTTATCTATTTAATTAATTAACGAATGTAGGTATTTATTTACGTATGTTTTTATTTTTATTTGGAAATGCAATTTATGTGGAAAATTGTTAAGTTGATTTCAACCAGTCAACGCCACTCTGATTTGCTGAGACCGCACGTCATCATAAACTCCACTCTGATATGCCGAGGCAAAACACGCTAAACATTTTTTGGCTGCTGCAGTAGCTCAGCTCAGCTCAGCTCAGCTCATTCAGTTCAGCTCGCTCAGCTCAGCTCCGCTCCGGACCGGACTCAGCTGCCAAGCTATAAGGTAAGACGATATGTATAAGTTAATGTATTTGTAGTGTTAGTTGTTTTAGCTCTGTGGTCTTAACCTGAACCTGCTGGCGTTGCCTCTCTTCCCAGGCAGTTAGCTAACTAGCTAGCTAGCTAACGATAGCTAAACAGTGGCCATAGTTAAAATGGAATTGGAATTACTTTTGAGAACGACCGTAATGCAAATAATATTTACTGTAACCGAAGCTTTAACGTAGAAGCATTGTCCGGTCATTAAGTCAATGCACTAACCAGAGCTAGGCTGATAAGCCAATCTAAGCTAAATCAAAGAACCGTCTTTGGCTAAATTCGCTAAGCTAGCGTTAAGTTATATAAGTTTGTGGCACCCACAATTAACCTAGGCAACTGGGGGCAATATCAAGTGCATTTTGAATAGCCTGAAGAAGTAAGTTTATGTTAATATTACATAAATAAGGCAATTTAAAATAGTTTGTTGTGGGAAAACATTTATTAAAATAGCTTAATATGATGTGTGAGAATTAAAACGGCACGATAATTCTGGTCAGGTGTTAAATGTGTTTTCCCGCCTTTAGCTTAGCATTAGCTTAGCGTTAGCTAAGCCATAGCATGAAGAAGTAAGTTTATGTTAATATTACATAAATAAGGCAATTTAAAATAGTTTGTTGTGGGAAAAAAAATATTAAAATAGCTTAATATGATGTGTGAGAATTAAAACGGCACGATAATTCTCGTCAGGTGTTAAATGTGTATTCCCGCCTTTAGCTTAGCGTTAGCTTATCGTTAGCTTAGCATTAGCTAAGCCATAGCATGAAGAAGTAAGTTTATGTGAATATTACATAAATAAGGCAATTTAAAATAGTTTGTTGTGGGGAAAAAAATATTAAAATAGCTTAATATGATGTGTGAGAATTAAAACGGCACGATAATTCTCGTCAGGTGTTAAATGTGTATTCCCGACTTTAGCTTAGCGTTAGCTTATCGTTAGCTTAGCATTAGCTAAGCCATAGCATGAAGAAGTAAGTTTATGTGAATATTACATAAATAAGGCAATTTAAAATAGTTTGTTGTGGGAAAAAAATAATTAAAATAGCTTAATATGATGTGTGAGAATTAAAACGGCACGATAATTCTCGTCAGGTGTTAAATGTGTATTCCCGCCGTTAGCTTAGCGTTAGCTAAGCCATAGTGTGAAGAAGTAAGTTTATGTGAATATTACATAAATAAGGCAATTTAAAATAGTTTGTTGTGGGACAAAAATAAATGGCCATCTTCAACATTTTCTGAGATTTCTAATTTGTCTTTTTCTACTTGTGCAGATGGAGTCATGAAATGTGACGGGACAGCCACCGAGGACTTCATACTTCGGAGCATCTCAAACATGCACCACAAAGACGTGGAGGACACACCGCTGTCTCTCAGGACCTAGAATCTTAATGAAAGTATAATGATGTTAAGGGAAGGTGTAATGGAAAGGTGTAATGTAAAGTTGTAATGGTGTTAAGGGAAGGTGTAGTGGAAAGGTGTGATAGTGTTGAGGGAAGGTGTAATGTTAAAGGTGTGATAGTGTTGAGGGAAGGTGTAATAGTGTTGAGGGAAGGGGTAATGTTAAAGGTGTAATAGTGTTGAGGGAAGGGGTAATGTTAAAGGTGTAATAGTGTTAAGGGAAGGTATAATATTGTTAAGGGAAGGTGTAATGCAGGGGTCTCAAACTCATTTTTGCCGAGGGCCACATTGACATATTGGCTGTCCTCTGAGGGCCAGATGTAACTTACAAATATAAGAAAATGTAACCAGATGTAATATAAAATGAATGTAATTACTCCTTAATGTTAAATAACTCTCAATATACTATTTATTCAATCAAATATTACAGTTGCATGGAAAAATGTTTGCTTGTTGCTCTATTAACATAAATCCTTTTAATTTGTCATGTTATGAAATCCAAAAACTCCATCAATCAAGAACCAAACTATTCAAGTGAATAGAAATTACATCAACTACAAGTTATATTAACTTTGATCAAAACGTTTGATACTGAAATAAGGCTTAATATATATAAAATCAAAAATTGTGAGCTGTGACAGATTTAGCATTTCCTCAGATTTAGCAGTTCCTCATCCAACCACTAGTCGGAGCTGCAGCTGCAGCACCACAAGCCCGCAGTCTTTGCTTAGTCAGAGCTACAGCCCAGCCACGGGCTACAGGACTCAGCTGAGCCTGTCTGGAGCGTTATGAAATTTGTTAAGTTCTTCTGTGTATGAAATAAAATAACCCCACTAACCGGATAATACAGCTCTCTACAGTTCATCTTTCAGCCCAAGCAGCTAACAGCAGCAGTTTAGAGCAGCGTCACGGAGGCACTGCTGGGATTACATTATAAACAGGTCAGTTAGCGCGCTGCTAACCTCAGGATGTTTATAACTACGGAGTTTAGTGGACACACCACGGCTGCAAGGTTAGACTGTTGAAGGCTACTGAAGACTACTAAAGCAGGCAACGCAGCGTAAGCAAAAAAAAAAAAAAAAACACACACACACACCAAAATACAAGTTAAGATAAAATATGAAAACGAACATAATAAAGCATAAATAATTAAACTGAATTGCGGGCCAGATGTATGTTTATTTTGTTAACCCGTGAGGGGCCGTATGAAACCGCGTGGGCCGGTACTGAGACCCCTGGTGTAATGTAAAGGTGTAATAGTGTTGAGGGAAGGTATAATATTGTTAAGGGAAGGTGTAATGTTAAAGGTGTAATAGTTTTGAGGGAAGGTGTAATAGTGTTAAGGGAAGGTATAATATTGTTAAGGGAAGGTGTAATGTAAAGCTGTAATAGTTTTAAGGGAAGGTAAATGTTTAGTGAAATTGTTATGGTGTGAATCTAAGGTGTATGTTATGCTGATGTAAAATAAAGGCATTAACCCCAAATGAGATTTACTCATTATGTTTATTATTATATTAATGTTTCCCCAAACAGAAAGGGTCAATTTAAAATCAACAGTGGTAAGATGGGGGTAATTAATTTATCCCTTGCTTTTACTGGTTCTTTGCAGGTTGACATGTTTTGAAAAAAGTGAGAGGGTTGAAATGCAATTTATTTGTAAAGCATATTGTGTATAACTAACGTGCATAACTAGTTCCAGAAGGTTGTGAACCTGTTCCAGTAATTGTTTGGCTTAGCTTTGTATGCGTTTCCAGTTAACTGCTGAAGCTGGAACAATGGAACAGTTGCCACCGTCTGAAATGGCACTACAGTTATGCAGGGAGCCTCAAAGTAGTTGGTCTATAAAACGTATACATGTAAATTTCACGTAGAAAAGACGTCCACAACGACTTAATTTAAACTAGAATTAGCCCTTATCCGGAGGTCTGGGGGACGTCAATACTGGACGTGCAGAAGACGTCAGAAAAAAGACGTCGTCTGGCGTCACAGTCTGCACCTTCAGGAGACCAAAATTGGACGTGCAAAAATGACCTAGAAAAGAAGTCGTTTCAACGTCTCTTTGTTTAGTGGGCCAGTGCTCAGTAATGACTACAGAGCCAATACATTAGGGCTTGGGAGACGGGGGCCTTTTAAAGCCATGTCCAAGCACGCTTTACTTCTTCATGGTGACTGCTCAGAATTACCAAAAAACACCAAAAAAACAAAACAACAACCCACAAACATCTATTTCACCACAAACTAACACCACAATACCTCAGAAAAAATCTTCCATACACAATTCCTTAATTATTAATCAAATTTAAAATTCAACTGCACCCCAATGAATCATGGGAAAGCTCTATGTCACAGGTCACATGACACTGTGTGGGTCAGTGTGAGTTCCTATTTTATATATTAAAAAGGCCACAGCAAATACAAAGCAAATGCCACAACGGAGCTTAACCAACTCACTAAAGAGCTCATGACAAACTTGATTGAATGTAGGAAGGACATTGTAAAATAAGTAAACTTTTGTAAAAGATATTAAAAAGTAAAGAGAAGAAAAAAAAATAATAATAAATTCCACTTATTTCCCTGAATACCCACTTTTTCCCCATTAGATTTCCCTTGTGTTTTTGATATGACATGCTTTAGACAAGTACCAGTTTCCCAGTGCTCAGTAATGACTACAGAGGCAATACATTAGACTTGGGAGATGGGGGCCATTTAAAGCACGGTCCAAGCACGCTTTACTTCTTCATGGTGACTGCTCAGAATTACCCAAAAACACCAAAAAACACAAAACAACAACCCACAAACATCTATTTCACCACAAACTAACACCACAATACCTCAGAAAAAATCTTCCATACACAATTCCTTAATTTTTAATCAAATTTAAAATTCAACTGCACCCCAATGAATCATGGGAAAGCTCTATGTCACAGGTCACATGACACTGTGTGGGTCAGTGTGAGTTCCTATTTTATATATTAAAAAGGCCACAGCAAATACAAAGCAAATGCCACAACGGAGCTTAACCAACTCACTAAAGAGCTCATGACAAACTTGATTGAATGTAGGAAGGACATTGTAAAATAAGTAAACTTTTGTAAAAGATATTAAAAAGTAAAGAGAAGAAAAAAAAATAATAATAAATTCCACTTATTTCCCTGAATACCCACTTTTTCCCATTAGATTTCCCTTGTGTTTTTGATATGACATGCTTTAGACAAGTACCAGTTTCCCAGTGCTCAGTAATGACTAGAGAGCCAATACATTAAGGCTTGGGAGACGGGGGCCTTTTAAAGCCATGTCCAAGCACGCTTTACTTCTTCATGGTGACTGCTCAGAATTACCCAAAAACACCAAAAAAACAAAACAACAACCCACAAACATCTATTTCACCACAAACTAACACCACAATACCTCAGAAAAAATCTTCCATACACAATTCCTTAATTATTAATCAAATTTAAAATTCAACTGCACCCCAATGCATCATGGGAAAGCTCTATGTCACAGGTCACATGACACTGTGTGGGTCAGTGTGAGTTCCTATTTTATATATTAAAAAGGCCACAGCAAATACAAAGCAAATGCCACAACAGAGCTTAACCAACTCACTAAAGAGCTCATGACAAACTTGATTGAAAGTAGGAAGGACATTGTAAAATAAGTAAACTTTTGTAAAAGATATTAAAAAGTAAAGAGAAGAAAAAAAAATAATAATAAATTCCACTTATTTCCCTGAATACCCACTTTTTCCCATTAGATTTCCCTTGTGTTTTTGATATGACATGCTTTAGACAAGTGCCAGTTTCCCAGTGCTCAGTAATGACTACAGAGCCAATACATTAGGACTTGGGAGACGGGGGCCTTTTAAAGCACGGTCCAAGCTCGCTTTACTTCTTCATGGTGACTGCTCAGAATTACCCAAAAACACCAAAAAACACAAAACAACAACCCACAAACATCTATTTCACCACAAACTAACACCACAATACCTCAGAAAAAATCTTCCATACACAATTCCTTAATTATTAATCAAATTTAAAATTCAACTGCACCCCAATGCATCATGGGAAAGCTCTATGTCACAGGTCACATGACACTGTGTGGGTCAGTGTGAGTTCCTATTTTATATATTAAAAAGGCCACAGCAAATACAAAGCAAATGCCACAACGGAGCTTAACCAACTCACTAAAGAGCTCATGACAAACTTGATTGAAAGTAGGAAGGACATTGTAAAATAAGTAAACTTTTGTAAAAGATATTAAAAAGTAAAGAGAAGAAAAAAAAAAAATAATAAATTCCACTTATTTCCCTGAATACCCACTTTTTCCCATTAGATTTCCCTTGTGTTTTTGATATGACATGCTTTAGACAAGTACCAGTTTCCCAGTGCTCAGTAATGACTACAGAGCCAATACATTAGGGCTTGGGAGACGGGGGCCTTTTAAAGCACGGTCCAAGCACGCTTTACTTCTTCATGGTGACTGCTCAGAATTACCCAAAAACACCAAAAAACACAAAACAACAACCCACAAACATCTATTTCACCACAAACTAACACCACAATACCTCAGAAAAAATCTTCCATACACAATTCCTTAATTTTTAATCAAATTTAAAATTCAACTGCACCCCAATGCATCATGGGAAAGCTCTATGTCACAGGTCACATGACACTGTGTGGGTCAGTGTGAGTTCCTATTTTATATATTAAAAAGGCCACAGCAAATACAAAGCAAATGCCACAACAGAGCTTAACCAACTCACTAAAGAGCTCATGACAAACTTGATTGAAAGTAGGAAGGACATTGTAAAATAAGTAAACTTTTGTAAAAGATATTAAAAAGTAAAGAGAAGAAAAAAAAATAATAATAAATTCCACTTATTTCCCTGAATACCCACTTTTTCCCATTAGATTTCCCTTGTGTTTTTGATATGACATGCTTTAGACAAGTGCCAGTTTCCCAGTGCTCAGTAATGACTACAGAGCCAATACATTAGGACTTGGGAGACGGGGGCCTTTTAAAGCACGGTCCAAGCACGCTTTACTTCTTCATGGTGACTGCTCAGAATTACCCAAAAACACCAAAAAACACAAAACAACAACCCACAAACATCTATTTCACCACAAACTAACACCACAATACCTCAGAAAAAATCTTCCATACACAATTCCTTAATTATTAATCAAATTTAAAATTCAACTGCACCCCAATGCATCATGGGAAAGCTCTATGTCACAGGTCACATGACACTGTGTGGGTCAGTGTGAGTTCCTATTTTATATATTAAAAAGGCCACAGCAAATACAAAGCAAATGCCACAACGGAGCTTAACCAACTCACTAAAGAGCTCATGACAAACTTGATTGAAAGTAGGAAGGACATTGTAAAATAAGTAAACTTTTGTAAAAGATATTAAAAAGTAAAGAGAAGAAAAAAAAATAATAATAAATTCCACTTATTTCCCTGAATACCCACTTTTTCCCATTAGATTTCCCTTGTGTTTTTGATATGACATGCTTTAGACAAGTACCAGTTTCCCAGTGCTCAGTAATGACTACAGAGCCAATACATTAGGGCTTGGGAGACGGGGGCCTTTTAAAGCACGGTCCAAGCACGCTTTACTTCTTCATGGTGACTGCTCAGAATTACCCAAAACACCAAAAAACACAAAACAACAACCCACAAACATCTATTTCACCACAAACTAACACCACAATACCTCAGAAAAAATCTTCCATACACAATTCCTTAATTTTTAATCAAATTTAAAATTCAACTGCACCCCAATGCATCATGGGAAAGCTCTATGTCACAGGTCACATGACACTGTGTGGGTCAGTGTGAGTTCCTATTTTATATATTAAAAAGGCCACAGCAAATACAAAGCAAATGCCACAACGGAGCTTAACCAACTCACTAAAGAGCTCATGACAAACTTGATTGAAAGTAGGAAGGACATTGTAAAATAAGTAAACTTTTGTAAAAGATATTAAAAAGTAAAGAGAAGAAAAAAAAATAATAATAAATTCCACTTATTTCCCTGAATACCCACTTTTTCCCATTAGATTTCCCTTGTGTTTTTGATATTACATGCTTTAGACAAGTACCAGTTTCCCAGTGCTCAGTAATGACTACAGAGCCAATACATTAGGGCTTGGGAGACGGGGGCCTTTTAAAGCACGGTCTAAGCACGCTTTACTTCTTCATGGTGACTGCTCAGAATTACCCAAAAACACCAAAAAAACAAAACAACAACCCACAAACATCTATTTCACCACAAACTAACACCACAATACCTCAGAAAAAATCTTCCATACACAATTCCTTAATTATTAATCAAATTTAAAATTCAACTGCACCCCAATGCACCATGGGAAAGCTCTATGTCACAGGTCACATGACACTGTGTGGGTCAGTGTGAGTTCCTATTTTATATATTAAAAAGGCCACAGCAAATACAAAGCAAATGCCACAACGGAGCTTAACCTACTCACTAAAGAGCTCATGACAAACTTGATTGAAAGTAGGAAGGACATTGTAAAATAAGTAAACTTTTGTAAAAGATATTAAAAAGTAAAGAGAAGAAAAAAAAAATAATAATAAATTCCACTTATTTCCCTGAATACCCACTTTTTCCCATTAGATTTCCCTTGTGTTTTTGATATGACATGCTTTAGACAAGTACCAGTTTCCCAGTGCTCAGTAATGACTAGAGAGCCAATACATTAGGGCTTGGGAGACGGGGGCCTTTTAAAGCACGGTCTAAGCACGCTTTACTTCTTCATGGTGACTGCTCAGAATTACCGAAAAACACCAAAAAAACAAAACAACAACCCACAAACATCTATTTCACCACAAACTAACACCACAATACCTCAGAAAAAATCTTCCATACACAATTCCTTAATTATTAATCAAATTTAAAATTCAACTGCACCCCAATGCATCATGGGAAAGCTCTATGTCACAGGTCACATGACACTGTGTGGGTCAGTGTGAGTTCCTATTTTATATATTAAAAAGGCCACAGCAAATACAAAGCAAATGCCACAACAGAGCTTAACCAACTCACTAAAGAGCTCATGACAAACTTGATTGAAAGTAGGAAGGACATTGTAAAATAAGTAAACTTTTGTAAAAGATATTAAAAAGTAAAGAGAAGAAAAAAAAATAATAATAAATTCCACTTATTTCCCTGAATACCCACTTTTTCCCATTAGATTTCCCTTGTGTTTTTGATATGACATGCTTTAGACAAGTGCCAGTTTCCCAGTGCTCAGTAATGACTACAGAGCCAATACATTAGGACTTGGGAGACGGGGGCCTTTTAAAGCACGGTCCAAGCACGCTTTACTTCTTCATGGTGACTGCTCAGAATTACCCAAAAACACCAAAAAAACAAAACAACAACCCACAAACATCTATTTCACCACAAACTAACACCACAATACCTCAGAAAAAATCTTCCATACACAATTCCTTAATTTTTAATCAAATTTAAAATTCAACTGCACCCCAATGCATCATGGGAAAGCTCTATGTCACAGGTCACATGACACTGTGTGGGTCAGTGTGAGTTCCTATTTTATATATTAAAAAGGCCACAGCAAATACAAAGCAAATGCCACAACGGAGCTTAACCTACTCACTAAAGAGCTCATGACAAACTTGATTGAAAGTAGGAAGGACATTGTAAAATAAGTAAACTTTTGTAAAAGATATTAAAAAGTAAAGAGAAGAAAAAAAAATAATAATAAATTCCACTTATTTCCCTGAATACCCACTTTTTCCCATTAGATTTCCCTTGTGTTTTTGATATGACATGCTTTAGACAAGTACCAGTTTCCCAGTGCTCAGTAATGACTAGAGAGCCAATACATTAGGGCTTGGGAGACGGGGGCCTTTTAAAGCACGGTCTAAGCACGCTTTACTTCTTCATGGTGACTGCTCAGAATTACCGAAAAACACCAAAAAAACAAAACAACAACCCACAAACATCTATTTCACCAAAAACTAACACCACAATACCTCAGAAAAAATCTTCCATACACAATTCCTTAATTATTAATCAAATTTAAAATTCAACTGCACCCCAATGCATCATGGGAAAGCTCTATGTCACAGGTCACATGACACTGTGTGGGTCAGTGTGAGTTCCTATTTTATATATTAAAAAGGCCACAGCAAATACAAAGCAAATGCCACAACAGAGCTTAACCAACTCACTAAAGAGCTCATGACAAACTTGATTGAAAGTAGGAAGGACATTGTAAAATAAGTAAACTTTTGTAAAAGATATTAAAAAGTAAAGAGAAGAAAAAAAAATAATAATAAATTCCACTTATTTCCCTGAATACCCACTTTTTCCCATTAGATTTCCCTTGTGTTTTTGATATGACATGCTTTAGACAAGTACCACTTTCCCAGTGCTCAGTAATGACTACAGAGCCAATACATTAGGGCTTGGGAGACGGGGGCCTTTTAAAGCCATGTCCAAGCACGCTTTACTTCTTCATGGTGACTGCTCAGAATTACCTAAAAACACCAAAAAACACAAAACAACAACCCACAAACATCTATTTCACCACAAACTAACACCACAATACCTCAGAAAAAAATCTTCCATACACAATTCCTTAATTTTTAATCAAATTTAAAATTCAACTGCACCCCAATGAATCATGGGAAAGCTCTATGTCACAGGTCACATGACACTGTGTGGGTCAGTGTGAGTTCCTATTTTATATATTAAAAAGGCCACAGCAAATACAAAGCAAATGCCACAACGGAGCTTAACCAACTCACTAAAGAGCTCATGACAAACTTGATTGAATGTAGGAAGGACATTGTAAAATAAGTAAACTTTTGTAAAAGATATTAAAAAGTAAAGAGAAGAAAAAAAAATAATAATAAATTCCACTTATTTCCCTGAATACCCACTTTTTCCCATTAGATTTCCCTTGTGTTTTTGATATGACATGCTTTAGACAAGTACCAGTTTCCCAGTGCTCAGTAATGACTAGAGAGCCAATACATTAGGGCTTGGGAGACGGGGGCCTTTTAAAGCCATGTCCAAGCACGCTTTACTTCTTCATGGTGACTGCTCAGAATTACCCAAAAACACCAAAAAAACAAAACAACAACCCACAAACATCTATTTCACCACAAACTAACACCACAATGCCTCAGAAAAAGTCTTCCATACACAATTCCTTAATTTTTAATCAAATTTAAAATTCAACTGCACCCCAATGCATCATGGGAAAGCTCTATGTCACAGGTCACATGACACTGTGTGGGTCAGTGTGAGTTCCTATTTTATATATTAAAAAGGCCACAGCAAATACAAAGCAAATGCCACAACAGAGCTTAACCAACTCACTAAAGAGCTCATGACAAACTTGATTGAAAGTAGGAAGGACATTGTAAAATAAGTAAACTTTTGTAAAAGATATTAAAAAGTAAAGAGAAGAAAAAAAAATAATAATAAATTCCACTTATTTCCCTGAATACCCACTTTTTCCCATTAGATTTCCCTTGTGTTTTTGATATGACATGCTTTAGACAAGTACCACTTTCCCAGTGCTCAGTAATGACTACAGAGCCAATACATTAGGGCTTGGGAGACGGGGGCCTTTTAAAGCCATGTCCAAGCACGCTTTACTTCTTCATGGTGACTGCTCAGAATTACCTAAAAACACCAAAAAACACAAAACAACAACCCACAAACATCTATTTCACCACAAACTAACACCACAATACCTCAGAAAAAAATCTTCCATACACAATTCCTTAATTTTTAATCAAATTTAAAATTCAACTGCACCCCAATGAATCATGGGAAAGCTCTATGTCACAGGTCACATGACACTGTGTGGGTCAGTGTGAGTTCCTATTTTATATATTAAAAAGGCCACAGCAAATACAAAGCAAATGCCACAACGGAGCTTAACCAACTCACTAAAGAGCTCATGACAAACTTGATTGAATGTAGGAAGGACATTGTAAAATAAGTAAACTTTTGTAAAAGATATTAAAAAGTAAAGAGAAGAAAAAAAAATAATAATAAATTCCACTTATTTCCCTGAATACCCACTTTTTCCCATTAGATTTCCCTTGTGTTTTTGATATGACATGCTTTAGACAAGTACCAGTTTCCCAGTGCTCAGTAATGACTACAGAGCCAATACATTATGGCTTGGGAGACGGGGGCCTTTTAAAGCACGGTCCAAGCACGCTTTACTTCTTCATGGTGACTGCTCAGAATTACCAAAAAACACCAAAAAACACAAAACAACAACCCACAAACATCTATTTCACCACAAACTAACACCACAATACCTCAGAAAAAATCTTCCATACACAATTCCTTAATTTTTAATCAAATTTAAAATTCAACTGCACCCCAATGCATCATGGGAAAGCTCTATGTCACAGGTCACATGACACTGTGTGGGTCAGTGTGAGTTCCTATTTTATATATTAAAAAGGCCACAGCAAATACAAAGCAAATGCCACAACGGAGCTTAACCAACTCACTAAAGAGCTCATGACAAACTTGATTGAAAGTAGGAAGGACATTGTAAAATAAGTAAACTTTTGTAAAAGATATTAAAAAGTAAAGAGAAGAAAAAAAAATAATAATAAATTCCACTTATTTCCCTGAATACCCACTTTTTCCCTTTAGATTTCCCTTGTGTTTTTGATATGACATGCTTTAGACAAGTACCAGTTTCCCAGTGCTCAGTAATGACTACAGAGCCAATACATTAGGGCTTGGGAGACGGGGGCCTTTTAAAGCACGGTCCAAGCACGCTTTACTTCTTCATGGTGACTGCTCAGAATTACCCAAAAACACCAAAAAAACAAAACAACAACCCACAAACATCTATTTCACCACAAACTAACACCACAATACCTCAGAAAAAAATCTTCCATACACAATTCCTTAATTTTTAATCAAATTTAAAATTCAACTGCACCCCAATGAATCATGGGAAAGCTCTATGTCACAGGTCACATGACACTGTGTGGGTCAGTGTGAGTTCCTATTTTATATATTAAAAAGGCCACAGCAAATACAAAGCAAATGCCACAACGGAGCTTAACCAACTCACTAAAGAGCTCATGACAAACTTGATTGAAAGTAGGAAGGACATTGTAAAATAAGTAAACTTTTGTAAAAGATATTAAAAAGTAAAGAGAAGAAAAAAAAATAATAATAAATTCCACTTATTTCCCTGAATACCCACTTTTTCCCATTAGATTTCCCTTGTGTTTTTGATATGACATGCTTTAGACAAGTACCAGTTTCCCAGTGCTCAGTAATGACTAGAGAGCCAATACATTACGGCTTGGGAGACGGGGGCCTTTTAAAGCACGGTCTAAGCACGCTTTACTTCTTCATGGTGACTGCTCAGAATTACCCAAAAACACCAAAAAAACAAAACAACAACCCACAAACATCTATTTCACCACAAACTAACACCACAATACCTCAGAAAAAATCTTCCATACACAATTCCTTAATTATTAATCAAATTTAAAATTCAACTGCACCCCAATGCATCATGGGAAAGCTCTATGTCACAGGTCACATGACACTGTGTGGGTCAGTGTGAGTTCCTATTTTATATATTAAAAAGGCCACAGCAAATACAAAGCAAATGCCACAACAGAGCTTAACCAACTCACTAAAGAGCTCATGACAAACTTGATTGAAAGTAGGAAGGACATTGTAAAATAAGTAAACTTTTGTAAAAGATATTAAAAAGTAAAGAGAAGAAAAAAAAATAATAATAAATTCCACTTATTTCCCTGAATACCCACTTTTTCCCATTAGATTTCCCTTGTGTTTTTGATATGACATGCTTTAGACAAGTGCCAGTTTCCCAGTGCTCAGTAATGACTACAGAGCCAATACATTAGGACTTGGGAGACGGGGGCCTTTTAAAGCACGGTCCAAGCACGCTTTACTTCATCATGGTGACTGCTCAGAATTACCCAAAAACACCAAAAAACACAAAACAACAACCCACAAACATCTATTTCACCACAAACTAACACCACAATACCTCAGAAAAAATCTTCCATACACAATTCCTTAATTATTAATCAAATTTAAAATTCAACTGCACCCCAATGCATCATGGGAAAGCTCTATGTCACAGGTCACATGACACTGTGTGGGTCAGTGTGAGTTCCTATTTTATATATTAAAAAGGCCACAGCAAATACAAAGCAAATGCCACAACGGAGCTTAACCAACTCACTAAAGAGCTCATGACAAACTTGATTGAAAGTAGGAAGGACATTGTAAAATAAGTAAACTTTTGTAAAAGATATTAAAAAGTAAAGAGAAGAAAAAAAAATAATAATAAATTCCACTTATTTCCCTGAATACCCACTTTTTCCCCATTAGATTTCCCTTGTGTTTTTGATATGACATGCTTTAGACAAGTACCAGTTTCCCAGTGCTCAGTAATGACTACAGAGCCAATACATTATGGCTTGGGAGACGGGGGCCTTTTAAAGCACGGTCCAAGCACGCTTTACTTCTTCATGGTGACTGCTCAGAATTACCAAAAAACACCAAAAAACACAAAACAACAACCCACAAACATCTATTTCACCACAAACTAACACCACAATACCTCAGAAAAAATCTTCCATACACAATTCCTTAATTTTTAATCAAATTTAAAATTCAACTGCACCCCAATGCATCATGGGAAAGCTCTATGTCACAGGTCACATGACACTGTGTGGGTCAGTGTGAGTTCCTATTTTATATATTAAAAAGGCCACAGCAAATACAAAGCAAATGCCACAACGGAGCTTAACCAACTCACTAAAGAGCTCATGACAAACTTGATTGAAAGTAGGAAGGACATTGTAAAATAAGTAAACTTTTGTAAAAGATATTAAAAAGTAAAGAGAAGAAAAAAAAATAATAATAAATTCCACTTATTTCCCTGAATACCCACTTTTTCCCTTTAGATTTCCCTTGTGTTTTTGATATGACATGCTTTAGACAAGTACCAGTTTCCCAGTGCTCAGTAATGACTACAGAGCCAATACATTAGGGCTTGGGAGACGGGGGCCTTTTAAAGCACGGTCCAAGCACGCTTTACTTCTTCATGGTGACTGCTCAGAATTACCCAAAAACACCAAAAAAACAAAACAACAACCCACAAACATCTATTTCACCACAAACTAACACCACAATACCTCAGAAAAAAATCTTCCATACACAATTCCTTAATTTTTAATCAAATTTAAAATTCAACTGCACCCCAATGAATCATGGGAAAGCTCTATGTCACAGGTCACATGACACTGTGTGGGTCAGTGTGAGTTCCTATTTTATATATTAAAAAGGCCACAGCAAATACAAAGCAAATGCCACAACGGAGCTTAACCAACTCACTAAAGAGCTCATGACAAACTTGATTGAAAGTAGGAAGGACATTGTAAAATAAGTAAACTTTTGTAAAAGATATTAAAAAGTAAAGAGAAGAAAAAAAAATAATAATAAATTCCACTTATTTCCCTGAATACCCACTTTTTCCCATTAGATTTCCCTTGTGTTTTTGATATGACATGCTTTAGACAAGTACCAGTTTCCCAGTGCTCAGTAATGACTAGAGAGCCAATACATTACGGCTTGGGAGACGGGGGCCTTTTAAAGCACGGTCTAAGCACGCTTTACTTCTTCATGGTGACTGCTCAGAATTACCCAAAAACACCAAAAAAACAAAACAACAACCCACAAACATCTATTTCACCACAAACTAACACCACAATACCTCAGAAAAAATCTTCCATACACAATTCCTTAATTATTAATCAAATTTAAAATTCAACTGCACCCCAATGCATCATGGGAAAGCTCTATGTCACAGGTCACATGACACTGTGTGGGTCAGTGTGAGTTCCTATTTTATATATTAAAAAGGCCACAGCAAATACAAAGCAAATGCCACAACAGAGCTTAACCAACTCACTAAAGAGCTCATGACAAACTTGATTGAAAGTAGGAAGGACATTGTAAAATAAGTAAACTTTTGTAAAAGATATTAAAAAGTAAAGAGAAGAAAAAAAAATAATAATAAATTCCACTTATTTCCCTGAATACCCACTTTTTCCCATTAGATTTCCCTTGTGTTTTTGATATGACATGCTTTAGACAAGTGCCAGTTTCCCAGTGCTCAGTAATGACTACAGAGCCAATACATTAGGACTTGGGAGACGGGGGCCTTTTAAAGCACGGTCCAAGCACGCTTTACTTCATCATGGTGACTGCTCAGAATTACCCAAAAACACCAAAAAACACAAAACAACAACCCACAAACATCTATTTCACCACAAACTAACACCACAATACCTCAGAAAAAATCTTCCATACACAATTCCTTAATTATTAATCAAATTTAAAATTCAACTGCACCCCAATGCATCATGGGAAAGCTCTATGTCACAGGTCACATGACACTGTGTGGGTCAGTGTGAGTTCCTATTTTATATATTAAAAAGGCCACAGCAAATACAAAGCAAATGCCACAACGGAGCTTAACCAACTCACTAAAGAGCTCATGACAAACTTGATTGAAAGTAGGAAGGACATTGTAAAATAAGTAAACTTTTGTAAAAGATATTAAAAAGTAAAGAGAAGAAAAAAAAATAATAATAAATTCCACTTATTTCCCTGAATACCCACTTTTTCCCATTAGATTTCCCTTGTGTTTTTGATATGACATGCTTTAGACAAGTGCCAGTTTCCCAGTGCTCAGTAATGACTACAGAGCCAATACATTAGGACTTGGGAGACGGGGGCCTTTTAAAGCACGGTCCAAGCACGCTTTACTTCTTCATGGTGACTGCTCAGAATTACCCAAAAACACCAAAAAACACAAAACAACAACCCACAAACATCTATTTCACCACAAACTAACACCACAATACCTCAGAAAAAATCTTCCATACACAATTCCTTAATTATTAATCAAATTTAAAATTCAACTGCACCCCAATGCATCATGGGAAAGCTCTATGTCACAGGTCACATGACACTGTGTGGGTCAGTGTGAGTTCCTATTTTATATATTAAAAAGGCCACAGCAAATACAAAGCAAATGCCACAACGGAGCTTAACCAACTCACTAAAGAGCTCATGACAAACTTGATTGAAAGTAGGAAGGACATTGTAAAATAAGTAAACTTTTGTAAAAGATATTAAAAAGTAAAGAGAAGAAAAAAAAATAATAATAAATTCCACTTATTTCCCTGAATACCCACTTTTTCCCATTAGATTTCCCTTGTGTTTTTGATATTACATGCTTTAGACAAGTACCAGTTTCTCAGTGCTCAGTAATGACTACAGAGCCAATACATTAGGGCTTGGGAGACGGGGGCCTTTTAAAGCACGGTCTAAGCACGCTTTACTTCTTCATGGTGACTGCTCAGAATTACCCAAAAACACCAAAAAAACAAAACAACAACCCACAAACATCTATTTCACCACAAACTAACACCACAATACCTCAGAAAAAATCTTCCATACACAATTCCTTAATTTTTAATCAAATTTAAAATTCAACTGCACCCCAATGCATCATGGGAAAGCTCTATGTCACAGGTCACATGACACTGTGTGGGTCAGTGTGAGTTCCTATTTTATATATTAAAAAGGCCACAGCAAATACAAAGCAAATGCCACAACGGAGCTTAACCAACTCACTAAAGAGCTCATGACAAACTTGATTGAAAGTAGGAAGGACATTGTAAAATAAGTAAACTTTTGTAAAAGATATTAAAAAGTAAAGAGAAGAAAAAAAAACTAGAAAAGGCAAAGTTCGTGAACAAACTTTAAGTTGGCTTGGAAAAGTACGCTAATAACTTTGAAAAGTTAAAATGGTTGCTAAGTGGTTGCTAGGTAGTTGTGATCATTACTAAAGTGGTTGCTAAGCGTTTGCTAGGCAGTTGCTAACGTTTTCCAGGTGGTTGCTTAGGTGTTGCTAAGCAGTTGCTAGGCAGTTGCTAACGTATTCCACACGGTTGCTAAGCAGTTGCTAACGTTTTCCAAGTGGTGGCTAAAGTATAGCTAACTGGTTGCTAGGCAGTTGCTATCATTTCTAAAGTGGTTGCTAAGCAGTTGCTAGGCAGTTGCTAACATATTCCACATGGTTGCCAAGTGGTTGCTAGGCAGTTGCTAACATTTTCCAGGTGGCTGATAAGATGTTGTTAAGTGGTTGCTAGGCAGTTGCTATAATTTCTAAAGTGGTTGCTAGGCAGTTGCTATAATTTCTAAAGTGGTTGCTAGGCAGTTGCTAACGTTTTCCTAGTGGTTGCTAAGGTGTTGCTAAGTGGTTGCTAGGCAGTTGCTATCATTACTAAAGTGGTTGCTAAGTGGTTGCTAGGCAGTTGCTAACGTTTTCCTAGTGGTTGCTAAGGTGTTGCTAAGTGGTTGCTAGGCAGTTGCTATCGGTTCTAAAGTGGTTGCTAAGCAGTTGCTAGGCAGTTGCTAACATATTCCACATGGTTGCTAAGTGGTTGCTAGGCAGTTGCTAACATTTTCCAGGTGGTTGCTAAGATGTTGTTAAGTGGTTGCTAGGCAGTTGCTATAATTTCTAAAGTGGTTGCTAGGCAGTTTCTAACGTTTGCCTAGTGGTTGCTAAGGTGTTGCTAAGTGGTTGCTAGGCAGTTGCTAACGTTTTCCTAGTGGTTGCTAAGGTGTTGCTAAGTGGTTGCTAGGCAGTTGCTATCATTTCTAAAGTGGTTGCTAAGTGGTTGATAGGCAGTTGCTAACGTTTTCCAAGTGGTTGCTAAGGTGTAGCTAACTGGTTGCTAGGCAGTTGATATAATTTCTAAAGTGGTTGCTAGGCAGTTGCTAATGTTTTCCTAGTGGTTGCTAAGGTGTTGCTAAGTGGTTGCTAGGCAGTTGCTATCATTACTAAAGTGGTTGCTAAGTGGTTGCTAGGCAGTTGCTAACGTTTTCCTAGTGGTTGCTAAGGTGTTGCTAAGTGGTTGCTAGGCAGTTGCTATCGGTTCTAAAGTGGTTGCTAAGCAGTTGCTAGGCAGTTGCTAACATATTCCACATGGTTGCTAAGTGGTTGCTAGGCAGTTGCTAACATTTTCCAGGTGGTTGCTAAGATGTTGTTAAGTGGTTGCTAGGCAGTTGCTATAATTTCTAAAGTGTTTGCTAGGCAGTTTCTAACGTTTCCCTAGTGGTTGCTAAGGTGTTGCTAAGTGGTTGCTAGGCAGTTGCTATCATTACTTATGTGGTTGCTAAGCAGTTGCTAATGTTTTCCTAGTGGTTGCTAAGGTGTTGCTAAGTGGTTGCTAGGCAGTTGCTATCATTACTAAAGTGGTTGCTAAGTGGTTGCAAGGCAGTTACTAACGTTTTCCTAGTGGTTGCTAAGGTGTTGCTAAGTGGTTGCTAGGCAGTTGCTAATGTTTTCCTAGTGGTTGCTAAGGTGTTGCTAAGTGGTTGCTAGGTAGTTGCTATCATTTCTAAAGTGGTTGCTAAGTGGTTGCTAGGCAGTTGCTAACGTTTTCCAAGTGGTTGCTAAGGTGTAGCTAACTGGTTGCTAGGCAGTTGCTATCATTTCTAAAGTGGTTGCTAAGTGGTTGCTAGGCAGTTGCTAACGTTTTCCAAGTGGTTGCTAAGGTGTAGCTAACTGGTTGCTAGGCAGTTGCTATCATTTTTAAAGTAGTTGCTAGGCAGTTGCCAACACATTCCACATAGTTGCTAAGTGGTTGCTAGACAGTTTGCTATCATTTCTAAAGTGGTTGCTAAGCGGTTGCTAGGCAGTTGCTAACCTTTTCCAGGTGGTTGCTAAGGTGTAGCTAACTGGTTGCTAGGCAGTTGCTAACGTATTCCACATGGTTGCTAAGTAGTTGCCAAGTGGTTGCTAGGCAGTTGCTAACGTTTTCCAGGTGGTTGCTAAGGTGTTGCTAACTGGTTGCTAGGCAGTTGCCATCATTTCTAAAGTGGTTGCTAAATGGTTGCTAGGCAGTTGCTAACATTTTCCAGGTGGTTGCTAAGGTGTAGCTAACTGGTTGCTAGGCAGCTGCTATTATTTTTAAAGTAGTTGCTAGGCAGTTGCTAACGTATTCCACATGGTTGCTAAGTGGTTGCTAGACAGTTGCTATCATTTCTAAAGTGGTTGCTAAGTGGTTGCTAGGCAGTTGCTAACGTTTTCCGGGTGGTTGCTAAGGCAGTTGCTAAGGCAGCAGCTAACTGGTTGCTAGGCAGTTGCTATCAATTTAAAGTAGTTGCTAGGCAGTTGCCAACATATTCCACATGGTTGCTAAGTGGTTGCTAGACAGTTGCTGTCATTTCTAAAGTGGTTGCTAAGCAGTTGCTAGGCAGTTGCTAACGTTTTCCAGGTGGTTGCTAACTGGTTGCTAGGCAGTTGCTAATTTATTCCACATGGTTGCTACGTGGTTGCTAGGCAGTTTCTAATATTTTCCAGGTGGTTGCTAAGGTGTTGCAAGGCAGTTGCCATAATTTCTAAAGTGGTTGCTAAGTGGTTGCTAGGCAGTTGCTAAAGTTTTCCAGGTGGTTGCTAAGGTGGTTGCTAAGCAGTTAATAGGTGGTTGCAAAGCCCTGGCTTAGGGTGCCGGGGTGTCCAAACTTTTGACTGATAGCTGCTCCATACAGCAGCTCCTCCATACACTCACAGTACTGGAGGAGCAGGGGAGAGAAGGGGTTCCGTGCGCAGAGCTGCTTGTGTGCGAGATGGAACTCTGGGCCCCCCATTCATTTCTATGGGGCAACTTCGTACGACATTTGTACGAAATCCGTACGACATATCGTTTCGTAAAGCATATTTTCGGAAAGAACTCACTAAGTTCTATAGACCATCCGAATTTCGTCTTCGTATCTCAAAAATTGTGACGCTCACAGCCATTCAAAATTCTTCTAGTTCATTGTCTATGGAAAAAAGGGCGTACGTTTACGAAGTTTTTACGAAAATCGTACGATGTATCGCTCCAAAAAGCACAAGCACACCCCGCGGCTATAAGTTCTACCATCGTGTGAAGTTTCGTGGTTCTAGCTCGAAAGCTCTAGGAGGAGTAGTTGTTTATAAAACGTGGCGAGAATAATAATAATAATAATAATAATAATAATAAAAAAAATAAGAAGATTACGAAGAACAATAAGTTGGCTTTTCCAAGCCAACTTAATAATAATAAATTCCACTTATTTCCCTGAACACCCACTTTTTCCCATTAGATTTCCCTTGTGTTTTTGATATGACATGCTTTAGACAAGTACCAGTTTCCCAGTGCTCAGTAATGACTAGAGAGCCAATACATTAGGGCTTGGGAGACGGGGGCCTTTTAAAGCACGGTCTAAGCATGCTTTACTTCTTCATGGTGACTGCTCAGAATTACCCAAAAACACCAAAAAAACAAAACAACAACCCACAAACATCTATTTCACCACAAACTAACACCACAATACCTCAGAAAAAATCTTCAATACACAATTCCTTAATTATTAATCAAATTTAAAATTCAACTGCACCCCAATGCATCATGGGAAAGCTCTATGTCACAGGTCACATGACACTGTGTGGGTCAGTGTGAGTTCCTATTTTATATATTAAAAAGGCCACAGCAAATACAAAGCAAATGCCACAACGGAGCTTAACCAACTCACTAAAGAGCTCATGACAAACTTGATTGAAAGTAGGAAGGACATTGTAAAATAAGTAAACTTTTGTAAAAGATATTAAAAAGTAAAGAGAAGAAAAAAATAATAATAATAAATTCCACTTATTTCCCTGAATACCCACTTTTTCCCATTAGATTTCCCTTGTGTTTTTGATATGACATGCTTTAGACAAGTACCAGTTTCCCAGTGCTCAGTAATGACTAGAGAGCCAATACATTATGGCTTGGGAGACGGGGGCCTTTTAAAGCACGGTCCAAGCACGCTTTACTTCTTCATGGTGACTGCTCAGAATTACCCAAAAAACACCAAAAAACACAAAACAACAACCCACAAACATCTATTTCACCACAAACTAACACCACAATACCTCAGAAAAAATCTTCCATACACAATTCCTTAATTTTTAATCAAATTTAAAATTCAACTGCACCCCAATGCATCATGGGAAAGCTCTATGTCACAGGTCACATGACACTGTGTGGGTCAGTGTGAGTTCCTATTTTATATATTAAAAAGGCCACAGCAAATACAAAGCAAATGCCACAACGGAGCTTAACCAACTCACTAAAGAGCTCATGACAAACTTGATTGAAAGTAGGAAGGACATTGTAAAATAAGTAAACTTTTGTAAAAGATATTAAAAAGTAAAGAGAAGAAAAAAAAATAATAATAAATTCCACTTATTTCCCTGAATACCCACTTTTTCCCATTAGATTTCCCTTGTGTTTTTGATATTACATGCTTTAGACAAGTACCAGTTTCCCAGTGCTCAGTAATGACTACAGAGCCAATACATTAGGGCTTGGGAGACGGGGGCCTTTTAAAGCACGGTCCAAGCACGCTTTACTTCTTCATGGTGACTGCTCAGAATTACCAAAAAACACCAAAAAACACAAAACAACAACCCACAAACATCTATTTCACCACAAACTAACACCACAATACCTCAGAAAAAATCTTCCATACACAATTCCTTAATTTTTAATCAAATTTAAAATTCAACTGCACCCCAATGCATCATGGGAAAGCTCTATGTCACAGGTCACATGACACTGTGTGGGTCAGTGTGAGTTCCTATTTTATATATTAAAAAGGCCGCAGCAAATACAAAGCAAATGCCACAACGGAGCTTAACCAACTCACTAAAGAGCTCATGACAAACTTGATTGAAAGTAGGAAGGACATTGTAAAATAAGTAAACTTTTGTAAAAGATATTAAAAAGTAAAGAGAAGAAAAAAAATAATAATAAATTCCACTTATTTCCCTGAATACCCACTTTTTCCCATTAGATTTCCCTTGTGTTTTTGATATTACATGCTTTAGACAAGTACCAGTTTCCCAGTGCTCAGTAATGACTACAGAGCCAATACATTAGGGCTTGGGAGACGGGGGCCTTTTAAAGCCATGTCCAAGCACGCTTTACTTCTTCATGGTGACTGCTCAGAATTACCCAAAAACACCAAAAAACACAAAACAACAACCCACAAACATCTATTTCACCACAAACTAACACCACAATACCTCAGAAAAAATCTTCCATACACAATTCCTTAATTTTTAATCAAATTTAAAATTCAACTGCACCCCAATGCATCATGGGAAAGCTCTATGTCACAGGTCACATGACACTGTGTGGGTCAGTGTGAGTTCCTATTTTATATATTAAAAAGGCCACAGCAAATACAAAGCAAATGCCACAATGGAGCTTAACCAACTCACTAAAGAGCTCATGACAAACTTGATTGAAAGTAGGAAGGACATTGTAAAATAAGTAAACTTTTGTAAAAGATATTAAAAAGTAAAGAGAAGAAAAAAAAATAATAATAAATTCCACTTATTTCCCTGAATACCCACTTTTTCCCATTAGATTTCCCTTGTGTTTTTGATATTACATGCTTTAGACAAGTACCAGTTTCCCAGTGCTCAGTAATGACTACAGAGACAATACATTAGGGCTTGGGAGACGGGGGCCTTTTAAAGCACGGTCCAAGCACGCTTTACTTCTTCATGGTGACTGCTCAGAATTACCCAAAAACACCAAAATACACAAAACAACAACCCACAAACATCTATTTCACCACAAACTAACACCACAATACCTCAGAGAAAATCTTCCATACACAATTCCTTAATTTTTAATCAAATTTAAAATTCAACTGCACCCCAATGCATCATGGGAAAGCTCTATGTCACAGGTCACATGACACTGTGTGGGTCAGTGTGAGTTCCTATTTTATATATTAAAAAGGCCACAGCAAATACAAAGCAAATGCCACAACGGAGCTTAACCAACTCACTAAAGAGCTCATGACAAACTTGATTGAAAGTAGGAAGGACATTGTAAAATAAGTAAACTTTTGTAAAAGATATTAAAAAGTAAAGAGAAGAAAAAAAAAAATAATAAATTCCACTTATTTCCCTGAATACCCACTTTTTCCCATTAGATTTCCCTTGTGTTTTTGTTATTACATGCTTTAGACAAGTACCAGTTTCCCAGTGCTCAGTAATGACTACAGAGCCAATACATTAGGGCTTGGGAGACGGGGGCCTTTTAAAGCACGGTCCAAGCACGCTTTACTTCTTCATGGTGACTGCTCAGAATTACCCAAAAACACCAAAAAACACAAAACAACAACCCACAAACATCTATTTCACCACAAACTAACACCACAATACCTCAGAAAAAATCTTCCATACACAATTCCTTAATTTTTAATCAAATTTAAAATTCAACTGCACCCCAATGAATCATGGGAAAGCTCTATGTCACAGGTCACATGACACTGTGTGGGTCAGTGTGAGTTCCTATTTTATATATTAAAAAGGCCGCAGCAAATACAAAGCAAATGCCACAACGGAGCTTAACCAACTCACTAAAGAGCTCATGACAAACTTGATTGAAAGTAGGAAGGACATTGTAAAATAAGTAAACTTTTGTAAAAGATATTAAAAAGTAAAGAGAAGAAAAAAAAATAATAATAAATTCCACTTATTTCCCTGAATACCCACTTTTTCCCATTAGATTTCCCTTGTGTTTTTGATATTACATGCTTTAGACAAGTACCAGTTTCCCAGTGCTCAGTAATGACTACAGAGCCAATACATTAGGGCTTGGGAGACGGGGGCCTTTTAAAGCCATGTCCAAGCACGCTTTACTTCTTCATGGTGACTGCTCAGAATTACCCAAAAACACCAAAAAACACAAAACAACAACCCACAAACATCTATTTCACCACAAACTAACACCACAATACCTCAGAAAAAATCTTCCATACACAATTCCTTAATTTTTAATCAAATTTAAAATTCAACTGCACCCCAATGCATCATGGGAAAGCTCTATGTCACAGGTCACATGACACTGTGTGGGTCAGTGTGAGTTCCTATTTTATATATTAAAAAGGCCACAGCAAATACAAAGCAAATGCCACAACGGAGCTTAACCAACTCACTAAAGAGCTCATGACAAACTTGATTGAATGTAGGAAGGACATTGTAAAATAAGTAAACTTTTGTAAAAGATATTGTCAAGTTTCTGGTGTTTTGCTTTGATTTTCCCTCAGTTATGCTCCAACTTGAAAGAGCCCAGTCACGCAAGGAACAACTCGAAGGCGTCTTTGATTGGTTTGACTTTATTGATGAAAGGTATCAGCCAGGCAGATAGTTAGGTTGATAACCAGTAGCGTTTGACCGGTGAACTGAAGGATTTTCTTGTTTTCTTTAGTTTGTCTTTTTCCAAGCTTTTGCTCCAAACAAACATTTGCTTCTTTGTCCCCTGCAGCATGTGTTGATCTGAGGGTAAAGATGGCCGCCTTACAGGAAATCCCTCAGACCTGACAGGAAGTCCATCAGAGTGCAGTGGTGTGGTTGTTTCAAAGCTTGTCTGCCCCCTGCAGGTCCGGATGGAGACTAGTTGATTGTTGTTTTGAATGTGGATGAAGATGTTTGGTTATTTTAGTGTTTTGACAGTTGGCGTGACACCTCCCACTTGACCTCTCAGTTCTGGAACCTAGAGAGGTCACAAGAGTTGTGGATGGTCAGGGTTTGTCTTCTTTTTCCTTGGTGGGTGGTTACTTTTGTTCTTCGATGGGTAGTAGGACAACGAGCCGTCGTACATCTCTGTGCAGAATTGTAGAGGGAATTTTAGTTGAAAGGTTCTTTGTTGACCTTTGGTCAGATTTCATGGTTGAGACTGGGTAGCTGGGGAAGGTTCGGACATGAACATCTCTGACAACACCCTTCTTGTCAGGGTTGACACTGACGACTCTGGCAAGTTTGTACTGACTTCTCAATGCATTTTGGTCAGCAAGCCAGACAATGTCTCCTGTGGCTACATTTCTGTGTGTTGTGTGCCACTTGCTCCTGATGAATAGATTGGGCCCCGCCAACTGACTCCACTTCCTCCAGAACCGGTCAACTTCTGTTTGGATTGCTCTTAGCCTTTTGTAGGGGTAGCCATCAAAGTCAAAGCTTCCGAGGTCTCCTCTGGGTCCTGTTCTCCCGAGCAGTAGAGAATTTGGGCTGATGTATTCTATACAACCCTCTCGACTTTGAGTTCTGGCATCTATGGGTCCCTCGTTGGCGAGGTTCGCAGCCATGTAGAGGAAGGTTTGGAACTCACTCCAGGTAAAACATCCATCTCCTCCCAGGTTGTGTAGAGCGCGTTTCACTGTTCGCACAGCAGCCTCCGCAGCTCCATTTCTGTGAGGGGAATCAGCGGGGTGAAGTTTCCAGCTCCATTCTGTCCCATGCTTGGAGGCTTCATTTTCAACCTCTGACGATTGTAGCTGGTCCAGAAAGGTGTACAGCTGATTGAGGGCAGGTCTGGCACCTACAAAGTTTTTTCCAGGATCTGACCACAGCTTCTTTGGATGTCCTCTTAGTGCTGTGAATCTTTTGTAGGCCAGCAGGAAACTTTCAGAAGACTGACCACTTACGACATCTGTGTGTAGAGCTCGGGATGCCATACAGCAGAAGACTAACCCCCATACCTTGAGCCTTGATTTCTTCTTAACTTCATCCTTCACTTCATAAGGTCCAAATAGATCCACTGTTGTGAACTCGAAAGGTCTGGCTGGTGTTATCCGTTCGGATGGGAGGTCACTCATGATTTGTCGGCACTTTTTAGCTCTAGCCTTTCTGCATGTCACACAGCTGTCCACAGTCATCTGAACCAGTTTCCGGCCTCTTATGACCCATGCTTTCTTTCTCATTCGCAGAAGTGTACCTGCTATTTCTTCGTGGTTTGCATTGTGAGCTTCTTGTGCCAGAAGAGAGGATATCCATGCATCACAAGGTAAGATTGGTACCGTAGTTTTTTCATCATTGAAGATCTGAAATCTTCCTCCGCAGACCAAGAGTCCAGTTTCTGCATCTTTGTACACAGCCAGTCGGTTGAGGGTAGTGTCTTGGAAGGATGCACCCTCTTGTGCTGCGAGGAAGAGGTCTCTCTGTGCATCTTCACATTCACTGACGGTGAGTACAGCTTGTTTGGCTCTGGACTTAAGCTCTTCTGGCGAAAGCCCCTCCCACTTTGGCTTACTAGTGAATTGGGTTTTGTCCAGCAATTTTTTCCATCTAACTGCAGCTCTCCACACCCAGGCAACAACTCTGATGACCTTGGTTAGGCTGCTGAATTTTCTGACATTGATCAGTTCTTTCACTGCAGAACCAGCTGGTGGTCTTCGGAGTGGAGTTTTGGATTCTTTTCCATCTGCAGTGCCTTGCTGAGCAACGGTGTCTCTTCTGCCTGTGACTTTCACTGGGCTGCTTGTACCACCAGACGGAACATCGTGTGTTTTCTTGAGCTGTGCTCTGGTCAGTGCTGCTGAGAAGGACTTCCTTTGAAGCTTCTTTATCCCTTCCCTGGCGTGGGCTGCAACTTCTTTGGCAGACTTTTTCGGCCACTCTTCCACAGGTAGCTTCAGGAAGTCTGGTCCATTCTGCCACACAGAATCCTCTTTGAGATCTTCTGGCGCTGCACCTCTTGTTATGATGTCTGCCACATTGAGGTCTCCCTGGATCCACCACCAGTCATCAGGGGATGTGGTCTTCTGGATCTCTCCAACCCTGTTCGCAAAGAATGTCTGATACCCATAGCTGTCTCTTTGGATTGCTCCCAACACAGTTTGACTGTCCAGCAGGTGGAGCCATTTTTCAACCTCCATCCGACCGTGTTTCTCAATGTATCTTCTGAGGCGGACTGCATAGACAGCACCACAGATTTCAGCTTTGACTGGTTCTCCCTTTTGGTCGAGTGGTGTAAGCTTTGCTTTTGACTCAACGAGTCTGACTTCAACGCCCTGCGCAGTCTCCCACCTGAAGTACACCACGGCTCCGTAGCTCTGGTCACTCCCATCAGAGAATGTTACTCCCCATGTTTTTTTGGTCCAGTTGCATGGTGTGAGGCTCCTGTGGAAGGTTATTTGGCTGAGGCGGATGTAGTCTTCAAACAGCTGGATTGCTTCTTCCCTCAGTTGTTCTGACAGTGGCTTGTCCCAAGTGTCTCGGGCTGTGCTGGTTCCAGCCTCTTGGAAGGCTCTCCTGACTAGTATGGCACCCCTCTGTTTTACAGGAGTGACAAGACCTATTGGGTCATACAGGCTAGCTACTTGGCTCAACAAATATCTTCTGGTGAGTGGCTTGGGAGTTTTTTCTCTCACCTCTTCTTTTATGAGATTTGGACCCACTCTCATTTTCTTCCTCCTCTTTGAGAAGTTGACTGAGGTCATTGGGTACAGTTTGTCACTTTCGACAAGGTAGCCGACTCCCAGGGCTTTGTCATCTTCTTCTCTTCTTTGATTTGGGAGAATAAGGATTTTGTTTGCTGGTCTGAGTGTGTCCCTCCCACTCTGACCTGACCGGACCCAGGGTTTCAGGTGGAATCCACCTGCTTTCAGGATTTCATCAACTCCTCTGGTGATTTTGTCCAGCTTTTCCAAGTCATTGTGAGAAGTCAGTACATCATCAACATAAAAGTCTTCCTCCAGGATCCTGCGCTCCTCCTCCAGGTGAGCAAACATGGGTAATTTTGCAGTCTCTCTCATGGCCAGCTGTGCGATGCACCCTGCTGGTCGGTCACCAATGTTGACTCGGGTGATGGCATACTCTTCCAGTTCACTGTCTTCGGTGTCTCTCCAGAGAAATCTGTGAAGATGCATTTCCAAGTCTTCCAACCACACTGAATTATACATCTTCTTGATGTCACCGAGTGCTGCATGCACACCTCTTCTGAACCTGAGTAGCACTGCTCGAACCGGATTGAGGACGTCAGGTCCTTTTAGCAGAAGATCGTTCATGCTGAGTCCCTTGAACTTCTGGCTGCTGTTCCAGACCAGGCGTATGGGTGTTGTGACAGAGTGTGGGTTTGGCGCCACCAAGTGGCTGACGTACCATACTGGTCCTGTCCAGTTGGCCATAGTCTCTTTGGTGAGTTTCCTTGCTGCTCCTCTCTCCACCATTTCGTGGACTTGAGCTGCATATACTACTTTCCACTCTGGTTCCTTTTTGAGTTGTTCCTCTATCCTCCGAAACGTGGCTTCCACTCCACTTCTGTTGTTGGGCAGGGAATTTGGATCTTCAATCCATGGGTACTTTGTGTCCCAGTGTGGTTCACTGCTGTGATTGTCAGCGGTGATGTAGGTGAGGCCTGTCCTGATGATTTCGAGCTCTTTTTCTTCACTCAGTGTCATTTCCTTGCCTCCTGGTTGGCAGTTGCCGCATCTGCATCCTCCACACTTCGGTTCACAGGCTGCTCCAATACTGTCCCATTTCCACCAGTTGAGGAATTCTTTGTTGGTTACAGTGGTTCTGGTTTCAGCTTTGATTCCATGCGTGTCACAGAGTTCTTGGTACTTTACAGCTGTGGCCCTCATGGATCGTGCAAAGTGGGGTTTTGATGTGTGCGCTGCCAAGTCCACCTTTTCAAAGAGGTCTGGGTGGGTTCCGCCGACTGTCTTTCCTAGTGGGCCATCCCAGAGCACGAGGTCACCGACCACCTTCACCCTCTGTGGTGCAAGTCGTCCCTCTCGATGGCTGATGAGCAGTTCTATTTGCTCCGGTCTGTGAAGGTCATCCAAGCTGGCATTTGGAAAGAACCTTTCCAGTTGTTGGGGTGTGACTGGGTTTTGTACCTTGGCTATGTCTTTCAAGCCATAGCAGAGGAGCTCATGGGCTCGTTCGCTTCCTCTGGGGGTCTTCACTCTCACTCTGAGGTGGTATCTCCTTGTCTTTACTTTTAGGGCCATTCCTCCAACCCCTTGGATGACTAGTGTGATTTTTTCACTCTTCAGATCGAGTCTCCTGGCTGCACGGTGGGTAATGTAATTTGTGTCGGATGCCAAGTCGATTAGAGTACCGATCTTCTGACCTGCATTGGTGGTGACTTCAAGGAGCATGAGGATCACTGGGAGTTCTTGAACTACACTTACTTTCATGCCTGCAGGTTCGTCGGTGTAGTGAGATCTTGCAGAGACATTTGTAAAGGCTCTCTTGAACTTTTCTGCCATTTCAGGGGACAGTTCTGACACGAATTGTTGTTGCTCTTCTGTCAGTTGATGCCTCCTCGTGTTTGGCTTTGATGTCTCCGTCTCTACCCTTTTAGGGTCTCCTTTCTGGCACAGGAAGAAGTGATGGCCTCTCCTACAGCCCGGCTTTCTACACAGGTAAGTGTCTTTGCAGGTTGTATCGTCTTCTTCATGACACTCCAGACATTTTGTGCAGGCTCCCAGTCTCTCCACAGCACTCAGTTTGTCTCTCAGCTTCAGTTCTTTAAACTTCCTGCAGAAGAAGAGCTTTTCTGTGTGCCGCTCATCACCACAGACGACGCATCCCCCTTTGCTTGTGGACCTAGTCAAGGCATATCTCTTGGTGTCAGACAGCCTCTTGTCTGGCTTCTCACCTAGTCCGAGCTGCTCAAGCCTCTCTAAAACTTCCTCCTGAGTTTTCAGGTAGGTCAGGAGGCTGTCGAAATGGTTTTCTGGAGTGACTGCATTTGTTGGGTTCACCATGAAGACTAGCCAGTCCCTCTTCATCGTGTTAGGCAGTTTGCTCTCAATCGTTTTGACTACAAGAGGATTTTTAATGGCTCCGGTGTTTCCGAGCTCTGTGAGGTCGTTCAAGGCCTTTTCAACAGACTGGATCAGTTCGATCATCTTCCTGGGCTGGTAGGATTTCAGAGGTGGGATTCTCTCCAGGTCTTCGATGATCTCCAGGGCGATGGTGGTTTTATTCCCGAATCGGTTTTCCAGGACCTTGAACATATCCTCAGCAGTTTTGTAGGTGGGGAGCCGTAGGTCTCTGCGGATTTTGTCGTCAACAGTGTCAAGGAGCTGCATCTTCTTTGCCTCCGCCGAGCCGGTTGGTTCACCTTGCCGCTGCAGACTCTCCCAGTCCTTTTTCCATTGATAGAACTCTCTTTTTGAGCCATGGAATCTGGGTAGGCTGGTGGGTTTTATTTTCAGGATAGACTGCTGGACTGGCTGCTGTGCTGACTGAGTCTGAAGAGTTGTTCCACGCCTTTCCTCCTCTGCAGTTCTCTGCAAGATCAGGTATTCAGCCTTTTTTGCCTCAAGGTTATTTTTCATCTTTCTTAAACCCTTTGTCCTGCCATCCCAGTCATCTTTTTCTTTGTTGGGTATCCACTCTTGCCACTGCTTGAATACAGCCATTGCATCTGCGACAAGTTGCTTTGCACTTTCCACCTGGTGCTCATATCCATTTTTGTTGACTAGGGCCACAGGGGTTCCACGAGCTTGTTCGCAGGCCGACTCTGCCTCCTCAATGGCGAAGGTCAACTCCCCCTCAGCGTACCTTGACCAGAGACTGGATTGCACACTTGTTCTGACTTCTTCCAGTCTATTTTTACAGTCTCCTGTGGTCTTTGAAAGGTCTGCTTGTTCTTTGGGATTCAGCTTCACCTCCTCTTCCTCTTCTTCAACCTCCGCTAGTAGACCAAGCTCATACTCGTCGTTCGCGTCGTCGTTTCCTGGAGAGTGAGCAGAGTTCCCTGTATTCCTTCTGTATCTCTGATTTCGTCAGGTGTTCAATTCCTCTTGTGAGGTAATTGGCCTGTTTTGTGAAGGCCATCTTTGCTGAAGTCCTCTCCATCTTCAGCTGTTTGATGGTTTTTCCAGTGGCTTCTTCCGCCATACTTGAAGTTGCCCTTTGCGTAGACAAAGTTGACTGGAGGCCGTTGATCCTCCGTCTCTGTTGCCACGGTGGTTATCAACTGTCAAGTTTCTGGTGTTTTGCTTTGATTTTCCCTCAGTTATGCTCCAACTTGAAAGAGCCCAGTCACGCAAGGAACAACTCGAAGGCGTCTTTGATTGGTTTGACTTGATTGATGAAAGGTATCAGCCAGGCAGATAGTTAGGTTGATAACCAGTAGCGTTTGACCGGTGAACTGAAGGATTTTCTTGTTTTCTTTAGTTTGTCTTTTTCCAAGCTTTTGCTCCAAACAAACATTTGCTTCTTTGTCCCCTGCAGCATGTGTTGATCTGAGGGTAAAGATGGCCGCCTTACAGGAAATCCCTCAGACCTGACAGGAAGTCCATCAGAGTACAGTGGTGTGGTTGTTTCAAAGCTTGTCTGCCCCCTGCAGGTCCGGATGGAGACTAGTTGATTGTTGTTTTGAATGTGGATGAAGATGTTTGGTTATTTTAGTGTTTTGACAGTTGGCGTGACAGATATTAAAAAGTAAAGAGAAGAAAAAAAAATAATAATAAATTCCACTTATTTCCCTGAATACCCACTTTTTCCCATTAGATTTCCCTTGTGTTTTTGATATGACATGCTTTAGACAAGTACCAGTTTCCCAGTGCTCAGTAATGACTAGAGAGCCAATACATTAGGGCTTGGGAGACGGGGGCCTTTTAAAGCCATGTCCAAGCACGCTTTACTTCTTCATGGTGACTGCTCAGAATTACCCAAAAACACCAAAAAACACAAAACAACAACCCACAAACATCTATTTCACCACAAACTAACACCACAATACCTCAGAAAAAATCTTCCATACACAATTCCTTAATTTTTAATCAAATTTAAAATTCAACTGCACCCCAATGCATCATGGGAAAGCTCTATGTCACAGGTCACATGACACTGTGTGGGTCAGTGTGAGTTCCTATTTTATATATTAAAAAGGCCACAGCAAATACAAAGCAAATGCCACAACGGAGCTTAACCAACTCACTAAAGAGCTCATGACAAACTTGATTGAAAGTAGGAAGGACATTGTAAAATAAGTAAACTTTTGTAAAAGATATTAAAAAGTAAAGAGAAGAAAAAAAAATAATAATAAATTCCACTTATTTCCCTGAATACCCACTTTTTCCCATTAGATTTCCCTTGTGTTTTTGATATTACATGCTTTAGACAAGTACCAGTTTCCAAGTGCTCAGTAATGACTACAGAGCCAATACATTAGGGCTTGGGAGACGGGGGCCTTTTAAAGCACGGTCCAAGCACGCTTTACTTCTTCATGGTGACTGCTCAGAATTACCCAAAAACACCAAAAAACACAAAACAACAACCCACAAACATCTATTTCACCACAAACTAACACCACAATACCTCAGAAAAAATCTTCCATACACAATTCCTTAATTTTTAATCAAATTTAAAATTCAACTGCACCCCAATGCATCATGGGAAAGCTCTATGTCACAGGTCACATGACACTGTGTGGGTCAGTGTGAGTTCCTATTTTATATATTAAAAAGGCCACAGCAAATACAAAGCAAATGCCACAACGGAGCTTAACCAACTCACTAAAGAGCTCATGACAAACTTGATTGAATGTAGGAAGGACATTGTAAAATAAGTAAACTTTTGTAAAAGATATGTAGTGGATTAACCAGAGGATTTCTTCATTGCTTGGACACAAACACACACTACCCCCACTTTACGGCCTATAAGGAAACTTCGAACCCAGAACACTCTAAAAAAACCTTGGAGTAATCTTTTTTTTCAAACAACCTTAAATTTCAAAATGACATTTACTGACTATTTCTTCACTCAGCCTCGCCCGAGAGCCCTAAATGCGAGTTTAGGGTAAAATTCTGTTTACATTCCTCCAAGTCATAAACCTCGGAGTTAATGTAAACATTTGGAACATTTGCAACACATTTGCAACATTTGCATCACTAGGACGGGACTACGGGACTTGAGAGAGGGTTCAAAACTTAATGAATGCCTTGGAAATTGTAAATTCACCAAATATATTATACCAATTTAGGGGTTTGTGCTTTCTGCAACCACTTAGAAATAAGATTCATGAAGTTAAAATGAATGCTCTTAGCTTGGAAATTACATTCCCAACACCAACTTCACCAACTTCCCCCACGGTCGTAAATTCCGACGACAGCCGCTTATCTAAACACAGCAGAGGGGAGGAATTTCTCACTAAGAAGATTTTGCTTAAAATACATATATATTGACTATATAAAAAAGGTGTTTTATAGAATGTTTACTAAATAATGGTATATGTGTCTGGTATATGGTATATGTGTTTGGATGTGTCCTGATTGAATTCTCCTACACATTCAAGTCTGAATCAACAAGGTTTAATTAGCATTTGATAATATAGCTTTATTTGGTTATCAGTGGTTTAATCATGTATTTTCTTTTAAGTGATTTAATTGGGTTTAAATAATATCATGACTCTTGATCTCTTTCTGACAGAGTACCATCCATCATTGTATTTCTAAGATTATCTTGAGTATTACAAAACTGTTTGTGGGCAATATATATATATTACATTTATTGTGATTCAATTGTAAGATTGTGTTTCCTGAATTTATCATCACAAACTGATATGCTGAAAAATGTATTTTGATCCACTGTTTAATTGAGTTTTCTTTTGGTTTGATCTATTAGAAAAATTCTGAAGCATGCTGACCATGTGAGCAAGGGGGGGTTTTATGGCCCTTTGTGAATCCCCACCAAAGTTTGAAATTGCTCCTAGACCAATCAAAACACAGACACTTGGGCCACAGAGCCAATCGGAGCTCAAGGGCCAAACAGGCCACAGAGTCTAATAGTAAACTGGGCAGACACAGTTCAGAGTTTCCAGTTTTTTTTTCAGAGTTTTCCAGCAGAGTCCAGTTTTAGTTCAGTTGGAGGAGTTGGCAGTTCAGTTGCAGTTAGAGAAGGAGTTGGAGAAGATGAGTTGAGGAAAACAGTTAGAGGAGAGAGGTTAGGGAGCCCAGAGATGGATAAAGGATAGACTGTTAGTTTAGTCATCTTAAGTTAGTTTTCTTAGACTAGTGCATTTAATCTTCAAGTATATTAATATTAGCTATCCTAGTTAAAATATCTAAGGTTATTTTACAATCTACGAAGCCAAGCATTATTCCATCTAAGTTTAGCTAAAGTACAGCTGAAAAGGAGATCCGCCAGATCCAACCCAGAAACCTGCGGTCCGGAGGCCACCAGCAAGCCACCTGAGAGCGAAGGGATTTCCCTGTGGGTTCTCATGGGGCTCCGTGCTGACACAGGAAGTCAAGCCACCCTGCAGACCGGCTCACGTGATCCTTTTTCGGGGTGAAGCATCAGACGACCAACCCAGGCGGACTCACCAAGGCCCACTTCAACAACTCAGAGTAAGGCAGAGCTGGGTTTAATCTTTCGGCAGATGGTGTCTGTTGGTCATGGTTTGGTCGGGTCTTTAATAGAGCGTCTTTAGTATAGATGACTCATTTTGAGTGGCTTGGTTGGAAATAAGAATTGGTTTCGTAGACTTAAAATGCCTTAGACCCTTATTTAGAAATACTCACTTAATAGTTATATTAATCTTTATTCCTTTCATATCAGCATTATAACGTGTTTGTTCTTTTATTTCTCATTTATTATTCTACACTATGATTTGATATCTAATGGCTACATTTATGACTTTTTAATGAATTATTTACTCATATCTGTGTGATTTAATAAATACTTTTATTTTACAAAACCTGTCATTTCAGTGTGTTTTTCTGGATAACTTGGTTATGAAAATTTCTGTCACCTGTAGAAACCACACCCTGAGATGTCTTGTGTTATTAATTAATTTGATTAATTAATTAATTAATTAATTAATCTAATTAAATTAATTTAATAACTGGCGCCCAATTAAAAAAATATTTCAACATCTCAATTAGCACCAGGTATTAAACCACTGAGCCGCTACATAATTGGCTCGCCAACGTGGGGCAGGATTATTATTGGCTCTCCGCCGCGAGACCAGAATATACACATTTCATAACCAGTTCCAGAAAATAGCGCTGTAAGTTGCAGAATAAAGTGTATTTTGTTTTTATTGCTAAATGCGTTAGCTGCTGGCTAGCTGGCCTAGCTGGAATTAACTGCATAATCCCAGCGTGTTAGAAACACACGCACATGTTCTACACGTGTTTTTGTTTACAATTCAGGACTGGCCAGTCCCCTGTGTGTGTGCGTGTCACGCGCACGCTCCCCTATGTGTCTAAATAACGTGTACAGTTGTGTGTGTGTGGTATGCGAGCGCTCTTGAAAATATTACGCTTATTTGTAAAATAAGCTTGGTTGACACACCGCCGTGTGTGGGTAACCTTAAACCCGGGTGTATATACGTGTATATACGTGTATATACGTGTGTACTTACATAAAGTTCGAACTGTTTCCGGTAAAATAGACATATTTTGCCAGTGTTGATCTGATAAGGCCTTCGCGCAGCTCTGAGCCGCGGATTTCCGGCTCACTGACTCCGCGCTCCAGTTAAAACTGCCGGTTTTTGCGCGAAATCCGTAAAATCCTGCAGTACTGGACACTTCCACGTGCGTAAAAGAGTAGCTAACTTTTACGTAACACCACCCTGAGTGGCAGGAAGTCTATTGTGTGCGTGATTAAACTAACCACGCCAGGATGTAAATCCTCTTTGCTCATCTTGTGAAGTGTGTTGCTGCTGTGTTAAACTTTAGGACAGCCGAGTCCTTCTCCTCTGCTATTCACAGTCGACTGAGTCAGTCAAATCTGCTGACCAGGTCCCAGACCCAAGGGGCGGTCCTTAACGTGGCATCATCAGTGGGCGTGACCACTCCCACCAGTCGGCCTCTGCCACCATCTGGTGGACAGCCTGACTATTTACACTCAAACTCAAAGGGTGTTTTACTACCCCTCACCACTAGGGGGGGTACACTGCCACATCGCCATCTGGTGTTTGATTTGGTTAACTGCATACAGTGCAGAAAGGTGCATTTCATTTGTTTGACCACCAGAGGGAGCCACTTAGCCATATAGCTGTGTCGCCACCTGGTGTTGTACTTGTGTAATTGCTATCATCCTGTAGAGTGCATTTAGAGCTTCTGTCGCCAGAGGGTGCCAATTTCAAACAAACTTTTTGTTAAGTTAATAAAGGGAATTTGCATTGTGGTGGGGTTAAATGGTTTGTAAATAAGTAAACAAATAACTGCATTCATTTAATCGGTTAATATTAAATAGTTAAATTTAAGTTTCAGGTCTGCTCTCTCAAACATTACTCTTTATGTTACATTGAACCAAGCTAAATAGCTATCTCCATTGAGTAACTAATCACAACATAAAATAATTAACTGGTCATTTTAATCAATTTGATTAAGTAAAGTTAATTAAATTTTTGTTAATTAATTATTTTCAATTTAATTCAACCATCTTCAAATAAATTAAGCTTAATTATTGATCGATTAAGATCAATTATTAATAACTGATTGAAATTAATTAATTAATTAACCAAAAAAAAAAAAAAAAAAAAAAAAAAAAAAAAAAAAAAAAAAAAAATCTATCCAGTTATCAGTTACTCAACCATATACCCAGCACACCTGTGCTTAATACATAGTTAAATTCTCCCATCCTGTACATAGTTAATAACTCTACCCATATTTAGATTTAGACATTGTGTATAGTGCCCTACAGTTATTAAACTGTTCACTAGCATCACTGACAACAAATCTAACTATTCTTTTAAAATTAATCTACTAATTGTAACCTTAGGTCGCCCACTTTTAACAGATTTTCTTCTTAGAAAAGGCACAATGCTAATTGACTCGAACATAAAATAAACTTGTTTGTCATCAAAATTGTTTGATTCCACGTGCTTTACGTAAATCAAAATGTGTGTCACTGAAAAAGCTCTTTTAGAGCTTACAGCTGGTTTACCCCCAGGACTTACCGTCCCAGTCCAACAAATGGACAGTGGGGGTCTCCATGCACTAATTGCCAAAAGCCTCAATGAGTGTGTATCTAAAATCCTTGAGGGCAAGCAACAAGTGGATCCGATTTCCCTAATACTGTGGAAACAACTGCTGTTGTCACAGGATCAACTTGCTGCTTCCTCCAAAACCATTCAAAATCTCCAAGCAGAGATTGTGACTTTAAATGATAGAGTTGCAGACCTAGAGAACAAAACTGTACAGTCTGAAATGAACCAAAGAGACCTCAAAACCGAAGTGCAGCTGCTTCAAAAGGAAGCCAACATAGCTACCCAACTTGCAGCTCAGTCACAGGAAAAACTAGAACATGCTATTGCAAAACAGGTTGAGCTACAAACTGAATTAGCACATGCTAACAATGCAGTCAAATTAACTCGAGACCAAACAGAGTTAACATTTGAGCTGATGATGGAGGGAGACTCCCCCATCAATCCAGCTGGTAAATCAGGAACCCATGGGGTTCCTGATCTTAAGCAACAACCATCCACAAATACATTCCCTCTAGTCTCCCTTAAAGGTGCTGAAGCGCCAGTAGAACCAAGGTTCACTCAGCGTTCCCAGCCATATGGGACCTCTGTGCTACCTCAAGCACCCTCTGATAGAGATTTGGACAAAATTGCGCGTAACATCCCACCCTTTGAACCAGAACCGGACGGTTCTAATGATGTCCACCAGTATCTTCGCGACATTGACTTCTTCTTACGCCGTTTCCCCAAGGCCACGGTAGATGATAAAATCTACCTCATTAAGGTGTCCTCTAGTCGGGAAGTGGGACGTTTCATTGAGCGCCAACCACCCCAGGTTAAGAGAGACTATCCTGCTCTTTGCAAGGCTTTGGAGAATGAGTTCTCCAACCACCTTGTTCAAACCGGCCTTGCTGCAGCTCTTGCAATAAAGCAGAGTCGCCAGGAAACACCCCTACAGTACTATCACCGCCTCAGGCACGCTTATTTCGGCTATAGAAATGAGCCTGGAATGGAGGAAGAGGAAGTTTTCAAAACATTGTTCGTGAGAAACCTCCATCCCTCCACCAGTCACTCTTTTGGAGTCGCAGCCTGCCCTCGTACGCTAACAAGCCGGCAGCTGCGTGATTTGGCTCTCAGAGGATTTGCTAAGTTCCAACAAAACATTAATAAAAATTCAGAGTCAAATGACGTCCTGATAATTAATGAGCAGTCCTCCCACGTCAAGCAAAAAGGGGCACACAAGGCTCCAATGCCACCTAAGACCCAGTTAAACCACAAAAACCAGAGAGTGTTCCACTCTTGGCGTCGCTCGTCCCTACATTGGGCCCAGCAAAGTGACCAAAAGCCCTCCTATCGAAGGAAAGGTAGGATAAAACGCAGTTGGAATGGCAAACACTCACAGCACCATGCTCGAGCACAGAGCTCCAGCAAACTTCAATCTCCGCTCAGGAGAAGGAGCCCAAAGCACCACAAACGTTGGTGTCCACCTAAAAGGCACAAGCATGAGGCATATCCAACTAACCTGAGCACTAAAGACGGCAGTCTGCTCAGACAATTTCGTAACGAAAAACGCAAGCAGGACAATGCTGAATCTGAATTCTTGCCAATTGTCCATGCTCCAGATCAACCTGCTTGGGGGGGTGCGAAATCCATCCACTCCAATGCAGCTTTGGTTGTACAGCCAGACGCTGAAGACAACCACACTGAGGAAGCTCCTTCCCTCAGCCTGGAGGATCCACCACCTAAACAATTCTTGGGTTTCTTAACCAAGAAAGGTTCAACACCAAAATTCTACCTAGCCACCTGGCTGGAAGATGTGTTCGGGTATGATGCTCTTTTGGACACGGGGTCAGACATTTCTTTAATGTCAAATTCACTTTTTGACCAGGTGAGGGCGACAGCCCGCCGAAACAACAAAGAGATACCTCTGAAAAAGTGTGCTCTTCACCTTCAACCATATTCGCACACTGGTATCACTCTGCATTCTGCAGCCCTGGTGCACGTTGCCATCGGTCCAATGAGCCTCACCCATCCAATTCACATTTCTCCTTTGGAGAACGTCCCATTGCTCTTTGGCAAAGACCTCCTTGACCGGTTCAAACCATTGATTGACTTTCAGCATCGTAGAATCTGGGCACAGGTTTGCGAACCCCTGCCCTGTCCTAAGGCACAGGATAGAGTTCAATGTTATCATGTTGCTAGCAACATTGAGCCACACAAGCTCATTGAACCTTCAAATTCCACGGGAATCAATGAGAAGCTCATGGTCAGGGTTCTGAAACCACCATCCTCAGAATCCCCTAGCATGATTCTAAAACAAAACACCTGTTCATGGGCATTGACTCCCTCTACGGCTGTAGATGAGTACAACCCAAAAGCTGGAAAGTCATTCACTCTTAACACAACGGTCAACGGTGAAATCTTTGTTCCATGGGCTGACAAGTCAGCTGTTCACAGACCACCTGCAGGTTCCTTGCCACGGACTAACTGTGATCCTCTGTTCGTGCACCAAAAGGATTGTTCTCTTCTTGTTCCTGCACCAGTGGTTCCAGACAAACACAGTCCCTTGGATTCTTATGAATGTAAAAACATTCCCACCATCTACACAGATGGATGTGCTTTTCGGAATGCTCAGATCAAATGGAAAGTTAACATGACAATTGGTGCATGTGGCAACACTTCTTTCAGAACACTGGCATTTCAACTTGATCCACTTGCCACTTACTGTGCGTCTTTCAGGATGCTCAAGGGCCTGTTTGTTTATGCCCCAGATACACACGCTTCATCTTCATTCGTGGTGCCTCAGCGCCATGGGGGGGAGAGCCTGGCCCAGGCCCTCGATCACCTATGGGTGGACCACAAAATGATGGGGGAAACACACCAAGCATTCCCACAATTGACATATCTGCCACTTGTTGGAAAAAGGCTAGTGTGTTTTCAGCCCCAATCTTCAGAAGATCTGTGTGGTATATGGCCAATTCCACAAATGGATTGGGTCGAAAGACTCATGAAATTTGTCCGAAGGAACAAACATCTCATCACTGTGGCAGGTGCATTTGCCAGATGGGGGGGACGTCCCCCAGACCCTATTGAAATGGCTCAGGCCACAACTTTTTCGCTGAACCACACTTTCTCAGGTGTTGGTATATCTCACCGTTCTAGCGGTGAACTGCGGAAACACCCAAAACTGGGAAAAAGCACGCTTGGATACCAACCATTGTGCTACACTGCTGACAAGCTACTGGTGAGGTCCCAGCACAGCACTGGCAAAACAATTCGCGAGCTCAGGTCTCATTGGTTTGGTCCTCATGCAGAGGCAGACAAACTGCCTCGCATCTGGAACCAGATCCCGCATCGTCAGTGTTTTATTAAACTGATTCTCAAACAAGTTCACTGTAACCCAATTAAACTATGCAAAAGCCCCATGGGACAAGTCGGGACCAATAATGCCCTAGGTTAAATCATAATACTGGGCCAAATACTTAGACACACTGAGTGTTCATTGTCCACCATTTTCTGGCCTGACGCAATTGTTAAATTGAGAACGTACCACACATTCATTGTCTGGAACTCACCTATCCGAGTAGCATAACCCACAACAAATTGGATATTTTGTTAAACCTAGAGTTTGAATCACCATTTCAAACCATTAGCATAGCAGTATAATAAATACGTGGAGAAGGGGGGGTGCCAATTTTTTTTTTTCTTTCTTTCTCCTCTCTTCAGGTGCCCAAAACATATTTTGTTTCCCTTCTGACTACGTTTGCTCCGCTATATTGTTCTCAATTGTTGACTAAGTAGTGGCTAATTATTGAAGCATACCTTATGGGTAGGTTGTCTTGATAAAGTTATAAAGGAACAAATAGCTAGCAAACTATTTGTGACCCTTTCCTATGCTTGTTGCCACACTATCACATTAAATTAACTATTTTATTCAGAACCAAAAGCCAATAGCTACAACAAAAAAAAAAAACTGATCATCAGAGAAATTGTATATCCATTAGACCAAAAACTCTGTCAGCGACCTTGTAGTAGATTGTCTTAAGAAAGCATGACCAACAGGACACCAATTGCATGAAAGATGTACCCTAACGTGCTCTGTCTACAGAAATCCACGTTGACATCGACCGATGACCCAACGTCCAGTGGCCCATCGATCGATGGGGGGGGAATGTAGTGGATTAACCAGAGGATTTCTTCATTGCTTGGACACAAACACACACTACCCCCACTTTACGGCCTATAAGGAAACTTCGAACCCAGAACACTCTAAAAAAACCTTGGAGTAATCTTTTTTTTCAAACAACCTTAAATTTCAAAATGACATTTACTGACTATTTCTTCACTCAGCCTCGCCCGAGAGCCCTAAATGCGAGTTTAGGGTAAAATTCTGTTTACATTCCTCCAAGTCATAAACCTCGGAGTTAATGTAAACATTTGGAACATTTGCAACACATTTGCAACATTTGCATCACTAGGACGGGACTACGGGACTTGAGAGAGGGTTCAAAACTTAATGAATGCCTTGGAAATTGTAAATTCACCAAATATATTATACCAATTTAGGGGTTTGTGCTTTCTGCAACCACTTAGAAATAAGATTCATGAAGTTAAAATGAATGCTCTTAGCTTGGAAATTACATTCCCAACACCAACTTCACCAACTTCCCCCACGGTCGTAAATTCCGACGACAGCCGCTTATCTAAACACAGCAGAGGGGAGGAATTTCTCACTAAGAAGATTTTGCTTAAAATACATATATATTGACTATATAAAAAAGGTGTTTTATAGAATGTTTACTAAATAATGGTATATGTGTCTGGTATATGGTATATGTGTTTGGATGTGTCCTGATTGAATTCTCCTACACATTCAAGTCTGAATCAACAAGGTTTAATTAGCATTTGATAATATAGCTTTATTTGGTTATCAGTGGTTTAATCATGTATTTTCTTTTAAGTGATTTAATTGGGTTTAAATAATATCATGACTCTTGATCTCTTTCTGACAGAGTACCATCCATCATTGTATTTCTAAGATTATCTTGAGTATTACAAAACTGTTTGTGGGCAATATATATATATTACATTTATTGTGATTCAATTGTAAGATTGTGTTTCCTGAATTTATCATCACAAACTGATATGCTGAAAAATGTATTTTGATCCACTGTTTAATTGAGTTTTCTTTTGGTTTGATCTATTAGAAAAATTCTGAAGCATGCTGACCATGTGAGCAAGGGGGGGTTTTATGGCCCTTTGTGAATCCCCACCAAAGTTTGAAATTGCTCCTAGACCAATCAAAACACAGACACTTGGGCCACAGAGCCAATCGGAGCTCAAGGGCCAAACAGGCCACAGAGTCTAATAGTAAACTGGGCAGACACAGTTCAGAGTTTCCAGTTTTTTTTTCAGAGTTTTCCAGCAGAGTCCAGTTTTAGTTCAGTTGGAGGAGTTGGCAGTTCAGTTGCAGTTAGAGAAGGAGTTGGAGAAGATGAGTTGAGGAAAACAGTTAGAGGAGAGAGGTTAGGGAGCCCAGAGATGGATAAAGGATAGACTGTTAGTTTAGTCATCTTAAGTTAGTTTTCTTAGACTAGTGCATTTAATCTTCAAGTATATTAATATTAGCTATCCTAGTTAAAATATCTAAGGTTATTTTACAATCTACGAAGCCAAGCATTATTCCATCTAAGTTTAGCTAAAGTACAGCTGAAAAGGAGATCCGCCAGATCCAACCCAGAAACCTGCGGTCCGGAGGCCACCAGCAAGCCACCTGAGAGCGAAGGGATTTCCCTGTGGGTTCTCATGGGGCTCCGTGCTGACACAGGAAGTCAAGCCACCCTGCAGACCGGCTCACGTGATCCTTTTTCGGGGTGAAGCATCAGACGACCAACCCAGGCGGACTCACCAAGGCCCACTTCAACAACTCAGAGTAAGGCAGAGCTGGGTTTAATCTTTCGGCAGATGGTGTCTGTTGGTCATGGTTTGGTCGGGTCTTTAATAGAGCGTCTTTAGTATAGATGACTCATTTTGAGTGGCTTGGTTGGAAATAAGAATTGGTTTCGTAGACTTAAAATGCCTTAGACCCTTATTTAGAAATACTCACTTAATAGTTATATTAATCTTTATTCCTTTCATATCAGCATTATAACGTGTTTGTTCTTTTATTTCTCATTTATTATTCTACACTATGATTTGATATCTAATGGCTACATTTATGACTTTTTAATGAATTATTTACTCATATCTGTGTGATTTAATAAATACTTTTATTTTACAAAACCTGTCATTTCAGTGTGTTTTTCTGGATAACTTGGTTATGAAAATTTCTGTCACCTGTAGAAACCACACCCTGAGATGTCTTGTGTTATTAATTAATTTGATTAATTAATTAATTAATTAATTAATCTAATTAAATTAATTTAATAACTGGCGCCCAATTAAAAAAATATTTCAACATCTCAATTAGCACCAGGTATTAAACCACTGAGCCGCTACAGATATTAAAAAGTAAAGAGAAGAAAAAAAAAAATAATAAATTCCACTTATTTCCCTGAATACCCACTTTTTCCCATTAGATTTCCCTTGTGTTTTTGATATGACATGCTTTAGACAAGTACCAGTTTCCCAGTGCTCAGTAATGACTAGAGAGCCAATACATTAGGGCTTGGGAGACGGGGGCCTTTTAAAGCCATGTCCAAGCACGCTTTACTTCTTCATGGTGACTGCTCAGAATTACCCAAAAACACCAAAAAACACAAAACAACAACCCACAAACATCTATTTCACCACAAACTAACACCACAATACCTCAGAAAAAATCTTCCATACACAATTCCTTAATTTTTAATCAAATTTAAAATTCAACTGCACCCCAATGCATCATGGGAAAGCTCTATGTCACAGGTCACATGACACTGTGTGGGTCAGTGTGAGTTCCTATTTTATATATTAAAAAGGCCACAGCAAATACAAAGCAAATGCCACAACGGAGCTTAACCAACTCACTAAAGAGCTCATGACAAACTTGATTGAAAGTAGGAAGGACATTGTAAAATAAGTAAACTTTTGTAAAAGATATTAAAAAGTAAAGAGAAGAAAAAAAAATAATAATAAATTCCACTTATTTCCCTGAATACCCACTTTTTCCCATTAGATTTCCCTTGTGTTTTTGATATTACATGCTTTAGACAAGTACCAGTTTCCCAGTGCTCAGTAATGACTACAGAGCCAATACATTAGGGCTTGGGAGACGGGGGCCTTTTAAAGCACGGTCCAAGCACGCTTTACTTCTTCATGGTGACTGCTCAGAATTACCCAAAAACACCAAAAAACACAAAACAACAACCCACAAACATCTATTTCACCACAAACTAACACCACAATACCTCAGAAAAAATCTTCCATACACAATTCCTTAATTTTTAATCAAATTTAAAATTCAACTGCACCCCAATGAATCATGGGAAAGCTCTATGTCACAGGTCACATGACACTGTGTGGGTCAGTGTGAGTTCCTATTTTATATATTAAAAAGGCCACAGCAAATACAAAGCAAATGCCACAACGGAGCTTAACCAACTCACTAAAGAGCTCATGACAAACTTGATTGAATGTAGGAAGGACATTGTAAAATAAGTAAACTTTTGTAAAAGATAATAAAAAGTAAAGAGAAGAAAAAAAATAATAATAAATTCCACTTATTTCCCTGAATACCCACTTTTTCCCATTAGATTTCCCTTGTGTTTTTGATATGACATGCTTTAGACAAGTACCAGTTTCCCAGTGCTCAGTAATGACTAGAGAGCCAATACATTAGGGCTTGGGAGACGGGGGCCTTTTAAAGCCATGTCCAAGCACGCTTTACTTCTTCATGGTGACTGCTCAGAATTACCGAAAAACACCAAAAAAACAAAACAACAACCCACAAACATCTATTTCACCACAAACTAACACCACAATGCCTCAGAAAAAGTCTTCCATACACAATTCCTTAATTTTTAATCAAATTTAAAATTCAACTGCACCCCAATGCATCATGGGAAAGCTCTATGTCACAGGTCACATGACACTGTGTGGGTCAGTGTGAGTTCCTATTTTATATATTAAAAAGGCCACAGCAAATACAAAGCAAATGCCACAACGGAGCTTAACCAACTCACTAAAGAGCTCATGACAAACTTGATTGAATGTAGGAAGGACATTGTAAAATAAGTAAACTTTTGTAAAAGATATTAAAAAGTAAAGAGAAGAAAAAAAAAAATAATAAATTCCACTTATTTCCCTGAATACCCACTTTTTCCCATTAGATTTCCCTTTTGTTTTTGATATGACATGCTTTAGACAAGTACCAGTTTCCCCCCACTAAACATTAGACGTCTTATGGACGTGCAGATCATGTCTATATTGCGTCGGTCGGTCCAAGACCAATTCTGTACGTCTACACGACGTGCAAACTAGGTCCGCTATTTGGACGTCTAACTATGACCCCACTTGGACGTCAATATGCAGTTAAACATTTGAACGTCGGACTAGGTCACTTTTTTGGACGTCATGGGGACGTCTAATACAGGTGCAGGAAATTAACATTATTTAAGAATATATTTATTTTTAAATGTATGTCAAAATTGTTGTTCTCAATATTGTTAATCACTATGAATATAGATTATTTATGATTAAGCATCATTTATTTCTAATTATTTATTTGAGTATTATATTTTTTATCTATTTAATTAATTAACGAATGTAGGTATTTATTTACGTATGTTTTTATTTTTATTTGGAAATGCAATTTATGTGGAAAATTGTTAAGTTGATTTCAACCAGTCAACGCCACTCTGATTTGCTGAGACCGCACGTCATCATAAACTCCACTCTGATATGCCGAGGCAAAACACGCTAAACATTTTTTGGCTGCTGCAGTAGCTCAGCTCAGCTCAGCTCAGCTCATTCAGTTCAGCTCGCTCAGCTCAGCTCCGCTCCGGACCGGACTCAGCTGCCAAGCTATAAGGTAAGATGATATGTATAAGTTAATGTATTTGTAGTGTTAGTTGTTTTAGCTCTGTGGTCTTAACCTGAACCTGCTGGCGTTGCCTCTCTTCCCAGGCAGTTAGCTAACTAGCTAGCTAGCTAACGATAGCTAAACAGTGGCCATAGTTAAAATGGAATTGGAATTACTTTTGAGAACGACCGTAATGCAAATAATATTTACTGTAACCGAAGCTTTAACGTAGAAGCATTGTCCGGTCATTAAGTCAATGCACTAACCAGAGCTAGGCTGATAAGCCAATCTAAGCTAAATCAAAGAACCGTCTTTGGCTAAATTCGCTAAGCTAGCGTTAAGTTATATAAGTTTGTGGCACCCACAATTAACCTAGGCAACTGGGGGCAATATCAAGTGCATTTTGAATAGCCTGAAGAAGTAAGTTTATGTTAATATTACATAAATAAGGCAATTTAAAATAGTTTGTTGTGGGAAAACATTTATTAAAATAGCTTAATATGATGTGTGAGAATTAAAACGGCACGATAATTCTGGTCAGGTGTTAAATGTGTTTTCCCGCCTTTAGCTTAGCATTAGCTTAGCGTTAGCTAAGCCATAGCATGAAGAAGTAAGTTTATGTTAATATTACATAAATAAGGCAATTTAAAATAGTTTGTTGTGGGAAAAAAAATATTAAAATAGCTTAATATGATGTGTGAGAATTAAAACGGCACGATAATTCTCGTCAGGTGTTAAATGTGTATTCCCGCCTTTAGCTTAGCGTTAGCTTATCGTTAGCTTAGCATTAGCTAAGCCATAGCATGAAGAAGTAAGTTTATGTGAATATTACATAAATAAGGCAATTTAAAATAGTTTGTTGTGGGGAAAAAAATATTAAAATAGCTTAATATGATGTGTGAGAATTAAAACGGCACGATAATTCTCGTCAGGTGTTAAATGTGTATTCCCGACTTTAGCTTAGCGTTAGCTTATCGTTAGCTTAGCATTAGCTAAGCCATAGCATGAAGAAGTAAGTTTATGTGAATATTACATAAATAAGGCAATTTAAAATAGTTTGTTGTGGGAAAAAAATAATTAAAATAGCTTAATATGATGTGTGAGAATTAAAACGGCACGATAATTCTCGTCAGGTGTTAAATGTGTATTCCCGCCGTTAGCTTAGCGTTAGCTAAGCCATAGTGTGAAGAAGTAAGTTTATGTGAATATTACATAAATAAGGCAATTTAAAATAGTTTGTTGTGGGACAAAAATAAATGGCCATCTTCAACATTTTCTGAGATTTCTAATTTGTCTTTTTCTACTTGTGCAGATGGAGTCATGAAATGTGACGGGACAGCCACCGAGGACTTCATACTTCGGAGCATCTCAAACATGCACCACAAAGACGTGGAGGACACACCGCTGTCTCTCAGGACCTAGAATCTTAATGAAAGTATAATGATGTTAAGGGAAGGTGTAATGGAAAGGTGTAATGTAAAGTTGTAATGGTGTTAAGGGAAGGTGTAGTGGAAAGGTGTGATAGTGTTGAGGGAAGGTGTAATGTTAAAGGTGTGATAGTGTTGAGGGAAGGTGTAATAGTGTTGAGGGAAGGGGTAATGTTAAAGGTGTAATAGTGTTGAGGGAAGGGGTAATGTTAAAGGTGTAATAGTGTTAAGGGAAGGTATAATATTGTTAAGGGAAGGTGTAATGCAGGGGTCTCAAACTCATTTTTGCCGAGGGCCACATTGACATATTGGCTGTCCTCTGAGGGCCAGATGTAACTTACAAATATAAGAAAATGTAACCAGATGTAATATAAAATGAATGTAATTACTCCTTAATGTTAAATAACTCTCAATATACTATTTATTCAATCAAATATTACAGTTGCATGGAAAAATGTTTGCTTGTTGCTCTATTAACATAAATCCTTTTAATTTGTCATGTTATGAAATCCAAAAACTCCATCAATCAAGAACCAAACTATTCAAGTGAATAGAAATTACATCAAGTACAAGTTATATTAACTTTGATCAAAACGTTTGATACTGAAATAAGGCTTAATATATATAAAATCAAAAATTGTGAGCTGTGACAGATTTAGCATTTCCTCAGATTTAGCAGTTCCTCATCCAACCACTAGTCGGAGCTGCAGCTGCAGCACCACAAGCCCGCAGTCTTTGCTTAGTCAGAGCTACAGCCCAGCCACGGGCTACAGGACTCAGCTGAGCCAGTCTGGAGCGTTATGAAATTTGTTAAGTTCTTCTGTGTATGAAATAAAATAACCCCACTAACTGGATAATACAGCTCTCTACAGTTCATCTTTCAGCCCAAGCAGCTAACAGCAGCAGGTTAGAGCAGCGTCACGGAGGCACTGCTGGGATTACATTATAAACAGGTCAGTTAGCGCGCTGCTAACCTCAGGATGTTTATAACTACGGAGTTTAGTGGACACACCACGGCAGCAAGGTTAGACTGTTGAAGGCTACTGAAGACTACTAAAGCAGGCAACGCAGCGTAAGCAAAAAAAAAAAAAAAACCACACACACACACCAAAATACAAGTTAAGATAAAATATGAAAACGAACATAATAAAGCATAAATAATTAAACTGAATTGCGGGCCAGATGTATGTTTATTTTGTTAACCCGTGAGGGGCCGTATGAAACCGCGTGGGCCGGTACTGAGACCCCTGGTGTAATGTAAAGGTGTAATAGTGTTGAGGGAAGGTATAATATTGTTAAGGGAAGGTGTAATGTTAAAGGTGTAATAGTTTTGAGGGAAGGTGTAATAGTGTTAAGGGAAGGTATAATATTGTTAAGGGAAGGTGTAATGTAAAGGTGTAATAGTGTTGAGGGAAGGTATAATATTGTTAAGGGAAGGTGTAATGTAAAGCTGTAATAGTTTTAAGGGAAGGTAAATGTTTAGTGAAATTGTTATGGTGTGAATCTAAGGTGTATGTTATGTTGATGTAAAATAAAGGCATTAACCCCAAATGAGATTTACTCATTATGTTTATTATTATATTAATGTTTCCCCAAACAGAAAGGGTCAATTTAAAATCAACAGTGGTAAGATGGGGGTAATTAATTTATCCCTTGCTTTTACTGGTTCTTTGCAGGTTGACATGTTTTGAAAAAAGTGAGAGGGTTGAAATGCAATTTATTTGTAAAGCATATTGTGTATAACTAACGTGCATAACTAGTTCCAGAAGGTTGTGAACCTGTTCCAGTAATTGTTTGGCTTAGCTTTGTATGCGTTTCCAGTTAACTGCTGAAGCTGGAACAATGGAACAGTTGCCACCGTCTGAAATGGCACTACAGTTATGCAGGGAGCCTCAAAGTAGTTGGTCTATAAAACGTATACATGTAAATTTCACATAGAAAAGACGTCCACAACGACTTAATTTAAACTAGAATTAGCCCTTATCCGGAGGTCTGGGGGACGTCAATACTGGACGTGCAGAAGACGTCAGAAAAAAGACGTCGTCTGGCGTCACAGTCTGCACCTTCAGGAGACCAAAATTGGACGTGCAAAAATGACCTAGAAAAGAAGTCGTTTCAACGTCTCTTTGTTTAGTGGGCCAGTGCTCAGTAATGACTACAGAGCCAATACATTAGAGCTTGGGAGACGGGGGCCTTTTAAAGCCATGTCCAAGCACGCTTTACTTCTTCATGGTGACTGCTCAGAATTACCCAAAAACACCAAAAAAACAAAACAACAACCCACAAACATCTATTTCACCACAAACTAACACCACAATACCTCAGAAAAAATCTTCCATACACAATTCCTTAATTATTAATCAAATTTAAAATTCAACTGCACCCCAATGCATCATGGGAAAGCTCTATGTCACAGGTCACATGACACTGTGTGGGTCAGTGTGAGTTCCTATTTTATATATTAAAAAGGCCACAGCAAATACAAAGCAAATGCCACAACGGAGCTTAACCAACTCACTAAAGAGCTCATGACAAACTTGATTGAAAGTAGGAAGGACATTGTAAAATAAGTAAACTTTTGTAAAAGATATTAAAAAGTAAAGAGAAGAAAAAAAAATAATAATAAATTCCACTTATTTCCCTGAATACCCACTTTTTCCCCATTAGATTTCCCTTGTGTTTTTGATATGACATGCTTTAGACAAGTACCAGTTTCCCAGTGCTCAGTAATGACTACAGAGGCAATACATTAGACTTGGGAGATGGGGGCCATTTAAAGCACGGTCCAAGCACGCTTTACTTCTTCATGGTGACTGCTCAGAATTACCCAAAAACACCAAAAAACACAAAACAACAACCCACAAACATCTATTTCACCACAAACTAACACCACAATACCTCAGAAAAAAATCTTCCATACACAATTCCTTAATTTTTAATCAAATTTAAAATTCAACTGCACCCCAATGAATCATGGGAAAGCTCTATGTCACAGGTCACATGACACTGTGTGGGTCAGTGTGAGTTCCTATTTTATATATTAAAAAGGCCACAGCAAATACAAAGCAAATGCCACAACGGAGCTTAACCAACTCACTAAAGAGCTCATGACAAACTTGATTGAATGTAGGAAGGACATTGTAAAATAAGTAAACTTTTGTAAAAGATATTAAAAAGTAAAGAGAAGAAAAAAAAATAATAATAAATTCCACTTATTTCCCTGAATACCCACTTTTTCCCATTAGATTTCCCTTGTGTTTTTGATATGACATGCTTTAGACAAGTACCAGTTTCCCAGTGCTCAGTAATGACTAGAGAGCCAATACATTAAGGCTTGGGAGACGGGGGCCTTTTAAAGCCATGTCCAAGCACGCTTTACTTCTTCATGGTGACTGCTCAGAACTACCCAAAAACACCAAAAAAACAAAACAACAACCCACAAACATCTATTTCACCACAAACTAACACCACAATGCCTCAGAAAAAATCTTCCATACACAATTCCTTAATTTTTAATCAAATTTAAAATTCAACTGCACCCCAATGCATCATGGGAAAGTTCTATGTCACAGGTCACATGACACTGTGTGGGTCAGTGTGAGTTCCTATTTTATATATTAAAAAGGCCACAGCAAATACAAAGCAAATGCCACAACGGAGCTTAACCAACTCACTAAAGAGCTCATGACAAACTTGATTGAAAGTAGGAAGGACATTGTAAAATAAGTAAACTTTTGTAAAAGATATTAAAAAGTAAAGAGAAGAAAAAAAAAATAATAAATTCCACTTATTTCCCTGAATACCCACTTTTTCCCATTAGATTTCCCTTGTGTTTTTGATATGACATGCTTTAGACAAGTACCAGTTTCCCAGTGCTCAGTAATGACTAGAGAGCCAATACATTAGGGCTTGGGAGACGGGGGCCTTTTAAAGCACGGTCCAAGCACGCTTTACTTCTTCATGGTGACTGCTCAGAATTACCCAAAAACACCAAAAAACACAAAACAACAACCCACAAACATCTATTTCACCACAAACTAACACCACAATACCTCAGAAAAAATCTTCCATACACAATTCCTTAATTTTTAATCAAATTTAAAATTCAACTGCACCCCAATGAATCATGGGAAAGCTCTATGTCACAGGTCACATGACACTGTGTGGGTCAGTGTGAGTTCCTATTTTATATATTAAAAAGGCCACAGCAAATACAAAGCAAATGCCACAACGGAGCTTAACCAACTCACTAAAGAGCTCATGACAAACTTGATTGAATGTAGGAAGGACATTGTAAAATAAGTAAACTTTTGTAAAAGATATTAAAAAGTAAAGAGAAGAAAAAAAAAAAATAATAAATTCCACTTATTTCCCTGAATACCCACTTTTTCCCATTAGATTTCCCTTGTGTTTTTGATATGACATGCTTTAGACAAGTACCAGTTTCCCAGTGCTCAGTAATGACTACAGAGCCACTACATTAGGGCTTGGGAGACGGGGGCCTTTTAAAGCCATGTCCAAGCACGCTTTACTTCTTCATGGTGACTGCTCAGAATTACCCAAAAACACCAAAAAAACAAAACAACAACCCACAAACATCTATTTCACCACAAACTAACACCACAATGCCTCAGAAAAAATCTTCCATACACAATTCCTTAATTTTTAATCAAATTTAAAATTCAACTGCACCCCAATGCATCATGGGAAAGCTCTATGTCACAGGTCACATGACACTGTGTGGGTCAGTGTGAGTTCCTATTTTATATATAAAAAAGGCCACAGCAAATACAAAGCAAATGCCACAACGGAGCTTAACCAACTCACTAAAGAGCTCATGACAAACTTGATTGAAAGTAGGAAGGACATTGTAAAATAAGTAAACTTTTGTAAAAGATATTAAAAAGTAAAGAGAAGAAAAAAATAAATAAATTCCACTTATTTCCCTGAAAACCCACTTTTTCCCATTAGATTTTCCTTGTGTTTTTGATATGACATGCTTTAGACAAGTACCAGTTTCCCAGTGCTCAGTAATGACTACAGAGCCAACACATTAGGGCTTGGGAGACGGGGGCCTTTTAAAGCCATGTCCAAGCACGCTTTACTTCTTCATGGTGACTGCTCAGAATTACCCAAAAACACCAAAAAAACAAAACAACAACCCACAAACATCTATTTCACCACAAACTAACACCACAATACCTCAGAAAAAATCTTCCATACACGATTCCTTAATTTTTAATCAAATTTAAAATTCAACTGCACCCCAATGCATCATGGGAAAGCTCTATGTCACAGGTCACATGACACTGTGTGGGTCAGTGTGAGTTCCTATTTTATATATTAAAAAGGCCACAGCAAATACAAAGCAAATGCCACAACGGAGCTTAACCAACTCACTAAAGAGCTCATGACAAACTTGATTGAAAGTAGGAAGGACATTGTAAAATAAGTAAACTTTTGTAAAAGATATTAAAAAGTAAAGAGAAGAAAAAAATAATAATAATAAATTCCACTTATTTCCCTGAATACCCACTTTTTCCCATTAGATTTCCCTTGTGTTTTTGATATGACATGCTTTAGACAAGTACCAGTTTCCCAGTGCTCAGTAATGACTACAGAGCCAATACATTAGGGCTTGGGAGACGGGGGCCTTTTAAAGCCATGTCCAAGCACGCTTTACTTCTTCATGGTGACTGCTCAGAATTACCCAAAAACACCAAAAAACACAAAACAACAACCCACAAACATCTATTTCACCACAAACTAACACCACAATACCTCAGAAAAAAATCTTCCATACACAATTCCTTAATTTTTAATCAAATTTAAAATTCAACTGCACCCCAATGAATCATGGGAAAGCTCTATGTCACAGGTCACATGACACTGTGTGGGTCAGTGTGAGTTCCTATTTTATATATTAAAAAGGCCACAGCAAATACAAAGCAAATGCCACAACGGAGCTTAACCAACTCACTAAAGAGCTCATGACAAACTTGATTGAATGTAGGAAGGACATTGTAAAATAAGTAAACTTTTGTAAAAGATATTAAAAAGTAAAGAGAAGAAAAAAAAATAATAATAAATTCCACTTATTTCCCTGAATACCCACTTTTTCCCATTAGATTTCCCTTGTGTTTTTGATATGACATGCTTTAGACAAGTACCAGTTTCCCAGTGCTCAGTAATGACTAGAGAGCCAATACATTAGGGCTTGGGAGACGGGGGCCTTTTAAAGCACGGTCCAAGCACGCTTTACTTCTTCATGGTGACTGCTCAGAATTACCCAATAACACCAAAAAACACAAAGCAACAACCCACAAACATCTATTTCACCACAAACTAACACCACAATACCTCAGAAAAAATCTTCCATACACGATTCCTTAATTTTTAATCAAATTTAAAATTCAACTGCACCCCAATGCATCATGGGAAAGCTCTATGTCACAGGTCACATGACACTGTGTGGGTCAGTGTGAGTTCCTATTTTATATATTAAAAAGGCCACAGCAAATACAAAGCAAATGCCACAACGGAGCTTAACCAACTCACTAAAGAGCTCATGACAAACTTGATTGAAAGTAGGAAGGACATTGTAAAATAAGTAAACTTTTGTAAAAGATATTAAAAAGTAAAGAGAAGAAAAAAAAAAAAATAAATTCCACTTATTTCCCTGAATACCCACTTTTTCCCATTAGATTTCCCTTGTGTTTTTGATATGACATGCTTTAGACAAGTACCAGTTTCCCAGTGCTCAGTAATGACTACAGAGCCAATACATTATGGCTTGGGAGACGGGGGCCTTTTAAAGCACGGTCCAAGCACGCTTTACTTCTTCATGGTGACTGCTCAGAATTACCCAATAACACCAAAAAACACAAAGCAACAACCCACAAACATCTATTTCACCACAAACTAACACCACAATACCTCAGAAAAAATCTTCCATACACGATTCCTTAATTTTTAATCAAATTTAAAATTCAACTGCACCCCAATGAATCATGGGAAAGCTCTATGTCACAGGTCACATGACACTGTGTGGGTCAGTGTGAGTTCCTATTTTATATATTAAAAAGGCCACAGCAAATACAAAGCAAATGCCACAACGGAGCTTAACCAACTCACTAAAGAGCTCATGACAAACTTGATTGAATGTAGGAAGGACATTGTAAAATAAGTAAACTTTTGTAAAAGATATTAAAAAGTAAAGAGAAGAAAAAAAATTATAATAAATTCCACTTATTTCCCTGAATACCCACTTTTTCCCATTAGATTCCCCTTGTGTTTTTGATATGACATGCTTTAGACAAGTACCAGTTTCCCAGTGCTCAGTAATGACTAGAGAGCCAATACATTAGGGCTTGGGAGACGGGGGCCTTTTAAAGCACGGTCCAAGCACGCTTTACTTCTTCATGGTGACTGCTCAGAATTACCCAATAACACCAAAAAACACAAAGCAACAACCCACAAACATCTATTTCACCACAAACTAACACCACAATACCTCAGAAAAAATCTTCCATACACGATTCCTTAATTTTTAATCAAATTTAAAATTCAACTGCACCCCAATGAATCATGGGAAAGCTCTATGTCACAGGTCACATGACACTGTGTGGGTCAGTGTGAGTTCCTATTTTATATATTAAAAAGGCCACAGCAAATACAAAGCAAATGCCACAACGGAGCTTAACCAACTCACTAAAGAGCTCATGACAAACTTGATTGAATGTAGGAAGGACATTGTAAAATAAGTAAACTTTTGTAAAAGATATTAAAAAGTAAAGAGAAGAAAAAAAATTATAATAAATTCCACTTATTTCCCTGAATACCCACTTTTTCCCATTAGATTCCCCTTGTGTTTTTGATATGACATGCTTTAGACAAGTACCAGTTTCCCAGTGCTCAGTAATGACTAGAGAGCCAATACATTAGGGCTTGGGAGACGGGGGCCTTTTAAAGCACGGTCCAAGCACGCTTTACTTCTTCATGGTGACTGCTCAGAATTACCCAATAACACCAAAAAACACAAAGCAACAACCCACAAACATCTATTTCACCACAAACTAACACCACAATACCTCAGAAAAAATCTTCCATACACAATTCCTTAATTTTTAATCAAATTTAAAATTCAACTGCACCCCAATGCATCATGGGAAAGCTCTATGTCACAGGTCACATGACACTGTGTGGGTCAGTGTGAGTTCCTATTTTATATATTAAAAAGGCCACAGCAAATACAAAGCAAATGCCACAACGGAGCTTAACCAACTCACTAAAGAGCTCATGACAAACTTGATTGAAAGTAGGAAGGACATTGTAAAATAAGTAAACTTTTGTAAAAGATATTAAAAAGTAAAGAGAAGAAAAAAAAAATAATAAATTCCACTTATTTCCCTGAATACCCACTTTTTCCCATTAGATTTCCCTTGTGTTTTTGATATGACATGCTTTAGACAAGTACCAGTTTCCCAGTGCTCAGTAATGACTACAGAGCCAATACATTAGGGCTTGGGAGACGGGGGCCTTTTAAAGCACGGTCCAAGCACGCTTTACTTCTTCATGGTGACTGCTCAGAATTACCCAATAACACCAAAAAACACAAAGCAACAACCCACAAACATCTATTTCACCACAAACTAACACCACAATACCTCAGAAAAAATCTTCCATACACGATTCCTTAATTTTTAATCAAATTTAAAATTCAACTGCACCCCAATGAATCATGGGAAAGCTCTATGTCACAGGTCACATGACACTGTGTGGGTCAGTGTGAGTTCCTATTTTATATATTAAAAAGGCCACAGCAAATACAAAGCAAATGCCACAACGGAGCTTAACCAACTCACTAAAGAGCTCATGACAAACTTGATTGAATGTAGGAAGGACATTGTAAAATAAGTAAACTTTTGTAAAAGATATTAAAAAGTAAAGAGAAGAAAAAAAAATAATAATAAATTCCACTTATTTCCCTGAATACCCACTTTTTCCCATTAGATTTCCCTTGTGTTTTTGATATGACATGCTTTAGACAAGTACCAGTTTCCCAGTGCTCAGTAATGACTACAGAGATAATACATTAGGGCTTGGGAGACGGGGGCCTTTTAAAGCCATGTCCAAGCACGCTTTACTTCTTCATGGTGACTGCTCAGAATTACCCAAAAACACCAAAAAAACAAAACAACAACCCACAAACATCTATTTCACCACAAACTAACACCACAATGCCTCAGAAAAAATCTTCCATACACAATTCCTTAATTTTTAATCAAATTTAAAATTCAACTGCACCCCAATGCATCATGGGAAAGCTCTATGTCACAGGTCACATGACACTGTGTGGGTCAGTGTGAGTTCCTATTTTATATATTAAAAAGGCCACAGCAAATACAAAGCAAATGCCACAACGGAGCTTAACCAACTCACTAAAGAGCTCATGACAAACTTGATTGAAAGTAGGAAGGACATTGTAAAATAAGTAAACTTTTGTAAAAGATATTAAAAAGTAAAGAGAAGAAAAAAAAAATAAATTCCACTTATTTCCCTGAAAACCCACTTTTTCCCATTAGATTTCCCTTGTGTTTTTGATATGACATGCTTTAGACAAGTACCAGTTTCCCAGTGCTCAGTAATGACTACAGATCCAACACATTAGGGCTTGGGAGACGGGGGCCTTTTAAAGCCATGTCCAAGCACGCTTTACTTCTTCATGGTGACTGCTCAGAATTACCAAAAAACACCAAAAAACACAAAACAACAACCCACAAACATCTATTTCACCACAAACTAACACCACAATACCTCAGAAAAAATCTTCCATACACAATTCCTTAATTTTTAATCAAATTTAAAATTCAACTGCACCCCAATGCATCATGGGAAAGCTCTATGTCACAGGTCACATGACACTGTGTGGGTCAGTGTGAGTTCCTATTTTATATATTAAAAAGGCCACAGCAAATACAAAGCAAATGCCACAACGGAGCTTAACCAACTCACTAAAGAGCTCATGACAAACTTGATTGAAAGTAGGAAGGACATTGTAAAATAAGTAAACTTTTGTAAAAGATATTAAAAAGTAAAGAGAAGAAAAAAAAATAATAATAAATTCCACTTATTTCCCTGAATACCCACTTTTTCCCATTAGATTTCCCTTGTGTTTTTGATATGACATGCTTTAGACAAGTACCAGTTTCCCAGTGCTCAGTAATGACTACAGAGCCAATACATTATGGCTTGGGAGACGGGGGACTTTTAAAGCACGGTCCAAGCACGCTTTACTTCTTCATGGTGACTGCTCAGAATTACCCAATAACACCAAAAAACACAAAGCAACAACCCACAAACATCTATTTCACCACAAACTAACACCACAATACCTCAGAAAAAATCTTCCATACACAATTCCTTAATTATTAATCAAATTTAAAATTCAACTGCACCCCAATGCATCATGGGAAAGCTCTATGTCACAGGTCACATGACACTGTGTGGGTCAGTGTGAGTTCCTATTTTATATATTAAAAAGGCCACAGCAAATACAAAGCAAATGCCACAACGGAGCTTAACCAACTCACTAAAGAGCTCATGACAAACTTGATTGAAAGTAGGAAGGACATTGTAAAATAAGTAAACTTTTGTAAAAGATATTAAAAAGTAAAGAGAAGAAAAAAATAATAATAATAAATTCCACTTATTTCCCTGAATACCCACTTTTTCCCATTAGATTTCCCTTGTGTTTTTGATATGACATGCTTTAGACAAGTACCAGTTTCCCAGTGCTCAGTAATGACTACAGAGCCAATACATTAGGGCTTGGGAGACGGGGGCCTTTTAAAGCACGGTCCAAGCACGCTTTACTTCTTCATGGTGACTGCTCAGAATTACCCAAAAACACCAAAAAACACAAAACAACAACCCACAAACATCTATTTCACCACAAACTAACACCACAATACCTCAGAAAAAATCTTCCATACACAATTCCTTAATGATTAATCAAATTTAAAATTCAACTGCACCCCAATGCATCATGGGAAAGCTCTATGTCACAGGTCACATGACACTGTGTGGGTCAGTGTGAGTTCCTATTTTATATATTAAAAAGGCCACAGCAAATACAAAGCAAATGCCACAACGGAGCTTAACCAACTCACTAAAGAGCTCATGACAAACTTGATTGAAAGTAGGAAGGACATTGTAAAATAAGTAAACTTTTGTAAAAGATATTAAAAAGTAAAGAGAAGAAAAAAAAAAAAAAAATTCCACTTATTTCCCTGAATACCCACTTTTTCCCATTAGATTTCCCTTGTGTTTTTGATATGACATGCTTTAGACAAGTACCAGTTTCCCAGTGCTCAGTAATGACTACAGAGCCAATACATTAGGGCTTGGGAGACGGGGGCCTTTTAAAGCACGGTCCAAGCACGCTTTACTTCTTCATGGTGACTGCTCAGAATTACCCAAAAACACCAAAAAAACAAAACAACAACCCACAAACATCTATTTCACCACAAACTAACACCACAATACCTCAGAAAAAATCTTCCATACACGATTCCTTAATTTTTAATCAAATTTAAAATTCAACTGCACCCCAATGCATCATGGGAAAGCTCTATGTCACAGGTCACATGACACTGTGTGGGTCAGTGTGAGTTCCTATTTTATATATTAAAAAGGCCACAGCAAATACAAAGCAAATGCCACAACGGAGCTTAACCAACTCACTAAAGAGCTCATGACAAACTTGATTGAAAGTAGGAAGGACATTGTAAAATAAGTAAACTTTTGTAAAAGATATTAAAAAGTAAAGAGAAGAAAAAAATAATAATAATAAATTCCACTTATTTCCCTGAATACCCACTTTTTCCCATTAGATTTCCCTTGTGTTTTTGATATGACATGCTTTAGACAAGTACCAGTTTCCCAGTGCTCAGTAATGACTACAGAGCCAATACATTAGGGCTTGGGAGACGGGGGCCTTTTAAAGCCATGTCCAAGCACGCTTTACTTCTTCATGGTGACTGCTCAGAATTACCCAAAAACACCAAAAAACACAAAACAACAACCCACAAACATCTATTTCACCACAAACTAACACCACAATACCTCAGAAAAAATCTTCCATACACAATTCCTTAATGATTAATCAAATTTAAAATTCAACTGCACCCCAATGCATCATGGGAAAGCTCTATGTCACAGGTCACATGACACTGTGTGGGTCAGTGTGAGTTCCTATTTTATATATTAAAAAGGCCACAGCAAATACAAAGCAAATGCCACAACGGAGCTTAACCAACTCACTAAAGAGCTCATGACAAACTTGATTGAAAGTAGGAAGGACATTGTAAAATAAGTAAACTTTTGTAAAAGATATTAAAAAGTAAAGAGAAGAAAAAAAAAATAATAATAAATTCCACTTATTTCCCTGAATACCCACTTTTTCCCATTAGATTTCCCTTGTGTTTTTGATATGACATGCTTTAGACAAGTACCAGTTTCCCAGTGCTCAGTAATGACTAGAGAGCCAATACATTAGGGCTTGGGAGACCGGGGCCTTTTAAAGCCATGTCCAAGCACGCTTTACTTCTTCATGGTGACTGCTCAGAATTACCCAAAAACACCAAAAAACACAAAACAACAACCCACAAACATCTATTTCACCACAAACTAACACCACATAACCTCAGAAAAAATCTTCCATACACAATTCCTTAATTTTTAATCAAATTTAAAATTCAACTGCACCCCAATGCATCATGGGAAAGCTCTATGTCACAGGTCACATGACACTGTGTGGGTCAGTGTGAGTTCCTATTTTATATATTAAAAAGGCCACAGCAAATACAAAGCAAATGCCACAACGGAGCTTAACCAACTCACTAAAGAGCTCATGACAAACTTGATTGAAAGTAGGAAGGACATTGTAAAATAAGTAAACTTTTGTAAAAGATATTAAAAAGTAAAGAGAAGAAAAAAAAAATAATAATAAATTCCACTCATTTCCCAGAATACCCTCTTTTTCCCATTAGATTTCCCTTGTGTTTTTGATATGACATGCTTTAGACAAGTACCAGTTTCCCAGTGCTCAGTAATGACTAGAGAGCCAATACATTATGGCTTGGGAGACGGGGGCCTTTTAAAGCACGGTCCAAGCACGCTTTACTTCTTCATGGTGACTGCTCAGAATTACCCAAAAACACCAAAAAACACAAAACAACAACCCACAAACATCTATTTCACCACAAACTAACACCACAATACCTCAGAAAAAATCTTCCATACACGATTCCTTAATGATTAATCAAATTTAAAATTCAACTGCACCCCAATGCATCATGGGAAAGCTCTATGTCACAGGTCACATGACACTGTGTGGGTCAGTGTGAGTTCCTATTTTATATATTAAAAAGGCCACAGCAAATACAAAGCAAATGCCACAACGGAGCTTAACCAACTCACTAAAGAGCTCATGACAAACTTGATTGAAAGTAGGAAGGACATTGTAAAATAAGTAAACTTTTGTAAAAGATATTAAAAAGTAAAGAGAAGAAAAAAAAAAAAAAAATTCCACTTATTTCCCTGAATACCCACTTTTTCCCATTAGATTTCCCTTGTGTTTTTGATATGACATGCTTTAGACAAGTACCAGTTTCCCAGTGCTCAGTAATGACTACAGAGCCAATACATTAGGGCTTGGGAGACGGGGGCCTTTTAAAGCACGGTCCAAGCACGCTTTACTTCTTCATGGTGACTGCTCAGAATTACCCAAAAACACCAAAAAAACAAAACAACAACCCACAAACATCTATTTCACCACAAACTAACACCACAATACCTCAGAAAAAATCTTCCATACACGATTCCTTAATTTTTAATCAAATTTAAAATTCAACTGCACCCCAATGCATCATGGGAAAGCTCTATGTCACAGGTCACATGACACTGTGTGGGTCAGTGTGAGTTCCTATTTTATATATTAAAAAGGCCACAGCAAATACAAAGCAAATGCCACAACGGAGCTTAACCAACTCACTAAAGAGCTCATGACAAACTTGATTGAAAGTAGGAAGGACATTGTAAAATAAGTAAACTTTTGTAAAAGATATTAAAAAGTAAAGAGAAGAAAAAAATAATAATAATAAATTCCACTTATTTCCCTGAATACCCACTTTTTCCCATTAGATTTCCCTTGTGTTTTTGATATGACATGCTTTAGACAAGTACCAGTTTCCCAGTGCTCAGTAATGACTACAGAGCCAATACATTAGGGCTTGGGAGACGGGGGCCTTTTAAAGCCATGTCCAAGCACGCTTTACTTCTTCATGGTGACTGCTCAGAATTACCCAAAAACACCAAAAAACACAAAACAACAACCCACAAACATCTATTTCACCACAAACTAACACCACAATACCTCAGAAAAAATCTTCCATACACAATTCCTTAATGATTAATCAAATTTAAAATTCAACTGCACCCCAATGCATCATGGGAAAGCTCTATGTCACAGGTCACATGACACTGTGTTGGTCAGTGTGAGTTCCTATTTTATATATTAAAAAGGCCACAGCAAATACAAAGCAAATGCCACAACGGAGCTTAACCAACTCACTAAAGAGCTCATGACAAACTTGATTGAAAGTAGGAAGGACATTGTAAAATAAGTAAACTTTTGTAAAAGATATTAAAAAGTAAAGAGAAGAAAAAAATAATAATAATAAATTCCACTTATTTCCCTGAATACCCACTTTTTCCCATTAGATTTCCCTTGTGTTTTTGATATGACATGCTTTAGACAAGTACCAGTTTCCCAGTGCTCAGTAATGACTAGAGAGCCAATACATTAGGGCTTGGGAGACCGGGGCCTTTTAAAGCCATGTCCAAGCACGCTTTACTTCTTCATGGTGACTGCTCAGAATTACCCAAAAACACCAAAAAACACAAAACAACAACCCACAAACATCTATTTCACCACAAACTAACACCACATAACCTCAGAAAAAATCTTCCATACACAATTCCTTAATTTTTAATCAAATTTAAAATTCAACTGCACCCCAATGCATCATGGGAAAGCTCTATGTCACAGGTCACATGACACTGTGTGGGTCAGTGTGAGTTCCTATTTTATATATTAAAAAGGCCACAGCAAATACAAAGCAAATGCCACAACGGAGCTTAACCAACTCACTAAAGAGCTCATGACAAACTTGATTGAAAGTAGGAAGGACATTGTAAAATAAGTAAACTTTTGTAAAAGATATTAAAAAGTAAAGAGAAGAAAAAAAAAATAATAATAAATTCCACTCATTTCCCAGAATACCCTCTTTTTCCCATTAGATTTCCCTTGTGTTTTTGATATGACATGCTTTAGACAAGTACCAGTTTCCCAGTGCTCAGTAATGACTAGAGAGCCAATACATTATGGCTTGGGAGACGGGGGCCTTTTAAAGCACGGTCCAAGCACGCTTTACTTCTTCATGGTGACTGCTCAGAATTACCCAAAAACACCAAAAAACACAAAACAACAACCCACAAACATCTATTTCACCACAAACTAACACCACAATACCTCAGAAAAAATCTTCCATACACGATTCCTTAATTTTTAATCAAATTTAAAATTCAACTGCACCCCAATGCATCATGGGAAAGCTCTATGTCACAGGTCACATGACACTGTGTGGGTCAGTGTGAGTTCCTATTTTATATATTAAAAAGGCCACAGCAAATACAAAGCAAATGCCACAACGGAGCTTAACCAACTCACTAAAGAGCTCATGACAAACTTGATTGAAAGTAGGAAGGACATTGTAAAATAAGTAAACTTTTGTAAAAGATATTAAAAAGTAAAGAGAAGAAAAAAATAATAATAATAAATTCCACTTATTTCCCTGAATACCCACTTTTTCCCATTAGATTTCCCTTGTGTTTTTGATATGACATGCTTTAGACAAGTACCAGTTTCCCAGTGCTCAGTAATGACTACAGAGCCAATACATTAGGGCTTGGGAGACGGGGGCCTTTTAAAGCACGGTCCAAGCACGCTTTACTTCTTCATGGTGACTGCTCAGAATTACCCAAAAACACCAAAAAACACAAAACAACAACCCACAAACATCTATTTCACCACAAACTAACACCACAATACCTCAGAAAAAATCTTCCATACACAATTCCTTAATGATTAATCAAATTTAAAATTCAACTGCACCCCAATGCATCATGGGAAAGCTCTATGTCACAGGTCACATGACACTGTGTGGCTCAGTGTGAGTTCCTATTTTATATATTAAAAAGGCCACAGCAAATACAAAGCAAATGCCACAACGGAGCTTAACCAACTCACTAAAGAGCTCATGACAAACTTGATTGAAAGTAGGAAGGACATTGTAAAATAAGTAAACTTTTGTAAAAGATATTAAAAAGTAAAGAGAAGAAAAAAAAAATAATAATAAATTCCACTTATTTCCCTGAATACCCACTTTTTCCCATTAGATTTCCCTTGTGTTTTTGATATGACATGCTTTAGACAAGTACCAGTTTCCCAGTGCTCAGTAATGACTACAGAGCCAATACATTAGGGCTTGGGAGACGGGGGCCTTTTAAAGCACGGTCCAAGCACGCTTTACTTCTTCATGGTGACTGCTCAGAATTACCCAAAAACACCAAAAAACACAAAACAACAACCCACAAACATCTATTTCACCACAAACTAACACCACAATACCTCAGAAAAAATCTTCCATACACAATTCCTTAATGATTAATCAAATTTAAAATTCAACTGCACCCCAATGCATCATGGGAAAGCTCTATGTCACAGGTCACATGACACTGTGTGGGTCAGTGTGAGTTCCTATTTTATATATTAAAAAGGCCACAGCAAATACAAAGCAAATGCCACAACGGAGCTTAACCAACTCACTAAAGAGCTCATGACAAACTTGATTGAAAGTAGGAAGGACATTGTAAAATAAGTAAACTTTTGTAAAAGATATTAAAAAGTAAAGAGAAGAAAAAAAAAATAATAATAAATTCCACTTATTTCCCTGAATACCCACTTTTTCCCATTAGATTTCCCTTGTGTTTTTGATATGACATGCTTTAGACAAGTACCAGTTTCCCAGTGCTCAGTAATGACTAGAGAGCCAATACATTAGGGCTTGGGAGACGGGGGCCTTTTAAAGCCATGTCCAAGCACGCTTTACTTCTTCATGGTGACTGCTCAGAATTACCAAAAAACACCAAAAAAACAAAACAACAACCCACAAACATCTATTTCACCACAAACTAACACCACAATACCTCAGAAAAAATCTTCCATACACGATTCCTTAATTTTTAATCAAATTTAAAATTCAACTGCACCCCAATGCATCATGGGAAAGCTCTATGTCACAGGTCACATGACACTGTGTGGGTCAGTGTGAGTTCCTATTTTATATATTAAAAAGGCCACAGCAAATACAAAGCAAATGCCACAACGGAGCTTAACCAACTCACTAAAGAGCTCATGACAAACTTGATTGAAAGTAGGAAGGACATTGTAAAATAAGTAAACTTTTGTAAAAGATATTAAAAAGTAAAGAGAAGAAAAAAAAAATAATAATAAATTCCACTCATTTCCCAGAATACCCTCTTTTTCCCATTAGATTTCCCTTGTGTTTTTGATATGACATGCTTTAGACAAGTACCAGTTTCCCAGTGCTCAGTAATGACTAGAGAGCCAATACATTATGGCTTGGGAGACGGGGGCCTTTTAAAGCACGGTCCAAGCACGCTTTACTTCTTCATGGTGACTGCTCAGAATTACCCAAAAACACCAAAAAACACAAAACAACAACCCACAAACATCTATTTCACCACAAACTAACACCACAATACCTCAGAAAAAATCTTCCATACACAATTCCTTAATTTTTAATCAAATTTAAAATTCAACTGCACCCCAATGCATCATGGGAAAGCTCTATGTCACAGGTCACATGACACTGTGTGGGTCAGTGTGAGTTCCTATTTTATATATTAAAAAGGCCACAGCAAATACAAAGCAAATGCCACAACGGAGCTTAACCAACTCACTAAAGAGCTCATGACAAACTTGATTGAAAGTAGGAAGGACATTGTAAAATAAGTAAACTTTTGTAAAAGATATTAAAAAGTAAAGAGAAGAAAAAAAAAATAATAAATTCCACTTATTTCCCTGAATACCCACTTTTTCCCATTAGATTTCCCTTGTGTTTTTGATATGACATGCTTTAGACAAGTACCAGTTTCCCAGTGCTCAGTAATGACTAGAGAGATAATACATTAGGGCTTGGGAGACGGGGGCCTTTTAAAGCCATGTCCAAGCACGCTTTACTTCTTCATGGTGACTGCTCAGAATTACCGAAAAACACCAAAAAAACAAAACAACAACCCACAAACATCTATTTCACCACAAACTAACACCACAATACCTCAGAAAAAGTCTTCCATACACAATTCCTTAATTTTTTATCAAATTTAAAATTCAACTGCACCCCAATGCATCATGGGAAAGCTCTATGTCACAGGTCACATGACACTGTGTGGGTCAGTGTGAGTTCCTATTTTATATATTAAAAAGGCCACAGCAAATACAAAGCAAATGCCACAACGGAGCTTAACCAACTCACTAAAGAGCTCATGACAAACTTGATTGAAAGTAGGAAGGACATTGTAAAATAAGTAAACTTTTGTAAAAGATATTAAAAAGTAAAGAGAAGAAAAAAAAAAATAAATTCCACTTATTTCCCTGAATACCCACTTTTTCCCATTAGATTTCCCTTGTGTTTTTGATATGACATGCTTTAGACAAGTACCAGTTTCCCAGTGCTCAGTAATGACTACAGAGCCAATACATTATGGCTTGGGAGACGGGGGCCTTTTAAAGCACGGTCCAAGCACGCTTTACTTCTTCATGGTGACTGCTCAGAATTACCCAATAACACCAAAAAACACAAAGCAACAACCCACAAACATCTATTTCACCACAAACTAACACCACAATACCTCAGAAAAAATCTTCCATACACGATTCCTTAATTTTTAATCAAATTTAAAATTCAACTGCACCCCAATGCATCATGGGAAAGCTCTATGTCACAGGTCACATGACACTGTGTGGGTCAGTGTGAGTTCCTATTTTATATATTAAAAAGGCCACAGCAAATACAAAGCAAATGCCACAACGGAGCTTAACCAACTCACTAAAGAGCTCATGACAAACTTGATTGAAAGTAGGAAGGACATTGTAAAATAAGTAAACTTTTGTAAAAGATATTAAAAAGTAAAGAGAAGAAAAAAAAAAAATAAATTCCACTTATTTCCCTGAATACCCACTTTTTCCCATTAGATTTCCCTTGTGTTTTTGATATGACATGCTTTAGACAAGTACCAGTTTCCCAGTGCTCAGTAATGACTACAGAGCCAATACATTATGGCTTGGGAGACGGGGGCCTTTTAAAGCACGGTCCAAGCACGCTTTACTTCTTCATGGTGACTGCTCAGAATTACCCAATAACACCAAAAAACACAAAGCAACAACCCACAAACATCTATTTCACCACAAACTAACACCACAATACCTCAGAAAAAATCTTCCATACACGATTCCTTAATTTTTAATCAAATTTAAAATTCAACTGCACCCCAATGCATCATGGGAAAGCTCTATGTCACAGGTCACATGACACTGTGTGGGTCAGTGTGAGTTCCTATTTTATATATTAAAAAGGCCACAGCAAATACAAAGCAAATGCCACAACGGAGCTTAACCAACTCACTAAAGAGCTCATGACAAACTTGATTGAAAGTAGGAAGGACATTGTAAAATAAGTAAACTTTTGTAAAAGATATTAAAAAGTAAAGAGAAGAAAAAAATAATAATAATAAATTCCACTTATTTTCCTGAATACCCACTTTTTCCCATTAGATTTCCCTTGTGTTTTTGATATGACATGCTTTAGACAAGTACCAGTTTCCCAGTGCTCAGTAATGACTACAGAGCCAATACATTAGGGCTTGGGAGACGGGGGCCTTTTAAAGCACGGTCCAAGCACGCTTTACTTCTTCATGGTGACTGCTCAGAATTACCGAAAAACACCAAAAAAACAAAACAACAACCCACAAACATCTATTTCACCACAAACTAACACCACAATGCCTCAGAAAAAGTCTTCCATACACAATTCCTTAATTTTTAATCAAATTTAAAATTCAACTGCACCCCAATGCATCATGGGAAAGCTCTATGTCACAGGTCACATGACACTGTGTGGGTCAGTGTGAGTTCCTATTTTATATATTAAAAAGGCCACAGCAAATACAAAGCAAATGCCACAACGGAGCTTAACCAACTCACTAAAGAGCTCATGACAAACTTGATTGAAAGTAGGAAGGACATTGTAAAATAAGTAAACTTTTGTAAAAGATATTAAAAAGTAAAGAGAAGAAAAAAAAAATAATAAATTCCACTTATTTCCCTGAATACCCACTTTTTCCCATTAGATTTCCCTTGTGTTTTTGATATGACATGCTTTAGACAAGTACCAGTTTCCCAGTGCTCAGTAATGACTACAGAGCCAATACATTATGGCTTGGGAGACGGGGGCCTTTTAAAGCACGGTCCAAGCACGCTTTACTTCTTCATGGTGACTGCTCAGAATTACCCAAAAACACCAAAAAACACAAAACAACAACCCACAAACATCTATTTCACCACAAACTAACACCACAATACCTCAGAAAAAATCTTCCATACACAATTCCTTAATTTTTAATCAAATTTAAAATTCAACTGCACCCCAATGCATCATGGGAAAGCTCTATGTCACAGGTCACATGACACTGTGTGGGTCAGTGTGAGTTCCTATTGTAGCGGCTCAGTGGTTTAATACCTGGTGCTAATTGAGATGTTGAAATATTTTTTAATTGGGCGCCAGTTATTAAATTAATTTAATTAGATTAATTAATTAATTAATTAATTAATTAATTAATTAATCAAATTAATTAATAACACAAGACATCTCAGGGTGTGGTTTCTACAGGTGACAGAAATTTTCATAACCAAGTTATCCAGAAAAACACACTGAAATGACAGGTTTTGTAAAATAAAAGTATTTATTAAATCACACAGATATGAGTAAATAATTCATTAAAAAGTCATAAATGTAGCCATTAGCTATCAAATCATAGTGTAGAATAATAAATGAGAAATAAAAGAACAAACACGTTATAATGCTGACATGAAAGGAATAGAGATTAATAGAACTATTAAGTGAATATTTCTAAATAAGGGTCTAAGGCATTTTAAGTCTACGAAACCAATTCTTATTTCCAACCAAGCCACTCAAAATGAGTCATCTATACTAAAGACGCTCTATTAAAGACCCGACCAAACCATGACCAACAGACACCATCTGCCGAAAGATTAAACCCAGCTCTGCCTTACTCTGAGTTGTTGAAGTGGGCCTTGGTGAGTCCGCCTGGGTTGGTCGTCTGATGCTTCACCCCGAAAAAGGATCACGTGAGCCGGTCTGCAGGGTGGCTTGACTTCCTGTGTCAGCACGGAGCCCCATGAGAACCCACAGGGAAATCCCTTCGCTCTCAGGTGGCTTGCTGGTGGCCTCCGGACCGCAGGTTTCTGGGTTGGATCTAGCGGATCTCCTTTTCAGCTGTACTTTAGCTAAACTTAGATGGAATAATGCTTGGCTTCGTAGATTGTAAAATAACCTTAGATATTTTAACTAGGATAGCTAATATTAATATACTTGAAGATTAAATGCACTAGTCTAAGAAAACTAACTTAAGATGACTAAACTAACAGTCTATCCTTTATCCATCTCTGGGCTCCCTAACCTCTCTCCTCTAACTGTTTTCCTCAACTCATCTTCTCCAACTCCTTCTCTTCAACTCCAAACTGAACTCTAAAACTGGCAACTGAACTAAAACTGTGTCTGCCCAGTTTACTATTAGTCTCTGTGGCCTGTTTGGCCCCTGAGCTATGATTGGCCCTGTGGCCCAAATGTCTGTGTTTTGATTGGTCTAGGAGCAATTTCAAACTTTGGTGGGGATTCACAAAGGGCCATAAACCCCCCCTCCTCACATGGTCAACATGCTTCAGAATTTTTCTAATAGATCAAACCAAAAGAAAACTCAATTAAACAGTGGATCAAAATACATTTTTCAGCATATCAGTTTGTGATGATAAATTCAGGAAACACAATCTTACAATTGAATCACAATAAATGTAATATATATATATTGCCCACAAACAGTTTTGTAATACTCAAGATAATCTTAGAAATACAATGATGGATGGTACTCTGTCAGAAAGAGATCAAGAGTCATGATATTATTTAAACCCAATTAAATCACTTAAAAGAAAATACATGATTAAACCACTGATAACCAAATAAAGCTATATTATCAAATGCTAATTAAACCTTGTTGATTCAGACTTGAATGTGTAGGAGAATTCAATCAGGACACATCCAAACACATATACCATATACCAGACACATATACCATTATTTAGTAAACATTCTATAAAACACCTTTTTTATATAGTCAATATATATGTATTTTAAGCAAAATCTTCTTAGTGAGAAATTCCTCCCCTCTGCTGTGTTTAGATAAGCGGCTGTCGTCGGAATTTACGACCGTGGGGGAAGTTGGTGAAGTTGGTGTTGGGAATGTAATTTCCAAGCTAAGAGCATTCATTTTAACTTCATGAATCTTATTTCTAAGTGGTTGCAGAAAGCACAAACCCCTAAATTGGTATAATATATTTGGTGAATTTACAATTTCCAAGGCATTCATTAAGTTTTGAACCCTCTCTCAAGTCCCGTAGTCCCGTCCTTGTCCTGGTGATTGTGCTGTTGGCAAAACCACAATTGTGCACAGTTCCAGATGTTTAAACATTAACGGTCCTAAATCCAGATTTACGACTGACAGCGTCTGAAGGAATGTCAAAAAAAAGAATTTAAAAATGTTTACCCTGACTTGCATTTAGGGTTCTCGAGCGAGGCTGAGTGAAGAAATAGTCAGGAAATGTCATTTTGAAATTTAAGGCTGTTTGAAAAAGATAACTCCAAGGCTTTTAGAGTGTTCTGGGGGTTGAAGTTCCTTATAGACCATAAAGTGGGGGTAGTATGTGTGTGTGTGTATGTGTGTGTGTGTGTGTGTGTCCAAGCGATGCAGGAATCCTCTGTTTAATCCACTACATTCCCCCCCCATCGATCGATGGGCCACTGGACGTTGGGTCATCGGTCGATGTCAACGTGGATTTCTGTAGACAGAGCATGTTAGGGTACATCTTTCATGCAATTGGTGTCCTGTTGGTCATGCTTTCTTAAGACAATCTACTACAAGGTCGCTGACAGAGTTTTTGGTCTAATGGATATACAATTTCTCTGATGATCAGTTTTTTTTTTTTGTTGTAGCTATTGGCTTTTGGTTCTGAATAGAATAGTTAATTTAATGTGATAGTGTGGCAACAAGCATATGAAAGGGTCACAAATAGTTTGCTAGCTATTTGTTCCTTTATAACTTTATCAAGACAACCTACCCATAAGGTATGCTTCAATAATTAGCCACTACTTAGTCAACAATTGAGAACAATATAGCGGAGCAAACGTAGTCAGAAGGGAAACAAAATATGTTTTGGGCACCTGAAGAGAAGAGAAAAAAAAAAAATTGGCACCCCCCCTTCTCCATGTATTTATTATACTGCTATGCTAATGGTTTGAAATGGTGATTCAAACACTAGGTTTAACAAAATATCCAATTTGTTGTGAGTTATGCTACTTGGATAGGTGAGTTCCAGACAGTGAATGTGTGGTACGTTCTCAATTTAACAATTGCGTCAGGTCAGAATATGGTGGACAATGAACACTCAGTGTGTCTAGGTATTTAGCCCCGTATTATGATTTAACCTAGGGCATTATTGGTCCCGACTTGTCCCATGGGGCTTTTGCATAGTTTAATTGGGTTACAGTGAACTTGTTTGAGAATCGGTTTAATAAAACACTGACGATGCGGGATTTGGTTCCAGATGCGAGGCAGTTTGTCTGCCCCTGCATGAGGACCAAACCAATGAGACCTGAGCTCGCGAATTGTTTTGCCAGTGCTGTGCTGGGACCTCACCAGTAGCTTGTCAGCAGTGTAGCACAATGGTTGGTATCCAAGCGTGCTTTTTCCCAGTTTTGGGTGTTTCCGCAGTTCTCCGCTAGAACGGTGAGATATACCAACACCTGAGAAAGTGTGGTTCAGCGAAAAAGTTGTGGCCTGAGCCATTTCAATAGGGTCTGGGGGACGTCCCCTCCATCTGGCAAATGCACCTGCCACAGTGATGAGATGTTTGTTCCTTCGAACAAATTTCATGAGTCTTTCGACCCAATCCATTTGTGGAATTGGCCATATACCCCACAGATCTTCTGAAGATTGGGGCTGAAAACACACTAGCCTTTTTCCAACAAGTGGCAGATATGTCAATTGTGGGAATGCTTGGTGTGTTTCCCCCATCATTTTGTGGTCCACCCATGGGTGATCGAGGGCCTGGGCCAGGCTCTCCCCCCCATGGCGCTGAGGCACCACGAATGAAGATGAAGCGTGTGTATCTGGGGCATAAACAAACAGGCCCTTGAGCATCCTGAAAGACGCACAGTAAGTGGCAAGTGGATCAAGTTGAAATGCCAGTGTTCTGAAAAAAGTGTTGCCACATGCACCAATTGTCATGTTAACTTTCCATTTGATCTGAGCATTCCGAAAAGCACATCCATCTGTGTAGATGGTGGGAATGTTTTTACATTCATAAGAATCCAAGGGACTGTGTTTGTCTGGAACCACTGGTGCAGGAACAAGAAGAGAACAATCCTTTTGGTGCACGAACAGAGGATCACAGTTAGTCCGTGGCAAGGAACCTGCAGGTGTTCTGTGAACAGCTGACTTGTCAGCCCATGGAACAAAGATTTCACCGTTGACCGTTGTGTTAAGAGTGAATGACTTTCCAGCTTTTGGGTTGTACTCATCTACAGCCGTAGAGGGAGTCAATGCCCATGAACAGGTGTTTTGTTTTAGAATCATGCTAGGGGATTCTGAGGATGGTGGTTTCAGAACCCTGACCATGAGCTTCTCATTGATTCCCGTGGAATTTGAAGGTTCAATGAGCTTGTGTGGCTCAATGTTGCTAGCAACATGATAGCATTGAACTCTATCCTGTGCCTTAGGACAGGGCAGGGGTTCGCAAACCTGTGCCCAGATTCTACGATGCTGAAAGTCAATCAATGGTTTGAACCGGTCAAGGAGGTCTTTGCCAAAGAGCAATGGGACGTTCTCCAATGGAGAAATGTGAATTGGATGGGTGAGGCTCATTGGACCGATGGCAACGTGCACCAGGGCTGCAGAATGCAGAGTGATACCAGTGTGCGAATATGGTTGAAGGTGAAGAGCACACTTTTTCAGAGGTATCTCTTTGTTGTTTCGGCGGGCTGTCGCCCTCACCTGGTCAAAAAGTGAATTTGACATTAAAGAAATGTCTGACCCCGTGTCCAAAAGAGCATCATACCCGAACACATCTTCCAGCCAGGTGGCTAGGTAGAATTTTGGTGTTGAACCTTTCTTGGTTAAGAAACCCAAGAATTGTTTAGGTGGTGGATCCTCCAGGCTGAGGGAAGGAGCTTCCTCAGTGTGGTTGTCTTCAGCGTCTGGCTGTACAACCAAGGCTGCATTGGAGTGGATGGATTTCGCACCCCCCCAAGCAGGTTGATCTGGAGCATGGACAATTGGCAAGAATTCAGATTCAGCATTGTCCTGCTTGCGTATTTCGTTACGAAATTGTCTGAGCAGACTGCCGTCTTTAGTGCTCAGGTTAGTTGGATATGTCTTATCCTTGTGCCCTTTAGGTGGACACCAACGTTTGTGGTGCTTTGGGCTCTTTCTCCTGAGCGGAGATTGAAGTTTGCTGGAGCTCTGTGCTCGAGCATGGTGCTGTGAGTGTTTGCCATTCCAACTGCGTTTTATCCTACCTTTCCTTCGATAGGTGGGCTTTTGGTCACTTTGCTTGGCCCAATGTAGGGACGAGCGACGCCAAGAGTGGAACACTCTCTGGTTTTTGTGGTTTAACTGGGTCTTAGGTGGTATTGGAGCCTTGTGTGCCCCTTTTTGCTTGACGTGGGAGGACTGCTCATTAATTATCAGGACGTCATTTGACTCTGATTTTTTATTAATGTTTTGTTGGAACTTAGCAAATCCTCTGAGAGCCAAATCACGCAGCTGCCGGCTTGTTAGCGTACGAGGGCAGGCTGCGACTCCAAAAGAGTGACTGGTGGAGGGATGGAGGTTTCTCACGAACAATGTTTTGAAAACTTCCTCTTCCTCCATTCCAGGCTCATTTCTATAGCCGAAATAAGCGTGCCTGAGGCGGTGATAGTACTGTAGGGGTGTTTCCTGGCGACTCTGCTTTATTGCAAGAGCTGCAGCAAGGCCGGTTTGAACAAGGTTGTTGGAGAACTCATTCTCCAAAGCCTTGCAAAGAGCAGGATAGTCTCTCTTAACCTGGGGTGGTTGGCGCTCAATGAAACGTCCAACTTCCCGACTAGAGGACACCTTAATGAGGTAGATTTTATCATCTACCGTGGCCTTGGGGAAACGGCGTAAGAAGAAGTCAATGTCGCGAAGATACTGGTGGACATCATTAGAACCGTCCGGTTCTGGTTCAAAGCGTGGGATGTTACGCGCAATTTTGTCCAAATCTCTATCAGAGGGTGCTTGAGGTAGCACAGAGGTCCCATATGGCTGGGAACGCTGAGTGAACCTTGGTTCTACTGGCGCTTCAGCACCTTTAAGGGAGACTAGAGGGAATGTATTTGTGGATGGTTGTTGCTTAAGATCCGGAACCCTAGGGGTTCCTGATTTACCAGCTGGATTGATGGGGGAGTCTCCCTCCATCATCAGCTCAAATGTTAACTCTGTTTGGTCTCGAGTTAATTTGACTGCATTGTTAGCATGTGCTAATTCAGTTTGTAGCTCAACCTGTCTTGCAATAGCATGTTTTAGTTTTTCCTGTGACTGAGCTGCAAGTTGGGTAGCTATGTTGGCTTCCTTTTGAAGCAGCTGCACTTCGGTTTTGAGGTCTCTTTGGTTCATTTCAGACTGTACAGTTTTGTTCTCTAGGTCTGCAACTCTATCATTTAAAGTCACAATCTCTGCTTGGAGATTTTGAATGGTTTTGGAGGAAGCAGCAAGTTGATCCTGTGACAACAGCAGTTGTTTCCACAGTATTAGGGAAATCGGATCCACTTGTTGCTTGCCCTCAAAGATTTTAGATACACACTCATTGAGGCTTTTGGCAATTAGTGCATGGAGACCCCCACTGTCCTTTTGTTGGACTGGGACGGTAAGTCCTGGGGGTAAACCAGCTGTAAGCTCTAAAAGAGCTTTTTCAGTGACACACATTTTGATTTACGTAAAGCACGTGGAATCAAACAATTTTGATGACAAACAAGTTTATTTTATGTTCGAGTCAATTAGCATTGTGCCTTTTATAAGAAGAAAATCTGTTAAAGTGGGTGACCTAAGGTTACGATTAGTAGATTAATTTTAAAAGAATGGTTAGATTTGTTGTCAGTGGTGCTAGTGAACAGTTTAATAACTGTAGGCCACTATATGCAGTAGGTCTAAATATGGGTATAGTTATTAACTATGTACAGGATGGGAGAATTTAACTATGTATTAAGCACAGGTGTGCTGGGTATATGGTTGAGTAACTGATAACTGGATACGTTTTTTTTTTTTTTTTTTTTTTTAAATGGTTAATTAATTAATTAATTTCAATTAGTTATTAATAATTGATCTTAATCGATCAATAATTAATCTTAATTTATTTGAAGATGGTTGAATTAATTTGAAAATAATTAATTAACAAAAATTTAATTAACTTTACTTAATCAAATTGATTAAAATGACCAGTTAATTATTTTATGTTGTGATTAGTTACTCAATGGAGATAGCTATTTAGCTTGGTTCAATGTAACATAAAGAGTAATGTTTGAGAGAGCAGACCTAAACTTAAATTTAACTATTTAATATAAACCGATTAAATTAATGCAGTTATTTGTTTACTTATTTACAAACCATTTAACCAAACCACAATGCAAATTCCCTTTATTAACTTAACGAAAAGTTTGTTTGAAATTGGCACCCTCTGGCGACAGAAACTCTAAATGCACTCTACAGGATGATAGCAATTACACAAGTACAACACCAGGTGGCGACACAGCTATGTGGCTAAGTGGCTCCCTCTGGTGGTCAAACAAATGAGATGCACCTTTCTGCACTGTATGCAGTTACCCAAATCAAACACCAGATGGCGATGTGGCAGTGTACCCCCCCTAGTGGTGAGGGGTAGTAAAACACCCTTTGAGTTTGAGTGTAAATAGTCAGGCTGTCCACCAGATGGTGGCAGAGGCCGACTGGTGGGAGTGGTCACGCCCACTGATGATGCCACGTTAAGGACCGCCCCTTGGGTCTGGGACCTGGTCAGCAGATTTGACTGACTCAGTCGACTGTGAATAGCAGAGGAGAAGGGCACGGCTGTCCGAAAGTTTAACACAGCAGCAACACACTTCACAAGATGAGCAAAGAGGATTTACATCCTGGCGTGGTTAGTTTAATCACGCACACAATAAACTTCCTGCCACTCAGGGTGGTGTTACGTAAAAGTTAGCTACTCTTTTACGCACGTGGAAGTGTCCAGTACTGCAGGATTTTACGGATTTCGCGCAAAAACCGGCAGTTTTAACTGGAGCGCGGAGTCGATGAGCCGGAGATCCGCGACTCAGACCTGCGCGAAGGCCTTATCAGATCAACACTGGCAAAATATGTCTATTTTACCGGAAACAGTTCGAACTTTATGTAAGTACACACGTATATACACGTATATACACCCGGGTTTAAGGTTGCCCACACACGGCGGTGTGTCAACCAAGCTTATTTTACAAATAAGCGTAATGTTTTCAAGAGCGCTCGCATACCACACACAGCGGGGGACTGCTCAGTCCTGAATTGTAAACAAAAACACGTGTAGAACATGTGCGTGTGTTTCTAACACGCTGGGTTTATGCAGTTAACTCCAACTAGGCCAGCTAGCCAGCAGCTAACGCATTTAATAATAACAACAAAATACACTTTATTCTGCAACTTACAGCGCTATTTTCTGGAACTGGTTATGAAATGTGTATATATCCTGGTCTCGCGGCGGAGAACCAATAAGAATATAATCCTGCCCCACGTTGGGCGCCAATTATGTAGCGGCTCAGTGGTTTAATACCTGGTGCTAATTGAGATGTTGAAATATTTTTTAATTGGGCGCCAGTTATTAAATTAATTTAATTAGATTAATTAATTAATTAATTAATTAATTAATTAATCAAATTAATTAATAACACAAGACATCTCAGGGTGTGGTTTCTACAGGTGACAGAAATTTTCATAACCAAGTTATCCAGAAAAACACACTGAAATGACAGGTTTTGTAAAATAAAAGTATTTATTAAATCACACAGATATGAGTAAATAATTCATTAAAAAGTCATAAATGTAGCCATTAGCTATCAAATCATAGTGTAGAATAATAAATGAGAAATAAAAGAACAAACACGTTATAATGCTGACATGAAAGGAATAGAGATTAATAGAACTATTAAGTGAATATTTCTAAATAAGGGTCTAAGGCATTTTAAGTCTACGAAACCAATTCTTATTTCCAACCAAGCCACTCAAAATGAGTCATCTATACTAAAGACGCTCTATTAAAGACCCGACCAAACCATGACCAACAGACACCATCTGCCGAAAGATTAAACCCAGCTCTGCCTTACTCTGAGTTGTTGAAGTGGGCCTTGGTGAGTCCGCCTGGGTTGGTCGTCTGATGCTTCACCCCGAAAAAGGATCACGTGAGCCGGTCTGCAGGGTGGCTTGACTTCCTGTGTCAGCACGGAGCCCCATGAGAACCCACAGGGAAATCCCTTCGCTCTCAGGTGGCTTGCTGGTGGCCTCCGGACCGCAGGTTTCTGGGTTGGATCTGGCGGATCTCCTTTTCAGCTGTACTTTAGCTAAACTTAGATGGAATAATGCTTGGCTTCGTAGATTGTAAAATAACCTTAGATATTTTAACTAGGATAGCTAATATTAATATACTTGAAGATTAAATGCACTAGTCTAAGAAAACTAACTTAAGATGACTAAACTAACAGTCTATCCTTTATCCATCTCTGGGCTCCCTAACCTCTCTCCTCTAACTGTTTTCCTCAACTCATCTTCTCCAACTCCTTCTCTTCAACTCCAAACTGAACTCTAAAACTGGCAACTGAACTAAAACTGTGTCTGCCCAGTTTACTATTAGTCTCTGTGGCCTGTTTGGCCCCTGAGCTATGATTGGCCCTGTGGCCCAAATGTCTGTGTTTTGATTGGTCTAGGAGCAATTTCAAACTTTGGTGGGGATTCACAAAGGGCCATAAACCCCCCCTCCTCACATGGTCAACATGCTTCAGAATTTTTCTAATAGATCAAACCAAAAGAAAACTCAATTAAACAGTGGATCAAAATACATTTTTCAGCATATCAGTTTGTGATGATAAATTCAGGAAACACAATCTTACAATTGAATCACAATAAATGTAATATATATATATTGCCCACAAACAGTTTTGTAATACTCAAGATAATCTTAGAAATACAATGATGGATGGTACTCTGTCAGAAAGAGATCAAGAGTCATGATATTATTTAAACCCAATTAAATCACTTAAAAGAAAATACATGATTAAACCACTGATAACCAAATAAAGCTATATTATCAAATGCTAATTAAACCTTGTTGATTCAGACTTGAATGTGTAGGAGAATTCAATCAGGACACATCCAAACACATATACCATATACCAGACACATATACCATTATTTAGTAAACATTCTATAAAACACCTTTTTTATATAGTCAATATATATGTATTTTAAGCAAAATCTTCTTAGTGAGAAATTCCTCCCCTCTGCTGTGTTTAGATAAGCGGCTGTCGTCGGAATTTACGACCGTGGGGGAAGTTGGTGAAGTTGGTGTTGGGAATGTAATTTCCAAGCTAAGAGCATTCATTTTAACTTCATGAATCTTATTTCTAAGTGGTTGCAGAAAGCACAAACCCCTAAATTGGTATAATATATTTGGTGAATTTACAATTTCCAAGGCATTCATTAAGTTTTGAACCCTCTCTCAAGTCCCGTAGTCCCGTCCTTGTCCTGGTGATTGTGCTGTTGGCAAAACCACAATTGTGCACAGTTCCAGATGTTTAAACATTAACGGTCCTAAATCCAGATTTACGACTGACAGCGTCTGAAGGAATGTCAAAAAAAAGAATTTAAAAATGTTTACCCTGACTTGCATTTAGGGTTCTCGAGCGAGGCTGAGTGAAGAAATAGTCAGGAAATGTCATTTTGAAATTTAAGGCTGTTTGAAAAAGATAACTCCAAGGCTTTTAGAGTGTTCTGGGGGTTGAAGTTCCTTATAGACCATAAAGTGGGGGTAGTATGTGTGTGTGTGTATGTGTGTGTGTGTGTGTGTGTCCAAGCGATGCAGGAATCCTCTGTTTAATCCACTACACTATTTTATATATTAAAAAGGCCACAGCAAATACAAAGCAAATGCCACAACGGAGCTTAACCAACTCACTAAAGAGCTCATGACAAACTTGATTGAAAGTAGGAAGGACATTGTAAAATAAGTAAACTTTTGTAAAAGATATTAAAAAGTAAAGAGAAGAAAAAAATAATAATAATAAATTCCACTTATTTTCCTGAATACCCACTTTTTCCCATTAGATTTCCCTTGTGTTTTTGATATTACATGCTTTAGACAAGTACCAGTTTCCCAGTGCTCAGTAATGACTACAGAGCCAATACATTAGGGCTTGGGAGACGGGGGCCTTTTAAAGCACGGTCCAAGCACGCTTTACTTCTTCATGGTGACTGCTCAGAATTACCAAAAAACACCAAAAAAACAAAACAACAACCCACAAACATCTATTTCACCACAAACTAACACCACAATACCTCAGAAAAAATCTTCCATACACAATTCCTTAATTATTAATCAAATTTAAAATTCAACTGCACCCCAATGCATCATGGGAAAGCTCTATGTCACAGGTCACATGACACTGTGTGGGTCAGTGTGAGTTCCTATTTTATATATTAAAAAGGCCACAGCAAATACAAAGCAAATGCCACAACGGAGCTTAACCAACTCACTAAAGAGCTCATGACAAACTTGATTGAAAGTAGGAAGGACATTGTAAAATAAGTAAACTTTTGTAAAAGATATTAAAAAGTAAAGAGAAGAAAAAAAAAAAATAAATTCCACTTATTTCCCTGAATACCCACTTTTTCCCATTAGATTTCCCTTGTGTTTTTGATATTACATGCTTTAGACAAGTACCACTTTCCCAGTGCTCAGTAATGACTACAGAGCCAATACATTAGGGCTTGGGAGACGGGGGCCTTTTAAAGCCATGTCCAAGCACGCTTTACTTCTTCATGGTGACTGCTCAGAATTACCAAAAAACACCAAAAAACACAAAACAACAACCCACAAACATCTATTTCACCACAAACTAACACCACAATACCTCAGAAAAAATCTTCCATACACAATTCCTTAATGATTAATCAAATTTAAAATTCAACTGCACCCCAATGCATCATGGGAAAGCTCTATGTCACAGGTCACATGACACTGTGTGGGTCAGTGTGAGTTCCTATTTTATATATTAAAAAGGCCACAGCAAATACAAAGCAAATGCCACAACGGAGCTTAACCAACTCACTAAAGAGCTCATGACAAACTTGATTGAAAGTAGGAAGGACATTGTAAAATAAGTAAACTTTTGTAAAAGATATTAAAAAGTAAAGAGAAGAAAAAAATAATAATAATAAATTCCACTTATTTCCCTGAATACCCACTTTTTCCCATTAGATTTCCCTGGTGTTTTTGATATGACATGCTTTAGACAAGTACCAGTTTCCCAGTGCTCAGTAATGACTACAGAGCCAATACATTAGGGCTTGGGAGACGGGGGCCTTTTAAAGCCATGTCCAAGCACGCTTTACTTCTTCATGGTGACTGCTCAGAATTACCAAAAAACACAAAACAACAACCCACAAACATCTATTTCACCACAAACTAACACCACAATACCTCAGAAAAAATCTTCCATACACAATTCCTTAATTATTAATCAAATTTAAAATTCAACTGCACCCCAATGCATCATGGGAAAGCTCTATGTCACAGGTCACATGACACTGTGTGGGTCAGTGTGAGTTCCTATTTTATATATTAAAAAGGCCACAGCAAATACAAAGCAAATGCCACAACGGAGCTTAACCAACTCACTAAAGAGCTCATGACAAACTTGATTGAAAGTAGGAAGGACATTGTAAAATAAGTAAACTTTTGTAAAAGATATTAAAAAGTAAAGAGAAGAAAAAAAAAATAATAATAAATTCCACTCATTTCCCAGAATACCCTCTTTTTCCCATTAGATTTCCCTTGTGTTTTTGATATGACATGCTTTAGACAAGTACCAGTTTCCCAGTGCTCAGTAATGACTAGAGAGCCAATACATTATGGCTTGGGAGACGGGGGCCTTTTAAAGCACGGTCCAAGCACGCTTTACTTCTTCATGGTGACTGCTCAGAATTACCCAAAAACACCAAAAAACACAAAACAACAACCCACAAACATCTATTTCACCACAAACTAACACCACAATACCTCAGAAAAAATCTTCCATACACAATTCCTTAATTTTTAATCAAATTTAAAATTCAACTGCACCCCAATGCATCATGGGAAAGCTCTATGTCACAGGTCACATGACACTGTGTGGGTCAGTGTGAGTTCCTATTTTATATATTAAAAAGGCCACAGCAAATACAAAGCAAATGCCACAACGGAGCTTAACCAACTCACTAAAGAGCTCATGACAAACTTGATTGAAAGTAGGAAGGACATTGTAAAATAAGTAAACTTTTGTAAAAGATATTAAAAAGTAAAGAGAAGAAAAAAAAAATAATAAATTCCACTTATTTCCCTGAATACCCACTTTTTCCCATTAGATTTCCCTTGTGTTTTTGATATGACATGCTTTAGACAAGTACCAGTTTCCCAGTGCTCAGTAATGACTAGAGAGATAATACATTAGGGCTTGGGAGACGGGGGCCTTTTAAAGCCATGTCCAAGCACGCTTTACTTCTTCATGGTGACTGCTCAGAATTACCGAAAAACACCAAAAAAACAAAACAACAACCCACAAACATCTATTTCACCACAAACTAACACCACAATACCTCAGAAAAAGTCTTCCATACACAATTCCTTAATTTTTTATCAAATTTAAAATTCAACTGCACCCCAATGCATCATGGGAAAGCTCTATGTCACAGGTCACATGACACTGTGTGGGTCAGTGTGAGTTCCTATTTTATATATTAAAAAGGCCACAGCAAATACAAAGCAAATGCCACAACGGAGCTTAACCAACTCACTAAAGAGCTCATGACAAACTTGATTGAAAGTAGGAAGGACATTGTAAAATAAGTAAACTTTTGTAAAAGATATTAAAAAGTAAAGAGAAGAAAAAAAAAAATAAATTCCACTTATTTCCCTGAATACCCACTTTTTCCCATTAGATTTCCCTTGTGTTTTTGATATGACATGCTTTAGACAAGTACCAGTTTCCCAGTGCTCAGTAATGACTACAGAGCCAATACATTATGGCTTGGGAGACGGGGGCCTTTTAAAGCACGGTCCAAGCACGCTTTACTTCTTCATGGTGACTGCTCAGAATTACCCAATAACACCAAAAAACACAAAGCAACAACCCACAAACATCTATTTCACCACAAACTAACACCACAATACCTCAGAAAAAATCTTCCATACACGATTCCTTAATTTTTAATCAAATTTAAAATTCAACTGCACCCCAATGCATCATGGGAAAGCTCTATGTCACAGGTCACATGACACTGTGTGGGTCAGTGTGAGTTCCTATTTTATATATTAAAAAGGCCACAGCAAATACAAAGCAAATGCCACAACGGAGCTTAACCAACTCACTAAAGAGCTCATGACAAACTTGATTGAAAGTAGGAAGGACATTGTAAAATAAGTAAACTTTTGTAAAAGATATTAAAAAGTAAAGAGAAGAAAAAAAAAAATAAATTCCACTTATTTCCCTGAATACCCACTTTTTCCCATTAGATTTCCCTTGTGTTTTTGATATGACATGCTTTAGACAAGTACCAGTTTCCCAGTGCTCAGTAATGACTACAGAGCCAATACATTATGGCTTGGGAGACGGGGGCCTTTTAAAGCACGGTCCAAGCACGCTTTACTTCTTCATGGTGACTGCTCAGAATTACCCAATAACACCAAAAAACACAAAGCAACAACCCACAAACATCTATTTCACCACAAACTAACACCACAATACCTCAGAAAAAAATCTTCCATACACAATTCCTTAATTTTTAATCAAATTTAAAATTCAACTGCACCCCAATGAATCATGGGAAAGCTCTATGTCACAGGTCACATGACACTGTGTGGGTCAGTGTGAGTTCCTATTTTATATATTAAAAAGGCCACAGCAAATACAAAGCAAATGCCACAACGGAGCTTAACCAACTCACTAAAGAGCTCATGACAAACTTGATTGAAAGTAGGAAGGACATTGTAAAATAAGTAAACTTTTGTAAAAGATATTAAAAAGTAAAGAGAAGAAAAAAAAATAATAATAAATTCCACTTATTTCCCTGAATACCCACTTTTTCCCATTAGATTTCCCTTGTGTTTTTGATATGACATGCTTTAGACAAGTACCAGTTTCCCAGTGCTCAGTAATGACTAGAGAGCCAATACATTAGGGCTTGGGAGACGGGGGCCTTTTAAAGCCATGTCCAAGCACGCTTTACTTCTTCATGGTGACTGCTCAGAATTACCCAAAAACACCAAAAAACACAAAACAACAACCCACAAACATCTATTTCACCACAAACTAACACCACAATACCTCAGAAAAAATCTTCCATACACAATTCCTTAATTTTTAATCAAATTTAAAATTCAACTGCACCCCAATGCATCATGGGAAAGCTCTATGTCACAGGTCACATGACACTGTGTGGGTCAGTGTGAGTTCCTATTTTATATATTAAAAAGGCCACAGCAAATACAAAGCAAATGCCACAACGGAGCTTAACCAACTCACTAAAGAGCTCATGACAAACTTGATTGAAAGTAGGAAGGACATTGTAAAATAAGTAAACTTTTGTAAAAGATATTAAAAAGTAAAGAGAAGAAAAAAATAATAATAATAAATTCCACTTATTTTCCTGAATACCCACTTTTTCCCATTAGATTTCCCTTGTGTTTTTGATATTACATGCTTTAGACAAGTACCAGTTTCCCAGTGCTCAGTAATGACTACAGAGCCAATACATTAGGGCTTGGGAGACGGGGGCCTTTTAAAGCACGGTCCAAGCACGCTTTACTTCTTCATGGTGACTGCTCAGAATTACCAAAAAACACCAAAAAAACAAAACAACAATCCACAAACATCTATTTCACCACAAACTAACACCACAATACCTCAGAAAAAATCTTCCATACACAATTCCTTAATTATTAATCAAATTTAAAATTCAACTGCACCCCAATGCATCATGGGAAAGCTCTATGTCACAGGTCACATGACACTGTGTGGGTCAGTGTGAGTTCCTATTTTATATATTAAAAAGGCCACAGCAAATACAAAGCAAATGCCACAACGGAGCTTAACCAACTCACTAAAGAGCTCATGACAAACTTGATTGAAAGTAGGAAGGACATTGTAAAATAAGTAAACTTTTGTAAAAGATATTAAAAAGTAAAGAGAAGAAAAAAAAAATAATAATAAACTCCACTTATTTCCCTGAATACCCACTTTTTCCCATTAGATTTCCCTTGTGTTTTTGATATGACATGCTTTAGACAAGTACCAGTTTCCCAGTGCTCAGTAATGACTAGAGAGCCAATACATTAGGGCTTGGGAGACGGGGGCCTTTTAAAGCCATGTCCAAGCACGCTTTACTTCTTCATGGTGACTGCTCAGAATTACCCAAAAACACCAAAAAAACAAAACAACAACCCACAAACATCTATTTCACCACAAACTAACACCACAATACCTCAGAAAAAATCTTCCATACACAATTCCTTAATTATTAATCAAATTTAAAATTCAACTGCACCCCAATACATCATGGGAAAGCTCTATGTCACAGGTCACATGACACTGTGTGGGTCAGTGTGAGTTCCTTTTTTATATATTAAAAAGGCCACAGCAAATACAAAGCAAATGCCACAACGGAGCTTAACCAACTCACTAAAGAGCTCATGACAAACTTGATTGAAAGTAGGAAGGACATTGTAAAATAAGTAAACTTTTGTAAAAGATATTAAAAAGTAAAGAGAAGAAAAAAAAATAATAAATTCCACTTATTTCCCTGAATACCCACTTTTTCCCATTAGATTTCCCTTGTGTTTTTGATATTACATGCTTTAGACAAGTACCACTTTCCCAGTGCTCAGTAATGACTACAGAGCCAATACATTAGGGCTTGGGAGACGGGGGCCTTTTAAAGCCATGTCCAAGCACGCTTTACTTCTTCATGGTGACTGCTCAGAATTACCAAAAAACACCAAAAAACACAAAACAACAACCCACAAACATCTATTTCACCACAAACTAACACCACAATACCTCAGAAAAAATCTTCCATACACAATTCCTTAATGATTAATCAAATTTAAAATTCAACTGCACCCCAATGCATCATGGGAAAGCTCTATGTCACAGGTCACATGACACTGTGTGGGTCAGTGTGAGTTCCTATTTTATATATTAAAAAGGCCACAGCAAATACAAAGCAAATGCCACAACGGAGCTTAACCAACTCACTAAAGAGCTCATGACAAACTTGATTGAAAGTAGGAAGGACATTGTAAAATAAGTAAACTTTTGTAAAAGATATTAAAAAGTAAAGAGAAGAAAAAAAAATAATAATAAATTCCACTTATTTCCCTGAATACCCACTTTTTCCCATTAGATTTCCCTTGTGTTTTTGATATGACATGCTTTAGACAAGTACCAGTTTCCCAGTGCTCAGTAATGACTACAGAGCCAATACATAAGGGCTTGGGAGACGGGGGCCTTTTAAAGCCATGTCCAAGCACGCTTTACTTCTTCATGGTGACTGCTCAGAATTACCCAAAAACACCAAAAAACACAAAACAACAACCCACAAACATCTATTTCACCACAAACTAACACCACAATACCTCAGAAAAAATCTTCCATACACAATTCCTTAATTATTAATCAAATTTAAAATTCAACTGCACCCCAATGCATCATGGGAAAGCTCTATGTCACAGGTCACATGACACTGTGTGGGTCAGTGTGAGTTCCTATTTTATATATTAAAAAGGCCACAGCAAATACAAAGCAAATGCCACAACGGAGCTTAACCAACTCACTAAAGAGCTCATGACAAACTTGATTGAAAGTAGGAAGGACATTGTAAAATAAGTAAACTTTTGTAAAAGATATTAAAAAGTAAAGAGAAGAAAAAAAAAATAATAATAAATTCCACTTATTTCCCTGAATTCCCACTTTTTCCCATTAGATTTCCCTTGTGTTTTTGATATGACATGCTTTAGACAAGTACCAGTTTCCCAGTGCTCTGTAATGACTAGAGAGCCAATACATTAGGGCTTGGGAGACGGGGGCCTTTTAAAGCCATGTCCAAGCACGCTTTACTTCTTCATGGTGACTGCTCAGAATTACCAAAAAACACAAAACAACAACCCACAAACATCTATTTCACCACAAACTAACACCACAATACCTCAGAAAAAATCTTCCATACACAATTCCTTAATTATTATTCAAATTTAAATTTCAACTGCACCCCAATGCATCATGGGAAAGCTCTATGTCACAGGTCACATGACACTGTGTGGGTCAGTGTGAGTTCCTATTTTATATATTAAAAAGGCCACAGCAAATACAAAGCAAATGCCACAACGGAGCTTAACCAACTCACTAAAGAGCTCATGACAAACTTGATTGAAAGTAGGAAGGACATTGTAAAATAAGTAAACTTTTGTAAAAGATATTAAAAAGTAAAGAGAAGAAAAAAAAAATAATAATAAATTCCACTTATTTCCCTGAATACCCACTTTTTCCCATTAGATTTCCCTTGTGTTTTTGATATGACATGCTTTAGACATGTACCAGTTTCCCAGTGCTCAGTAATGACTAGAGAGCCAATACATTAGGGCTTTTGAGACGGGGGCCTTTTAAAGCCATGTCCAAGCACGCTTTACTTCTTCATGGTGACTGCTCAGAATTACCCAAAAACACCAAAAAAACAAAACAACAACCCACAAACATCTATTTCACCACAAACTAACACCACAATACCTCAGAAAAAATCTTCCATACACAATTCCTTAATTATTAATCAAATTTAAAATTCAACTGCACCCCAATGCATCATGGGAAAGCTCTATGTCACAGGTCACATGACACTGTGTGGGTCAGTGTGAGTTCCTTTTTTATATATTAAAAAGGCCACAGCAAATACAAAGCAAATGCCACAACGGAGCTTAACCAACTCACTAAAGAGCTCATGACAAACTTGATTGAAAGTAGGAAGGACATTGTAAAATAAGTAAACTTTTGTAAAAGATATTAAAAAGTAAAGAGAAGAAAAAAAAATAATAAATTCCACTTATTTCCCTGAATACCCACTTTTTCCCATTAGATTTCCCTTGTGTTTTTGATATTACATGCTTTAGACAAGTACCAGTTTCCCAGTGCTCAGTAATGACTACAGAGCCAATACATTAGGGCTTGGGAGACGGGGGCCTTTTAAAGCCATGTCCAAGCACGCTTTACTTCTTCATGGTGACTGCTCAGAATTACCAAAAAACACCAAAAAACACAAAACAACAACCCACAAACATCTATTTCACCACAAACTAACACCACAATACCTCAGAAAAAATCTTCCATACACAATTCCTTAATTATTAATCAAATTTAAAATTCAACTGCACCCCAATGCATCATGGGAAAGCTCTATGTCACAGGTCACATGACACTGTGTGGGTCAGTGTGAGTTCCTATTTTATATATTAAAAAGGCCACAGCAAATACAAAGCAAATGCCACAACGGAGCTTAACCAACTCACTAAAGAGCTCATGACAAACTTGATTGAAAGTAGGAAGGACATTGTAAAATAAGTAAACTTTTGTAAAAGATATTAAAAAGTAAAGAGAAGAAAAAAAAATAATAATAAATTCCACTTATTTCCCTGAATACCCACTTTTTCCCATTAGATTTCCCTTGTGTTTTTGATATGACATGCTTTAGACAAGTACCAGTTTCCCAGTGCTCTGTAATGACTAGAGAGCCAATACATTAGGGCTTGGGAGACGGGGGCCTTTTAAAGCACGGTCCAAGCACGCTTTACTTCTTCATGGTGACTGCTCAGAATTACCCAAAAACACCAAAAAAACAAAACAACAACCCACAAACATCTATTTCACCACAAACTAACACCACAATACCTCAGAAAAAATCTTCTATACACAATTCCTTAATTATTAATCAAATTTAAAATTCAACTGCACCCCAATGCATCATGGGAAAGCTCTATGTCACAGGTCACATGACACTGTGTGGGTCAGTGTGTGTTCCTATTTTATATATTAAAAAGGCCACAGCAAATACAAAGCAAATGCCACAACAGAGCTTAACCAACTCACTAAAGAGCTCATGACAAACGTGATTGAAAGTAGGAAGGACATTGTGAAATAAGTAAACTTTTGTAAAAGATATTAAAAAGTAAAGAGAAGAAAAAAAAATAATAATAAATTCCACTTATTTCCCTGAATACCCACTTTTTCCACTTTTTCCCATTAGATTTCCCTTGTGTTTTTGATATGACATGCTTTAGACAAGTACCAGTTTCCCAGTGCTCAGTAATGACTACAGAGCCAATACATTAGGGCTTGGGAGACGGGGGCCTTTTAAAGCCATGTCCAAGCACGCTTTACTTCTTCATGGTGACTGCTCAGAATTACCAAAAAACACAAAACAACAACCCACAAACATCTATTTCACCACAAACTAACACCACAATACCTCAGAAAAAATCTTCCATACACAATTCCTTAATTATTAATCAAATTTAAAATTCAACTGCACCCCAATGCATCATGGGAAAGCTCTATGTCACAGGTCACATGACACTGTGTGGGTCAGTGTGAGTTCCTATTTTATATATTAAAAAGGCCACAGCAAATACAAAGCAAATGCCACAACGGAGCTTAACCAACTCACTAAAGAGCTCATGACAAACTTGATTGAAAGTAGGAAGGACATTGTAAAATAAGTAAACTTTTGTAAAAGATATTAAAAAGTAAAGAGAAGAAAAAAAAATAATAATAAATTCCACTTATTTCCCTGAATACCCACTTTTTCCCATTAGATTTCCCTTGTGTTTTTGATATGACATGCTTTAGACAAGTACCAGTTTCCAAGTGCTCTGTAATGACTAGAGAGCCAATACATTAGGGCTTGGGAGACGGGGGCCTTTTAAAGCCATGTCCAAGCACGCTTTACTTCTTCATGGTGACTGCTCAGAATTACCCAAAAACACCAAAAAAACAAAACAACAACCCACAAACATCTATTTCACCACAAACTAACACCACAATACCTCAGAAAAAATCTTCTATACACAATTCCTTAATTATTAATCAAATTTAAAATTCAACTGCACCCCAATGCATCATGGGAAAGCTCTATGTCACAGGTCACATGACACTGTGTGGGTCAGTGTGTGTTCCTATTTTATATATTAAAAAGGCCACAGCAAATACAAAGCAAATGCCACAACAGAGCTTAACCAACTCACTAAAGAGCTCATGACAAACGTGATTGAAAGTAGGAAGGACATTGTGAAATAAGTAAACTTTTGTAAAAGATATTAAAAAGTAAAGAGAAGAAAAAAAAATAATAATAAATTCCACTTATTTCCCTGAATACCCACTTTTTCCCATTAGATTTCCCTTGTGTTTTTGATATGACATGCTTTAGACATGTACCAGTTTCCCAGTGCTCAGTAATGACTAGAGAGCCAATACATTAGGGCTTTTGAGACGGGGGCCTTTTAAAGCCATGTCCAAGCACGCTTTACTTCTTCATGGTGACTGCTCAGAATTACCCAAAAACACCAAAAAAACAAAACAACAACCCACAAACATCTATTTCACCACAAACTAACACCACAATACCTCAGAAAAAATCTTCCATACACAATTCCTTAATTATTAATCAAATTTAAAATTCAACTGCACCCCAATGCATCATGGGAAAGCTCTATGTCACAGGTCACATGACACTGTGTGGGTCAGTGTGAGTTCCTTTTTTATATATTAAAAAGGCCACAGCAAATACAAAGCAAATGCCACAACGGAGCTTAACCAACTCACTAAAGAGCTCATGACAAACTTGATTGAAAGTAGGAAGGACATTGTAAAATAAGTAAACTTTTGTAAAAGATATTAAAAAGTAAAGAGAAGAAAAAAAAATAATAAATTCCACTTATTTCCCTGAATACCCACTTTTTCCCATTAGATTTCCCTTGTGTTTTTGATATTACATGCTTTAGACAAGTACCAGTTTCCCAGTGCTCAGTAATGACTACAGAGCCAATACATTAGGGCTTGGGAGACGGGGGCCTTTTAAAGCCATGTCCAAGCACGCTTTACTTCTTCATGGTGACTGCTCAGAATTACCCAAAAACACCAAAAAACACAAAACAACAACCCACAAACATCTATTTCACCACAAACTAACACCACAATACCTCAGAAAAAATCTTCCATACACAATTCCTTAATTATTAATCAAATTTAAAATTCAACTGCACCCCAATGCATCATGGGAAAGCTCTATGTCACAGGTCACATGACACTGTGTGGGTCAGTGTGAGTTCCTATTTTATATATTAAAAAGGCCACAGCAAATACAAAGCAAATGCCACAACGGAGCTTAACCAACTCACTAAAGAGCTCATGACAAACTTGATTGAAAGTAGGAAGGACATTGTAAAATAAGTAAACTTTTGTAAAAGATATTAAAAAGTAAAGAGAAGAAAAAAAAATAATAATAAATTCCACTTATTTCCCTGAATACCCACTTTTTCCCATTAGATTTCCCTTGTGTTTTTGATATGACATGCTTTAGACAAGTACCAGTTTCCCAGTGCTCTGTAATGACTAGAGAGCCAATACATTAGGGCTTGGGAGACGGGGGCCTTTTAAAGCACGGTCCAAGCACGCTTTACTTCTTCATGGTGACTGCTCAGAATTACCCAAAAACACCAAAAAAACAAAACAACAACCCACAAACATCTATTTCACCACAAACTAACACCACAATACCTCAGAAAAAATCTTCTATACACAATTCCTTAATTATTAATCAAATTTAAAATTCAACTGCACCCCAATGCATCATGGGAAAGCTCTATGTCACAGGTCACATGACACTGTGTGGGTCAGTGTGTGTTCCTATTTTATATATTAAAAAGGCCACAGCAAATACAAAGCAAATGCCACAACAGAGCTTAACCAACTCACTAAAGAGCTCATGACAAACGTGATTGAAAGTAGGAAGGACATTGTGAAATAAGTAAACTTTTGTAAAAGATATTAAAAAGTAAAGAGAAGAAAAAAAAATAATAATAAATTCCACTTATTTCCCTGAATACCCACTTTTTCCACTTTTTCCCATTAGATTTCCCTTGTGTTTTTGATATGACATGCTTTAGACAAGTACCAGTTTCCCAGTGCTCAGTAATGACTACAGAGCCAATACATTAGGGCTTGGGAGACGGGGGCCTTTTAAAGCCATGTCCAAGCACGCTTTACTTCTTCATGGTGACTGCTCAGAATTACCAAAAAACACAAAACAACAACCCACAAACATCTATTTCACCACAAACTAACACCACAATACCTCAGAAAAAATCTTCCATACACAATTCCTTAATTATTAATCAAATTTAAAATTCAACTGCACCCCAATGCATCATGGGAAAGCTCTATGTCACAGGTCACATGACACTGTGTGGGTCAGTGTGAGTTCCTATTTTATATATTAAAAAGGCCACAGCAAATACAAAGCAAATGCCACAACGGAGCTTAACCAACTCACTAAAGAGCTCATGACAAACTTGATTGAAAGTAGGAAGGACATTGTAAAATAAGTAAACTTTTGTAAAAGATATTAAAAAGTAAAGAGAAGAAAAAAAAATAATAATAAATTCCACTTATTTCCCTGAATACCCACTTTTTCCCATTAGATTTCCCTTGTGTTTTTGATATGACATGCTTTAGACAAGTACCAGTTTCCCAGTGCTCTGTAATGACTAGAGAGCCAATACATTAGGGCTTGGGAGACGGGGGCCTTTTAAAGCCATGTCCAAGCACGCTTTACTTCTTCATGGTGACTGCTCAGAATTACCCAAAAACACCAAAAAAACAAAACAACAACCCACAAACATCTATTTCACCACAAACTAACACCACAATACCTCAGAAAAAATCTTCTATACACAATTCCTTAATTATTAATCAAATTTAAAATTCAACTGCACCCCAATGCATCATGGGAAAGCTCTATGTCACAGGTCACATGACACTGTGTGGGTCAGTGTGTGTTCCTATTTTATATATTAAAAAGGCCACAGCAAATACAAAGCAAATGCCACAACAGAGCTTAACCAACTCACTAAAGAGCTCATGACAAACGTGATTGAAAGTAGGAAGGACATTGTGAAATAAGTAAACTTTTGTAAAAGATATTAAAAAGTAAAGAGAAGAAAAAAAAATAATAATAAATTCCACTTATTTCCCTGAATACCCACTTTTTCCCATTAGATTTCCCTTGTGTTTTTGATATGACATGCTTTAGACAAGTACCAGTTTCCCAGTGCTCAGTAATGACTACAGAGCCAATACATTAGGGCTTGGGAGACGGGGGCCTTTTAAAGCCATGTCCAAGCACGCTTTACTTCTTCATGGTGACTGCTCAGAATTACCAAAAAACACCAAAAAACACAAAACAACAACCCACAAACATCTATTTCACCACAAACTAACACCACAATACCTCAGAAAAAATCTTCCATACACAATTCCTTAATGATTAATCAAATTTAAAATTCAACTGCACCCCAATGCATCATGGGAAAGCTCTATGTCACAGGTCACATGACACTGTGTGGGTCAGTGTGAGTTCCTATTTTATATATTAAAAAGGCCACAGCAAATACAAAGCAAATGCCACAACGGAGCTTAACCAACTCACTAAAGAGCTCATGACAAACTTGATTGAAAGTAGGAAGGACATTGTAAAATAAGTAAACTTTTGTAAAAGATATTAAAAAGTAAAGAGAAGAAAAAAAAATAATAATAAATTCCACTTATTTCCCTGAATACCCACTTTTTCCCATTAGATTTCCCTTGTGTTTTTGATATGACATGCTTTAGACAAGTACCAGTTTCCCAGTGCTCAGTAATGACTACAGAGCCAATACATTAGGGCTTGGGAGACGGGGGCCTTTTAAAGCCATGTCCAAGCACGCTTTACTTCTTCATGGTGACTGCTCAGAATTACCCAAAAACACCAAAAAAACAAAACAACAACCCACAAACATCTATTTCACCACAAACTAACACCACAATACCTCAGAAAAAATCTTCCATACACAATTCCTTAATTATTAATCAAATTTAAAATTCAACTGCACCCCAATGCATCATGGGAAAGCTCTATGTCACAGGTCACATGACACTGTGTGGGTCAGTGTGAGTTCCTATTTTATATATTAAAAAGGCCACAGCAAATACAAAGCAAATGCCACAACGGAGCTTAACCAACTCACTAAAGAGCTCATGACAAACTTGATTGAAAGTAGGAAGGACATTGTAAAATAAGTAAACTTTTGTAAAAGATATTAAAAAGTAAAGAGAAGAAAAAAAAAATAATAATAAATTCCACTTATTTCCCTGAATACCCACTTTTTCCCATTCGATTTCCCTTGTGTTTTTGATATGACATGCTTTAGACAAGTACCAGTTTCCCAGTGCTCTGTAATGACTAGAGAGCCAATACATTAGGGCTTGGGAGACGGGGGCCTTTTAAAGCACGGTCCAAGCACGCTTTACTTCTTCATGGTGACTGCTCAGAATTACCCAAAAACACCAAAAAAACAAAACAACAACCCACAAACATCTATTTCACCACAAACTAACACCACAATACCTCAGAAAAAATCTTCTATACACAATTCCTTAATTATTAATCAAATTTAAAATTCAACTGCACCCCAATGCATCATGGGAAAGCTCTATGTCACAGGTCACATGACACTGTGTGGGTCAGTGTGTGTTCCTATTTTATATATTAAAAAGGCCACAGCAAATACAAAGCAAATGCCACAACAGAGCTTAACCAACTCACTAAAGAGCTCATGACAAACGTGATTGAAAGTAGGAAGGACATTGTGAAATAAGTAAACTTTTGTAAAAGATATTAAAAAGTAAAGAGAAGAAAAAAAAATAATAATAAATTCCACTTATTTCCCTGAATACCCACTTTTTCCACTTTTTCCCATTAGATTTCCCTTGTGTTTTTGATATGACATGCTTTAGACAAGTACCAGTTTCCCACTGCTCAGTAATGACTACAGAGCCAATACATTAGGGCTTGGGAGACGGGGGCCTTTTAAAGCCATGTCCAAGCACGCTTTACTTCTTCATGGTGACTGCTCAGAATTACCAAAAAACACCAAAAAACACAAAACAACAACCCACAAACATCTATTTCACCACAAACTAACACCACAATACCTCAGAAAAAATCTTCCATACACAATTCCTTAATTATTAATCAAATTTAAAATTCAACTGCACCCCAATGCATCATGGGAAAGCTCTATGTCACAGGTCACATGACACTGTGTGGGTCAGTGTGAGTTCCTATTTTATATATTAAAAAGGCCACAGCAAATACAAAGCAAATGCCACAACGGAGCTTAACCAACTCACTAAAGAGCTCATGACAAACTTGATTGAAAGTAGGAAGGACATTGTAAAATAAGTAAACTTTTGTAAAAGATATTAAAAAGTAAAGAGAAGAAAAAAAAAATAATAATAAATTCCACTTATTTCCCTGAATACCCACTTTTTCCCATTAGATTTCCCTTGTGTTTTTGATATGACATGCTTTAGACAAGTACCAGTTTCCCAGTGCTCAGTAATGACTAGAGAGCCAATACATTAGGGCTTGGGAGACGGGGGCCTTTTAAAGCCATGTCCAAGCACGCTTTACTTCTTCATGGTGACTGCTCAGAATTACCAAAAAACACCAAAAAAACAAAACAACAACCCACAAACATCTATTTCACCACAAACTAACACCACAATACCTCAGAAAAAATCTTCCATACACAATTCCTTAATTATTAATCAAATTTAAAATTCAACTGCACCCCAATGCATCATGGGAAAGCTCTATGTCACAGGTCACATGACACTGTGTGGGTCAGTGTGTGTTCCTATTTTATATATTAAAAAGGCCACAGCAAATACAAAGCAAATGCCACAACAGAGCTTAACCAACTCACTAAAGAGCTCATGACAAACGTGATTGAAAGTAGGAAGGACATTGTGAAATAAGTAAACTTTTGTAAAAGATATTAAAAAGTAAAGAGAAGAAAAAAAAATAATAATAAATTCCACTTATTTCCCTGAATACCCACTTTTTCCCATTAGATTTCCCTTGTGTTTTTGATATGACATGCTTTAGACAAGTACCAGTTTCCCACTGCTCAGTAATGACTACAGAGCCAATACATTAGGGCTTGGGAGACGGGGGCCTTTTAAAGCCATGTCCAAGCACGCTTTACTTCTTCATGGTGACTGCTCAGAATTACCAAAAAACACCAAAAAACACAAAACAACAACCCACAAACATCTATTTCACCACAAACTAACACCACAATACCTCAGAAAAAATCTTCCATACACAATTCCTTAATGATTAATCAAATTTAAAATTCAACTGCACCCCAATGCATCATGGGAAAGCTCTATGTCACAGGTCACATGACACTGTGTGGGTCAGTGTGAGTTCCTATTTTATATATTAAAAAGGCCACAGCAAATACAAAGCAAATGCCACAACGGAGCTTAACCAACTCACTAAAGAGCTCATGACAAACTTGATTGAAAGTAGGAAGGACATTGTAAAATAAGTAAACTTTTGTAAAAGATATTAAAAAGTAAAGAGAAGAAAAAAAAAAAAATAAATTCCACTTATTTCCCTGAATACCCACTTTTTCCCATTAGATTTCCCTTGTGTTTTTGATATGACATGCTTTAGACAAGTACCAGTTTCCCAGTGCTCAGTAATGACTACAGAGCCAATACATTAGGGCTTGGGAGACGGGGGCCTTTTAAAGCACGGTCCAAGCACGCTTTACTTCTTCATGGTGACTGCTCAGAATTACCCAAAAACACCAAAAAACACAAAACAACAACCCACAAACATCTATTTCACCACAAACTAACACCACAATACCTCAGAAAAAATCTTCTATACACAATTCCTTAATTATTAATCAAATTTAAAATTCAACTGCACCCCAATGCATCATGGGAAAGCTCTATGTCACAGGTCACATGACACTGTGTGGGTCAGTGTGTGTTCCTATTTTATATATTAAAAAGGCCACAGCAAATACAAAGCAAATGCCACAACGGAGCTTAACCAACTCACTAAAGAGCTCATGACAAACGTGATTGAAAGTAGGAAGGACATTGTGAAATAAGTAAACTTTTGTAAAAGATATTAAAAAGTAAAGAGAAGAAAAAAAAATAATAATAAATTCCACTTATTTCCCTGAATACCCACTTTTTCCACTTTTTCCCATTAGATTTCCCTTGTGTTTTTGATATGACATGCTTTAGACAAGTACCAGTTTCCCACTGCTCAGTAATGACTACAGAGCCAATACATTAGGGCTTGGGAGACGGGGGCCTTTTAAAGCCATGTCCAAGCACGCTTTACTTCTTCATGGTGACTGCTCAGAATTACCAAAAAACACCAAAAAACACAAAACAACAACCCACAAACATCTATTTCACCACAAACTAACACCACAATACCTCAGAAAAAATCTTCCATACACAATTCCTTAATGATTAATCAAATTTAAAATTCAACTGCACCCCAATGCATCATGGGAAAGCTCTATGTCACAGGTCACATGACACTGTGTGGGTCAGTGTGAGTTCCTATTTTATATATTAAAAAGGCCACAGCAAATACAAAGCAAATGCCACAACGGAGCTTAACCAACTCACTAAAGAGCTCATGACAAACTTGATTGAAAGTAGGAAGGACATTGTAAAATAAGTAAACTTTTGTAAAAGATATTAAAAAGTAAAGAGAAGAAAAAAAAAAAAATAAATTCCACTTATTTCCCTGAATACCCACTTTTTCCCATTAGATTTCCCTTGTGTTTTTGATATGACATGCTTTAGACAAGTACCAGTTTCCCAGTGCTCAGTAATGACTACAGAGCCAATACATTAGGGCTTGGGAGACGGGGGCCTTTTAAAGCCATGTCCAAGCACGCTTTACTTCTTCATGGTGACTGCTCAGAATTACCCAAAAACACCAAAAAACACAAAACAACAACCCACAAACATCTATTTCACCACAAACTAACACCACAATACCTCAGAAAAAATCTTCCATACACAATTCCTTAATTATTAATCAAATTTAAAATTCAACTGCACCCCAATGCATCATGGGAAAGCTCTATGTCACAGGTCACATGACACTGTGTGGGTCAGTGTGAGTTCCTATTTTATATATTAAAAAGGCCACAGCAAATACAAAGCAAATGCCACAACGGAGCTTAACCAACTCACTAAAGAGCTCATGACAAACTTGATTGAAAGTAGGAAGGACATTGTAAAATAAGTAAACTTTTGTAAAATATATTAAAAAGTAAAGAGAAGAAAAAAAAATAATAATAAATTCCACTTATTTCCCTGAATACCCACTTTTTCCCATTAGATTTCCCTTGTGTTTTTGATATTACATGCTTTAGACAAGTACCAGTTTCCCAGTGCTCAGTAATGACTAGAGAGCCAATACATTAGGGCTTGGGAGACGGGGGCCTTTTAAAGCACGGTCCAAGCACGCTTTACTTCTTCATGGTGACTGCTCAGAATTACCAAAAAACACCAAAAAACACAAAACAACAACCCACAAACATCTATTTCACCACAAACTAACACCACAATACCTCAGAAAAAATCTTCCATACACAATTCCTTAATTATTAATCAAATTTAAAATTCAACTGCACCCCAATGCATCATGGGAAAGCTCTATGTCACAGGTCACATGACACTGTGTGGGTCAGTGTGAGTTCCTATTTTATATATTAAAAAGGCCACAGCAAATACAAAGCAAATGCCACAACGGAGCTTAACCAACTCACTAAAGAGCTCATGACAAACTTGATTGAAAGTAGGAAGGACATTGTAAAATAAGTAAACTTTTGTAAAAGATATTAAAAAGTAAAGAGAAGAAAAAAAAATAATAATAAATTCCACTTATTTCCCTGAATACCCACTTTTTCCCATTAGATTTCCCTTGTGTTTTTGATATGACATGCTTTAGACAAGTACCAGTTTCCCAGTGCTCAGTAATGACTACAGAGCCAATACATTAGGGCTTGGGAGACGGGGGCCTTTTAAAGCCATGTCCAAGCACGCTTTACTTCTTCATGGTGACTGCTCAGAATTACCCAAAAACACCAAAAAAACAAAACAACAACCCACAAACATCTATTTCACCACAAACTAACACCACAATACCTCAGAAAAAATCTTCCATACACAATTCCTTAATTATTAATCAAATTTAAAATTCAACTGCACCCCAATACATCATGGGAAAGCTCTATGTCACAGGTCACATGACACTGTGTGGGTCAGTGTGAGTTCCTATTTTATATATTAAAAAGGCCACAGCAAATACAAAGCAAATGCCACAACGGAGCTTAACCAACTCACTAAAGAGCTCATGACAAACTTGATTGAAAGTAGGAAGGACATTGTAAAATAAGTAAACTTTTGTAAAAGATATTAAAAAGTAAAGAGAAGAAAAAAAAAATAATAATAAATTCCACTTATTTCCCTGAATACCCACTTTTTCCCATTAGATTTCCCTTGTGTTTTTGATATGACATGCTTTAGACAAGTACCAGTTTCCCAGTGCTCAGTAATGACTACAGAGCCAATACATTAGGGCTTGGGAGACGGGGGCCTTTTAAAGCACGGTCCAAGCACGCTTTACTTCTTCATGGTGACTGCTCAGAATTACCAAAAAACACCAAAAAACACAAAACAACAACCCACAAACATCTATTTCACCACAAACTAACACCACAATACCTCAGAAAAAATCTTCCATACACAATTCCTTAATGTTTAATCAAATTTAAAATTCAACTGCACCCCAATGCATCATGGGAAAGCTCTATGTCACAGGTCACATGACACTGTGTGGGTCAGTGTGAGTTCCTATTTTATATATTAAAAAGGCCACAGCAAATACAAAGCAAATGCCACAACGGAGCTTAACCAACTCACTAAAGAGCTCATGACAAACTTGATTGAAAGTAGGAAGGACATTGTAAAATAAGTAAACTTTTGTAAAAGATATTAAAAAGTAAAGAGAAGAAAAAAAAATAATAATAAATTCCACTTATTTCCCTGAATACCCACTTTTTCCCATTAGATTTCCCTTGTGTTTTTGATATTACATGCTTTAGACAAGTACCAGTTTCCCAGTGCTCAGTAATGACTAGAGAGCCAATACATTAGGGCTTGGGAGACGGGGGCCTTTTAAAGCCATGTCCAAGCACGCTTTACTTCTTCATGGTGACTGCTCAGAATTACCCAAAAACACCAAAAAACACAAAACAACAACCCACAAACATCTATTTCACCACAAACTAACACCACAATACCTCAGAAAAAATCTTCCATACACAATTCCTTAATTATTAATCAAATTTAAAATTCAACTGCACCCCAATGCATCATGGGAAAGCTCTATGTCACAGGTCACATGACACTGTGTGGGTCAGTGTGAGTTCCTATTTTATATATTAAAAAGGCCACAGCAAATACAAAGCAAATGCCACAACGGAGCTTAACCAACTCACTAAAGAGCTCATGACAAACTTGATTGAAAGTAGGAAGGACATTGTAAAATAAGTAAACTTTTGTAAAAGATATTAAAAAGTAAAGAGAAGAAAAAAAAAATAATAATAAATTCCACTTATTTCCCTGAATACCCACTTTTTCCCATTAGATTTCCCTTGTGTTTTTGATATGACATGCTTTAGACAAGTACCAGTTTCCCAGTGCTCTGTAATGACTAGAGAGCCAATACATTAGGGCTTGGGAGACGGGGGCCTTTTAAAGCACGGTCCAAGCACGCTTTACTTCTTCATGGTGACTGCTCAGAATTACCCAAAAACACCAAAAAAACAAAACAACAACCCACAAACATCTATTTCACCACAAACTAACACCACAATACCTCAGAAAAAATCTTCCATACACAATTCCTTAATTATTAATCAAATTTAAAATTCAACTGCACCCCAATGCATCATGGGAAAGCTCTATGTCACAGGTCACATGACACTGTGTGGGTCAGTGTGTGTTCCTATTTTATATATTAAAAAGGCCACAGCAAATACAAAGCAAATGCCGCAACAGAGCTTAACCAACTCACTAAAGAGCTCATGACAAACTTGATTGAAAGTAGGAAGGACATTGTAAAATAAGTAAACGTTTGTAAAAGATATTAAAAAGTAAACAGAAGAAAAAATAATAATAATAAATTCCACTTATTTCCCTGAATACCCACTTTTTCCCATTAGATTTCCCTTGTGTTTTTGATATTACATGCTTTAGACAAGTACCAGTTTCCCAGTGCTCAGTAATGACTACAGAGCCAATACATTAGTGCCTGGGAGACGGGGGCCTTTTAAGACTTGTTTAAGTTACTACATGATTCCTTATGTTTTTCTTCATAGCCTGCATGATTTCAGTATTTATTTACAGTTAAGGGGGAAAAAAGAACAAAAACATTGATTGAGAAGATTTGTAACCATTGGTGTTCCACCCAATATCAGATATATGTGCATTTGTCCCCCCCCCCCCCCCCGAAAATGATACAGCAAAAAACTTTTATTTTGAAAGCGTGCCAAATTCTGCACCCCTGCCATGAAAAGCACCCACTCTTGGACGCGCATTTCTGATTAAAACGTTAGCTAAAGCAATTATCTGGGTGCACGCTCCAGAGAGAGGGGTGCTTTTCCTGGCGGGGGTGCAGATTTCGGCAATGCTTCATGAGGCGATTTTACTTTATCTGCTAAAAATTGGTTTAAAACAAGTAAACATATCTGCCCCTGTACATAATAGTTTGTGTCTGATTTTAATCTAAATTATTCTATGTCTTCGCTTATGACACTCTGACACTCATGTGGGACTTTTCTCACTTTAATCAAGAAATAAATTATAAACGTTGATAGTATCTCCAACAAGCTAAAGCTGAAACACAGACAGGCCTTACAACAGGAAAACAATAAAAAATCTTCACGCATATACATTATAGAAAGACAAAAACAAAGGGAACGGATTGAAAATGTCATTGCATTTTAAGCTCATTAAAAACACCACCAGCAGGTAAAAAAAGGAGGTATATTTATTTTCTTACAGAGCAGACATTCTAAGAACAATTTTCTTCATAATAATTTGTATGTCTTCGAACACTGAAATGAAGATTTCTTAAATAATCAAATGTTCCACTTTATTAAGAGTTATAACTATGGCACTGTGAATCGCTACACCACTAAAAATGTAACAAATATTTAGGAAAAAAGTGTCAAGTCACCTATTATATACAGTGGTGTGAAAAAGTGTTTTCCCCTTCCTGATTTCTTACTTTTTTTTTACATGTTAGTCACTCTTTATATCATTTAAATATTAGTCAAAGACAACACAAGTAAACACAAAATGCAGTTTTTAAATGAAAATGTTTATTATTAAGGGAGAAAAAAAAACAATTTGGGGCTGTTTTGATGCTTCAGGAACTGGAAGACTTGCTGTGATGAATGGAACTACCAAAAAGTCCTGAAGGAGAATGGTTAGCATCTGTTCGTGACCTCAAGCTAAAACAAACTTGGGTTCTGCAGCAGGACAATGATCCAAAAACACACCAGCAAGTCCACCTCTGAATGACTGAAGAAAAACAAAGTAAAGACTTTGGAGTGGCCTAGTCAAATCCTGACCTGAATCCTATTGAGATGCTTTGGCGTGACCTTAAAAAGGCCATTCATGCTTAAAAACTCTTCAATGTGGCAAAAATACAACAATTCTGTAAAGATAATTGAATTGAATTGAATTTTTCCACAGGTCTGTAAAAGACTCATGGCAAGTTACTGCAAACGCTTGATTGCAGTTGTTGCAGCAATGGGCGGAACAACCAGTTATTAGATTAAGGGGGCAATCACTCTTTCACACAGGGTCATGTGGGTTTGAACTTTTTTGTCCCTTAATAATAAAAACCTTTATTTAAAAATTGCATTTTGTGTTTAAGTGTGTGTCTTTAACTAATATTTAAACTTGTTTTATGATCTGAAACATTTAGGAGTGACAAATCATGAAGAGGCAAACACTTTTTCATATCACTGTATATTACTATTATATATACATATGATGTGTTGGTAAAAAATAATCATCCAGGCTTAATGATTCATGTTCCCAACATACATTCTGAAAGTGGTCTAAATCAGCCCCTGCTGCGGCAGATTGTATTGAAGGGTAAATTTGAACGAACTAGGCCCACAACTCCATCCATGTTTGGTGGCGGAGCTCCTTGAGGCCATGAGAACTTCAGCTGCTGAATCAGAGAGGTGAAGAAGATGAAGAGCTCTGTCCTCGCCAGAGTCTCACCCAGACACACCCTCGGACCTGCAGAAGAACACACAAACAATCTCAATGCTGATATTCACATTTATTAATAATTAACCTCCAGAGCAGACACTCTGATATTCACTGGCAGCAGACTTACCCAGAGAAAAGGGCAGGAAGGAGTCATTTTTGCAGAACTGTCCTTTCTCATCTAGAAAGTTCTCTGGGTTGAATGTATCTGGGTACTTCCAGTGGTCTTTGTCAGTTAGGATGGCTGTTAGGTTGGACATGATATTTGTTCCCTGCAATGAGAACAATCAGTGGACACGCACTTAGAAAGAAAGGTTTTACAATAAAAAGAAAAAAACAGAAAGATCTGGTAGGTTTCAGTGGTTACCGCTGGTATATGGTATCCTCTCAGCTTGGTTGGTTGTGTGGTCTGATGCACCACGCCGAGAGGAACGATGTTAGCATAGCGCTGGATCTCATGAACAGTGGCATGAGTATAAGGGAGCTGTGCACGATCATCCATGGAGGGAAAACGGTCGAAACCCAACACTCGAACTATCTCCTCATGACAGCGCTCTGAGATGCGGTCAACAAGGCACAAAGCAAACCATAAGAGAAGGTTATTGTAAGGCATTTTGTTCCTTACATCAATCTTGAGAAGACAAGAGACAATGGGTTACTTTTGAACTGTAGCAGTACCTTGCACATCAGGGTGGTCCATCATGTAAATGAGGCCCCATCTAAGAGTGTTTGCAGTAGTTTCTGTTCCAGCGATGAACAGGTCAGTGGTCGACCTCAACATGTTTTCCTCATGGAACGTGGAATCTTCATTTGATTCTTGCTGCTCAAAACAAGGAAAAATAAATTCTGTAACATAGAAGCTTTAAGAAATGTGAAGTTACACTACATGGTTTTTGGAGCAGTCAGAGCATATCAAATATGTTTGCTTTTGGGTGTGTGTAATCCAGTACTGTATAATGGTCCGTTTGAACCGGATGCGTCAATAGCCAATGAACATTGGAGCAGAAAAATTAACTTGGAATGTAGACTTCTTGACCAACTTGCAGTGTTCACTGTTCATGCCCAAATGTGTTCAAATGACTTCTTATTGGGCCTTTTCGGATTTTATTTTCATGTTTCACGCTAAAAGATGCAGCAGAGGGGTTAAATTGGGCTACAAAAATAAAAGACTACAAAGCTAGAGAACTACAGAGGACCTGAAAGTTGTTCTTGCAGTGAGGCTCCTTCACCTGATGCCTGTTGTCAATTCATGGTTTCCAATTAGGTGCCTTCTCCTGCTTCTCTTACCTTATTCATCTCTACCAGGTAGGCATCAATGAAGTCCCGGAGGTTCTCTGGGTCCAAAGATTTCCTGTGCTTCTCCACCTCTTCAGACATGAACTTTCTTAAAGATTGTAGATTGTGCCAGATCTTCTGGTGTGGCCCAGGGAAGTATTTAATAATGGGAACCAAGTTAAAGATCTGCAAGGGGAAACATTTTTAATGTAGTTGGATTGCAGTGAAATGTTTTAGTATTCTGTATACTGAAGTCCACCATTCACACATTAGAAGCCAAAGTTATACAGTGGTGTGAAAATGTTTGCGGACCCCTGACAATTTACATGTTTTTTTTCTTTATACATCATTGGTTGTTCAGATTAGCAATTTCAGTTAAATATATCATATAGCAGACGAACACAGTGATATTTGAGAAGTAAAATGGAGTCTATAGAATTTACAGAAAGTGTGCAATAATTCTTTAAACTAAATTTGGGCACCCCAACAGAAAAAATATATCAATATTTGGTAGATTCTCCTTTTGCAGAAATAACAGCCTCTGAACACTTCCTATAGCTTCCAATAAGAGTCTGGCTTCTGGTAGAAGGTAGTTTGGATCATTCTTCTTTATAAAACATCTCCAGTTCAGTCAGGAATGATGGTTTCTGAGCAAGTGTTTGTCTTGGAATGCTGTGTTCTTTTTCCAGCATGCATACCACCCTCCAAATAACTCAATTTTACTTTCATCAGTTCACAGCACCTTATCCCAAAATAAGGCTGGCTTGTCCAAATGTACTTTAACTTTAGCATACCTCAAGTGACTCTGTTTGTGGCGTGTGCTCAGAAAAGGCTTCTTCTACATTACTCTCTCATACAGCCTCTCCTTGTGCAAAGTGCGCTGAAATGATTGATGCACATTGACACCATCTGCAGCAAGATGATGATGTAGGTATATGGAGCATTTCCTCACTATGTTCCTTACAGTGGAAACTGATAGCGAAAATCTCTGAGACAGCTTTTTATATCCTTCCTCTAAACCATGATGTTGAATATCATTATTGCACCCTTTTTGTAAATCCTATAAACTTCTTTTCACTACTCAAATATCTCTTTGTTTGTCTGCTTATACGATATATTTAACTGAAATTGCTGATCCCAACCAACAGTGAAATATAAAGGAAAATCATGAGAATTATCAGGGGTGCCCAAACTTTTTCATACCACCGTATTTACTCTGTTAGTTAGATATTTCAAGTGATTAAGTTTAGGTTTCATTGCATGTGTAAAGGTTTCAAGTTTAGGAAAAGTCTGACTTCCAAAGTTTATTGTGAAATTCAATGATAACATAGCATGCTGGTTATTACCTGTGCCACTGGTGATCCTGAAAACCGAATGTTCTCATTTATAATTTCCAGAAGTTTAGCAAATCGCCTGTCATCATACTCAAAGCGGTCTCCAAAGACGATGGAGCAGATGATGTTGGACACCGAGTTCATGATGGGGTGGATGGGGTAAAAAGCCTTCCCTTCAAAACAAAGGACAAAAGAAGATGAGAAAATGAGACCAGAATATCCTGCAGCATCTTTGTTGCAACCAAAGTTATACTCATCTACCTTCTTGTTTCAGCATCTCCTTGATGAGGAAATGAGCCTCCTCAGCCACACGCTCCTCAACACTTTTCTTCCCCAGTCCAAAATCACGCAGCGTGTGCAGAGCAAACCGGCGCTGCTGTCTCCAAGAATTACCGTAAGTGGCCATAACAATACCTGAGAGACAGAAAGAGAGATTTAAATGAAATGAGTAAAAAATTGTAAAAGGAGATTGTCTACAGGAAGTACTACTAGAAGTTAAGAATTGTACTCATACTCACCATACCCTTTGTTTACCCAACGTACTAAAGGCAGGCTTGGCCTTCCAGAAAATATTGTCCCATTCTGAACAAAAGCTTCCTTTGCAACCTGCATGGTGTTCAGGATGATCGTTGGCTTCCTTCCCAGGTACAGGGAGCTTATCTCACCATATTTCGGCATCTGTTGGGGTGCAAGATGTTTACAAAGTTTACTGTACCTACTGCTTTGGGATAATTAAGTACATGTGCCTGATTCATTTATAGATAGTTTACAGGCCAACATCAATATAACAAGTAGCATAGTTAACAACATAGTTTGGCATTCTTGTTATTTTTCTTATTTTTGTCTAAATTATTCTGAGGTATCCAGACGTCCCAAGTCTCCCAGAAGTTGCGGGAGTCTACAGCATATCAATAATGGCTCTCTGATGCCTGATGCAAGTCAGATAAACTCTCCCAGAATCTAAAACGAGTGGCCCAAGAGTTAACACAAACGTGCACGCAGACGACACAGACTTTCCCCCCCAATCACGTGTGGGAAAGGGAGGGAGATGGAGAGAAAGGCGCTGCCCTTGTGTGCAGGGCTGGACTGGGACAAAAAATCGGCCCTGACTTACTTTTTAAGTTAACTGATCATTTATCAGTTTTAAAACCTGTTATTTCACTTGTTTTAGTGCTTTTTAAAATATGTTGAACCACAGCATAGAGGCTACAAAACTCAAACTATGCAGCCTTTCAACACACCTTTAACCTAAATATATAAAATGCTATGATGAACTTTACTAACGCTACTACCTGCTTACGTGCTACACATTCCTGCTCAGTCTGTCCCTCGGTTTCTCTGTCACAAGCCTGCTCTCACGGTCTGCTGCTGTCTTTACCTATGGACGATGCAGAGGCTACAGCAGCGAACATGTCTGTGATTTTTACACATTTTATAACATCTACAGTGATTTTCTTCGCGTGTAAATTCTCTGCACAACCCTTTTCCGCTTCTGTTTCTCCATACTGCTTCTCCTTTAACATACGCGCTCAACACTGAACGTACCACGCAGAGAAAGGGGTGGGGCCGCTTTCATCCTATATCCTGATTGGTTCAGTCCACTGTCTAAATTATAGATTGACCAATGGGCCGCCCCCTCTAAATTGTGGGCCAGTCTCTTAGAAAAATAAAAGAAAGAAAAAAGTATCCAACAGAATCGGCCCCTGAGGACTGGTGGCCCACCGGGCAAATGCCCAGTACGCCAGATTCAGTCCAGCCCTGATTGTGTGCATATTCATAAAGTGCTTGCAAAACAGAGAGGGTTCTGATTGGCATGTTCTCTGTTGTCTGTGTCAGCCAAACAGTTTTTAGTGTGGACAGGCAGTGTTAGTTTTCCCCTTCTGGATAGGATTAGTTCAGTAAATAAGAAAAGGAGCATTATCACTCCATTAAAACTCATTTCACCTCAGCCTACTCTAAAGTATATCCATGTCTGATAAAAGTCTTGCCCGCTGTACAGTTTGTAATAGTGATTTTAGCATTGCCCATTGGGGGGGACTAAATGATTGCAAAAGGCATGCAGACTGCAAAATCTGGAAATCTTCACACAACAGATGAAGAGCAATTGGCAGAGGATACGACAACAATGTAAATGTGTGGCTTACATGTCTAGTTTACTATGTATAAGATAAGCCTATGTGTGGTACATGTATTCCTGTGAAGTTGAGAAGCACTGCTCTTGATCAACCACATTTTTATCAAATGTCAATTTTTGCAAAATTTTTTTTTGCTCATTGTCCACCCTGATGCGCAGCTTGTCATGACAAGATGCATGCATAACAGAAAAAAAAGTGAAAATAAAATCTGGAAATTAATGGAAATAATTACCTGTACAAACAACTACCTTACACTACCAGCTGAGCAGTCAGTTGTTGATTTTGAACAATTCAGTGCTTTAAAGGGCAACTAAACCCCCGCATTTTGTTTGACTTCACCTGCAGCTGAAATGTAAAAAACTAAAAAAAATAAATTTAGAAGAGTAGTTTGGAAGGGGCACTGGGTGATGTATGGGTTTAGGAGCGTGGCAAGAGGAAGAGCTGATTTGGCTGAGAAGCAGCAGCAGTGTGCCTCTGACAGCGGTGAGGAGATGTTGGCAGATGGCTGGATGTCACCAGGGCCAGTATTATTGATTGATTGATTTGCATATTGTGAGTGTCCGCGTACCAAAGTGCACAGAAACATTATCCTCGCCTACAGTACAGTTAAACCTGTGAGGACACTGCAGAGGCAGAAATAATAGCAATAAACTCAATGAATCAAACACTTCTGAGATTTCTATAAAGCTGAGGCACACAGTCACCGGTGGCAACCAGTTGCTTTTTTGGCGGACTCTGACAACAAGCTGCTTGGAAAAAAAAAAAAAACGAAGAATGGGTGCTCATCTTAGCCCAACCACGCACTGCATGACAAACAGCTCAGATCTTAACCCAAAGAAGCCTAACCACCACAGAAGATTTTAAACATAAATGAGAGATTTTCAACCAACTACTAACAGTGTTAGGGTGATGCAGTACAGTAAACTGAAAACTCTGACTTTACTATAAGCAAGTAATGTTGAATATTAAATCATTACAGTTCAATATTTTGTAAACACATTACAGTGATACAGCTTAATAAAAATAACATTACCTGCATTACTTGTATTTATTATATTTATTAAACTAATATATATTATAATTTTATTCTACATTCTTTTAAAAAAGGCATAAGTAGGCCTCTGCATATTTTATGCATTCACTAACCCTTTTTTATTTCTTTATTTAATTTATTTTTCATATTGTAGTTTAGGGCGGCACGGTGGCGCAGTGGGTAGCACTTCCGCCTCACAGCAAGACGGCCTGGGTTTGATTCCCGGCTGGGGCAACCCGGGTCTTTCTGTGTGGAGTTTGCACGTTCTCCCCGTGTCTGCGTGGGTTTCCTCCGGGTGCTCCGGTTACCTCCCACAGTCCAAAGACGGCACGTTCAGGCTAATTGGAACTTGATTGAAATTGCCCCTAGGTGTGAGTGTGTGAATGAATGTGTCTGTTTGTCTGTCTATGTCTGTCTGCCCTGCGATAGATTGGCGGCCTGTCCAGGGTGTATCCTGCCTTCCGCCCGATGCCTGCTGGGATAGGCTCCAGCCCCCCCCGCCTCACCCCCCCCCCCCCCCTCCGCAACCCTCCATGGATAAAGCGGTTGACAATGACAATGATGATATTGTAGTTTAACATTAAACTTAAAAACTGGTATCCATATTGGTTGCTATATTGTTTCTTAGTGGTTGCTAAAGTGTTGCCAGGTCATTGCTAAGGTGTTGCTATGATGTCAAGGGTGGTTGCTAATGTGTTGCTATTGTATTCATGTTGGTTGCTATGTTGTTTCTAGGTGGTTGCTAAGGTGTTGCTAGGTGGTTCTATGGTTTGATAGGTGGTTGCTAAGGTGTTGCTATGGTGTCTCTGCTGTTTGCCAAAGGTTTCTAGGTAGTTGCTAAGGTGTTGCTAAGGTATCTATGGTGGCTGCTTTGCTGTTTCTACTAGTTGGTTGCTAGAGTGTTGCTAGGTGGTTGCTATGGTGTCCAAGGTGGTTGCTAATGCATGGCTATTTTATTCATTTTGGTTGCTATGTTGTTTTAAAGTGGTTGCTAAGATGTTGTTTGGTGGTTTCTAAGGTATTGATAGGTTTTTGCTAAGGTGTTGTTATGGTGTCTCTGCTGTTTGCAATGGTGTTGCCAAATGAATGCTAGGTGGGTGCTAAGATGATGCTGTGGTATCCGTATTCTTTGCTATGTTGTTTCTAAGTGGTTGCTGAGGTGTTGCTAGGTGGTTGCTAATGTGTTGCTATTGTATTTGTGTTGGTTTGCTAAGGTGTTGCTGTGGTATCTATGGCAGTTGCTATGCTCTAAGTGGTTGCTAAGGTGTTGCTAGGTGGCTGCTCAGGTGTTGTTATGGTGTCTAAGGTGGTTGCTAAGGTTGCTAAAGTGTTGCTATGGTGTCTCTGCTGTTAGATACATTGTTGCCAAACGGATGCTAGGTGGTTGCTAAGATGATGCTGTGGTATCCATGTTGGTTGCTATGTTGTTTCTAAGTGGTTACTGAGGTACTGATAGGTGGTTGCTAAGGTGTTGCTATGGTATATGTGGCTGTTGTTGCTATGTTGTTTTTAAGCGGTGCATGTAGGTCAAAGTCAGTGAGCTTACCAAACTTAATTTTGTGTCAAATCAATAAAACGACAAGGTGATCAAATTCATGCACTTACTGAAATTCCTAATCTGAACAACTAATGATTTATAAAGATCATCGTAGAAATCATTAAAATTATCAGGGGTGCCCAAACTTTTTCATACCACTGTATCTGGGACTCATCACAGAATGTTAAGTTAAACGTTTAAAGTAAAGTAATGAGGAATTAAATGACATTTTCCAGGATTTAATGAGTAAATAAATTCCATTACAATTTAATTCAAGTAATGAGCAATCAGTAATGGACTACTTTTTAAGTGACATCCCCAACACTACCCCTACTAACTTATTAAAATTCTTATTTTGATTGAGATTAAAAATCCAGCAAAAATGCTCTTTAAGCATTTTTGACATAGTTATAGATTATTTGTGACTAATTGATAATGAAAACAAAGTTAATAAAAAAATAAGGTAAGAATAGCCAATTATATTCCTTAGATAGTCCTTTAAACATTGTTACAGAGCACCATTTAATTACACACCAGTGATTCAACACTCAGAACTTAAAAATAAGAGACTGCACAAATACTACCTTAAGAATAACTTTTAATTTAAAATAAAAAATCTTAAGCCTGCCGCTTTAACTGATGTTGAAAACACCACACATAAAGACATTTTTCCCAATTTTTTGAGTTTTGAATTTCTTGTGAACTGATTGAAAACAGAAACAGATTACAACAGCAGATGACTGCAAAATTGACATTTCTAGCTTTATGCAAAAAAAAGCACATGATTTAAACCAGAAGAGCTATAGGTAAATGCATACTGATCACTAACAAAAACACTAAATAGGATATTTTTCAATATCCTGTTTGAAGTTGACCCTAGTTAACCCTGTATATTCATCTCAGCTTCCACTGGTTGACATGCTTTCAGTCATGCGGTCAAAGTCATGTTTCCCACCAGAGAATCGGTGACCTCTTAAGCATTTTTGACATAGTTATAGATTATTTGTGACTAATTGATAATGAAAACAAAGTTAATAAAAAAATAAGGTAAGAATAGCCAATTATATTCCTTAGATAGTCCTTTAAACATTATTACAGAGCACCATTTAATTACACACCAGTGATTCAACACTCAGAACTTAAAAATAAGAGACTGCAAAAATACTACCTTAAGAAAAACAGGATACTGACCGATCTAATGAAGCCCATTTTATCCTTTATGAACTGAGGCATGTTTCCCACGAATAGCAGGGGTTTGGGTCCAGGAGGACTTCGACTCCTTGAAGAATTCAACCTCAAGATCTCCAGCAGAACCAGAGAGACCAGACCACCCACCAGGGCCAAGCCCACAGACGTCCAGTCCAGATATCTCAGTACAGACTCCATTCTGAGAGAAGTGCTGAACACTACAGCTCCTCAAAGCTTTATACTGTAGATCTAGTTGAAGAGAGGAGGGAGAGATGTTTATGACAGTCATTCCAAATGTGTTAAAAGTTACCTGTTATGCAGGTCAAGGACCCTGCTGTATAGAAAGGCACGTAATGTTCAGGAACTCTATGGACAGTTGTTATGCAACATAGTGAACTCACGGTACACTGAAACTGACAACCGTGAAAAATCTTCCCATGAATCTTAATAATAAAATGTGTTTTTATTTGTGTAGAATCTTAACTTTCTGTACATAATGTGAAAAAGCCTCTTCCTTAATAAAATGTACTTCCATACAATATTGACCCACCTGGAAGTCTGGTTTTATTTGTATTTCATTTCACATTATTTTTCTTGAAAGCTCTTTTAATAAAAAATAAGGCACTCAGGAAATTTGCATACATAAACCTGCTTCCCCTGCTGCCCTTAAAATGCCTTCATAAGCTACTGGTAGGGAAACCTTTCTCCCTACTGCTCCTCTCCTTCCCCAGACAAAGATAGAGGAATTGAGGGGAGGAGAAGAGCAGGAGGAATGGAGAGAAAGAGCAGTAGTAATTAGGGCGAAGGAACAACTGATCCCATTCCCAGATCCCAGATGATTTGTTGACTATTGATGAAGCGAGCCAATCACAACATTTACTTTCAGCACACACATAATACTGCTCCGCCTATCATAGTCTAAATAGTCCTCGAATGGTAAGCAATCTAAAAAATACAAACATTTCTAAAATGCGATTTGACAAAAAGATATATAGATTTATAGTTCAGCTCTGGAAAAAAATAAGAGACCACTTCATTTTCTGATACAGTTTCTCTGATTTAACTATTTATAGGTATATGTTTGAGTAAAATGAACATTGTTGTTTTATTCTATAAACTACAGCCAATATTTCTCCCAAATTTCAAATTAAATATTTTCATTTAGAGCATTTATTTGCAGAAAATGAGAAATGGCTGAAGAAAAGAAGAAAACAAGTTTATATTCCTAAAGTTTTAAGAGTTAAGAAATCAATATTTGGTGGAATAACCCTGGTTTTTAATCACAGTTTTCATGGTGCAAAAATGAAAGCAGCTTGGTTTGATGGATCATCCTCTTGATTATATTCCAGAGGTTTTAAATTTGGTAGAATCAAAGAAACTCATAATTTTTAAGTGGTCTCTTATTTTTTTCCAGAGCTGTATATGTTATTCTATTTTATTTATCTCTTTATTTATCTGCTCATTATAAGCAGTGCTATACAGTCCATTACAAAAATATTGAAACAGAGAGGCCAATACCTTTCTTTCTTCTATAAACTGAAAACATCTGGGTTTGAAATTAAAAGATTAATATTAGACAAAAGATCATCATGACCTATAGACACCCTGTTTTAAAAAAAATGAATAAATGTGGCTTTGCAGGAATGGTAGCAGAATCGCATGGATGCAAGTTATTATAACATTCTGCCCTCTACCCACTTAGGAACACTATACCTTTTAATTTAAAAGAAAAAATCTTAAGCCTGCCGCTTTAACTGATGTTGAAAACACCACACATAAAGACATTTTTCCCAATTTTTTGAGTTTTGAATTTCTTGTGAACTGATTGAAAACAGAAACAGATTACAACAGCAGATGACTGCAAAATTGACATTTCTAGCTTTATGCAAAAAAAATCACGATTTAAACCAGAAGAGCTATAGGTAAATGAATACTGATCACTAACACTATTTTTCAATATCCTGTTTGAAGTTGACCCTAGTTAACCCTGTATATTCATCAATCCACTGGTTGACATGCTTTCAGTCATGCGGTCAAAGTCATGTTTCCCACCAGAGAATCGGTGACCCCTTCACACTACAGAATACTGAGTGATAAACATTAAACATGTTTCACATATATGATTCACAATCGTGGCAGCCGCAACTGCTCTGGAAAAAAAGTCAGAGGTCTAAAGATTGAATCATTGACTCCACACACACTACAGGATAATCTGGAAAGATAGTCAATTATGATCACAGTTCACAGTTATCAGGAGGAACAAACAGTCTCTCTGCAGTGTGAGCCAGGCATTATCAGCCAATCAAATCTCATCTGTATCCAGGCTAGAGGCACAGGGTACATAAGCTTCCTTGGACAGTTTCTTACAATAAATGTTTTCTTTTCCCCCAAAATTGTAATCACTTATATACAGTATATCATTACAGTCGCACAAACATTCCATTTAAAACCAACAACAACTTCTTGGCACATTTTTTTTACTTTTTCAATGAATGTCCATTTTTGGCAAATAAAACTTTATTTTTTTCAAGCGAGTGAAGTTTTGCGTAAGTTTTCTCCATATTCATTAAATCTGACACTACTGCCTTTGATTAGGAAATTAATCAGGATGTCAAAGTGATTCATTATGATGCCATTTCTGATTAATGCCTATAAAATAGATAAATAGTTAAACCATATGTAGACTCTTACAAAGGAACATAGGTGTTTGTTTGAGTTAAATTGAACATTGTTGTTTTATTCTATAAACTATGGACAACATTCCTCCTAAATTCTATTCATTTGCAGAAAATGAGAAATGGCTGAAATAAAAAAAAGATGCAAAGCTTTCAGACCTTAAAGAATGGAAAGAAAACAAGTTCATGTTCTCCTCCACCAGTCTTACACACTGCTTTTGGATAATTTTATGACACTCCTGGTGCACAAATTCAAGCAGTACGGCTTAGTTTGATTGCTTGTGATCGTCCACCTTCCTCTTGATTGCATTTCCAGGGGTTTTCCAGAGGTTTTCAATTTGGTAAAATCAAAGAAACTTTTTTCCAGAGCTGTATATTCCATCAATTGTAAAACATGCTCAACATAAAAAACACATTTCATAAATTTTGTAACTTGGATCAAAATACTGTAACATGTTACTAACCTGCAGTCGTGCTTTTTCAAGGCTCTAGGTTAACTAGTTCGGAAAGTGGCTGTCCATGGGCTCACCAACAAGAAACAAGAGTCTGAAAAAGAAAGATTATTTACTAATAATCTCTCCAAAATCAGCCAGTCAGCCAATGCTTGCTTTTAAAAATCAAAAGAAAGAAAAGTATGAATTAGGTTTCTTTAAAATATCAACCCTTTCACCAGTTAAAGTACAAACACATGGAGCATAACTATGTTTAGGACAGCCTTAATATAAGGCTGTTAACCCTTGTGAAAAGAAAGCATTAAAAGTATGTTTGAATTAGGTAAAGAATACTAAAAGTGTATTTTCAATTTAATATACTTTTTATAAATACACATTAAATATACTTTTTCTGTATTTCCATTCAAATTGTTCTAAGCAATATGCTTAAAGTAAACGTTGTGTTAATAAAAAATATATATAGTGCCATTAAATACTGCTTAAATTGCACTTAAGTGTATTTTATTTCCAGTAGCATTAGGGTGTACTCAATATGTGCATCAATACGCAAAGAAGTACAGTATGCTTTAAGTATATTAAATAAGGTGTTTAAAAACACATTATTAAATCTACTTCGCAGAAGTTGTACAAAAAAGCACTCACGAGCACAATCTAATGCTTTTATGTTCTGTTTAAATATAGCTTAATTACAACTAAAATATATTTAAGTTGCCATTCGTTGTTCCAAAACAGTACATTTAGTATGTATTTAAGTATGTATTTTAACATTAAAATTTTAAGTTTTCATGTATACCCTTGTAAAAGAAACGTGCATTTAAGTATATTTTCTAAAGGTTTACATTGAAAAGTACATACTTTTAACATTAAAATTCATATGTACTTAAATACGTACTAAATGTATTATTTTGAAACAACGCATGCCAACTTAAGTATATTTCAATTGTAATTAAGCTATATTTAAATACAACATAAAAGTATTAGGGTGCTTTTGTCGTATATCTTCTTAGAACTTACGTAGATTTAAGTATGTGTTTTTAAACATTATTTTTAATACACTTGAAGTATAAATGTACTACTTTGCATATTGATGCACATATTGTGTACACCTTAATGATGCTGGAAAAAAAAACTTCACTAAAATGCAATTTAAGTACGTTTATTGTGTATTTTTATTGAGTATATTAAATAGAAAATGCCCTTCTAGTATCCTTTATCTAATTGAACATACTTTTAATGCTCTAAAGTTTACTTCCTTTCACAAGGGCATACTTACTTAATACACTTTTCTTTTACATGGAAAACCCTGACTAAAGAACTATTAAACTTTCCTAATTCAGTATAATTTGCTATGCTAGTCATCATACATGTATATCACATTCAGGAGCTCAAACTACCTTTAAATTAAACAAGAAACTAACCTTTCTGAGGTAAACCGCTGGATTATTCACGAAGCAAATTGTCTACGAAACGCAGTTGTCCTCGGTTCCTGGATGAGTTCAGTCTGCAGTTCTCCTGCAGAAACACCAGAAAGAGAAGACTGAGTACCAGGGCCGGGCTGACAGACCTGCAGTCTGCGCCTGTTGTAGGGGCGCTCAGGCAGCCTAAATAAAGTCCCGGCAGCCCTAAAAGAGAGAATAAAAATTGTTGGTTCGTTTTTAACCAAAGTTTTTGTCTAATAAGGATAGAAAAGTTTAACCCTTGCAAAGTAATATATATTAAACACTACATTTTACAAACGAAAATACAGTAGCCCCCTTTTCCCGCGCAAATGGTATGATCCACTCCTGCTGTGGTAGCAGCTCGCGCAGCGCCGCGCGCGCGCACACACATACACATGCACAATAAGACTGTACTGTGGTTTCAAGTTGCAATGTTTATTTGTCATTTGCAGAGCACGCGAGGACACACAGTGCCGGTGTTCTGTCGATTTTAGAAATCTTATCAAACTAAGCTTCCCTAGTGTATGGTATGGAAGCCCATTCCCGCCACCTAAAAAATAAAAATACTCCAGCAATTTTTTATTATTATTATTAAGTAAATTGCTATCTCAATATTTTGAGATACTAAGTCAATATTTTGAGATACTATCTCAATATTTTGAGATACTAAGTCAATATTTTGAGATACTAAGTCAATATTTTGAGATACTATCTCAATATTTTGAGATACTAAGTCAATATTTTGAGATACTAAGTCAATATTTTGAGATACTATCTCAATATTTTGAGATACTAAGTCAATATTTTGAGATACTAAGTCAATATTTTGAGATACCTTAAATGCTGGCTGAATATACATGCGGCCACCTGTAGATAATGACCTGGGAATTAGGCCAAAAGTGAGAGCAATAACGTTTTAATTCATATTTAATTTTATTTACATTATATTTCACTCAGAGTTAAACTCTGTCCCTCGCATTGTGTTCTCCCCTTTATTCAGAGCGTTTTCACAGCACTTTGCTTACATGCTGTTTTTTACTGTTAAAATGCGACATCTACAGGCGGCCGCATGAATGTTCAGCCAGCATTTAAGGTGGAACGGAAATCTGAATAAGACACTGGCGAATAAGAAGCTAACTTCAGCCTCGTCCAAGATCCGGAGGCTTATTTTGATATTGTGTGATTCCTCTAAAAGTTCCAATATTTCATGATTTGTGAATCCACGTCTGAAGTAGTCCTCAATCCATTTTGCATCTTTGTCTCACCTGCTTCTGTCTCTGTACAGCCTACTAGTATCTCAAAATATTGAGATAGTATCTCAAAATATTGACTTAGTATCTCAAAATATTGACTTAGTATCTCAAAATATTGAGATACTATCTCAAAATATTGAGATAGTATCTCAAAATATTGAGATAGTATCTCAAAATATTGAGATAGTATCTCAAAATATTGACTTAGTATCTCAAAATATTGACTTAGTATCTCAAAATATTGAGATACTATCTCAAAATATTGAGATAGTATCTCAAAATATTGACTTAGTATCTCAAAATATTGACTTAGTATCTCAAAATATTGACTTAGTATCTCAAAATATTGAGATAGTATCTCAAAATATTGACTTAGTATCTCAAAATATTGACTTAGTATCTCAAAATATTGAGATAGCAGTTTACTTAATAATAATAAAAAAACATTTTGCTGGATTATTTATTTTTTTTAGGTGGCGGGAATGGGCTTCCATACATACTAGTGTGTATTTAATGGTTAAATACAAAACATTAGAACATGCGCACAGTTGAAGTCTAGGTATGAGATTTGAATAGCCTAAATCGCTGCATCAGGATAAAGTTAAGGCAATATAGGTAGTTAGAAAAAGAATTAAAAATATATAATACAAATATAAATATATCTATTATGATTTGTTATTAAGCAATGGTCCAGATGGTACAATGAACCCAAGCAAAGAAATATCGGGAAAAACACATGAAAACAATGAGTTTTACACATGCGCTAAGTAGCACATATTAATGTGTAGCACAACTGGACAAAACAAGGTGTCAAAAAAGGTGGACACAGCTTTTCTCTTTTTCTTTATTCCTTTATTTAATTTAATTTGTTTTCTAAAATGCAGATTAATATTAAATACATAAAACAACTGAGGGACAGTAAACAAACAGTGTTTGGCCTCCACAAATGTATGAAATATGAGAAAATAACCTGTAGAAATTCTGTTGGCAAGAAAATATACAAAACATGCACGTAAAAATATATGCAATATAAAACTGGAAACAAAATGGGTTTAATAACATTTTAAATCATAGCAAAGACAATGAAATATTCATAATTTGTTAAATGTCTCATTTAATTGTTTTTTTTTTTTTTCATTATTTTAGAGGTGTTTTCGTGAAAAAGTGCTCCGGTGGGCGGGAAAAAAGACAAGATTTCCACTCTCACTCATGAATATTAATATTAATATTATATTTATATTAACGCCTCTGATTGGCTAACAGCACCGTGACGCTCCCTCCATGGCTCTGCAGTGAGCCATAGCAAGCCAATATGTGCGAGGCCGTGAATCCTCATTTGCTGGCTAACAGCTCCTTTTTCTGTCTTTTTCCTTTTATCTGCTAATGCAGGCAGTTGAGGGTGCAAAAGAGCAGTTTCACGTGCAGCATGCATATGCAAATCGGAGTGGCCTATTGTATTTCAAAAACAGCAAGTACTAATGCTTTCTAGCAAAAAGACATCGGTTATGTGTTTGTCTTCTTTTTCGTATTTGTTAGAAGGATGATTATTATAAAGCGTGATTATATTATTAAATAATCACAGCAGCGTTGCATAGAGTAATTTGTTAATAGCCTAGTTGTATGACTATTTGTCAGGCTTACATTATAAGCCTGAAAAGTGCAGGATAATATTAAAACTTTATTTATATTAGTTTTAAATTACATTTTGTGATAGGGTCGCGAAAAAAAAATTTGGTAAAAATTGACATTTTGATGCCATATTAAATCCTATTTCGATGGGTTTTTTTTCTTGTTTGTATCAAAAGCTGTGATTATTCATAGCTGGCAGTTCAAGTTTTATTTTTTTTTTTTAAAGAATTTTGAGGTTGAAAACAAATTTAAAACCTGACATTCCAAATAGAGCCCCACTAGAACAAAAAAATAAACAATCCCTTTTTAAACATGTTATTTATCAAATTTTGGTGAGATATTTTCATATATGACAAACAGTATGTTACAAAACATAACCCAAATTTAATCAAAATATTGCCATTCAACACATATTCACTCTTTCCCGGACATATACAAGCGAATGGTTTCAGTTCAGATATCCACCTGATTAAGTTAGTGTAGTCAAATGAATTTATTTCTAAGCATTTTTAAATACCATAAAAAGAGACGCGGCATATGATAAAGGAGTAGAATAGCAGCCTAATTCAATTACCCACATATAATGTCATGCAACATGCAAGTATTTATGGTCAGCGTTGTTTCCTCTTTTTAAACACTGTGTAAGCGAATAAACATGTAAATTCAAGGCACTGCCAACTGCGAAATAACTAACGCCTCTTTTTCAAACAAATGAGAAAATCCGTTTGCATTAGTTTAATTAATTATGTCCACCACAATGCAAGAGTCATTGATAAATATTTTGAGCATTTAAAAAATCAGTAAAAGAGACGTGTTATATTATACATTGCAGCCTAGCTTAATTTCGGACATACAGTGAGAAGTAAGCAATGTCTCTTCTTCAACAAGATGCACCTGCATTTCTTTTCTCTCGCAAATGAACAAAAAACCTAAATAATAAACTAATAAATAAACAGAACTAATTAGGGTTGAACTTGCCAATATTTCAATTATTTCTAGATAAAATGAAAAATGGCAGACCATAAACTGTTTTAGGAAGGCGGTGAATTAATAATTTTTGTTTTTTAAGGCGACTGTACTTTTTGTTAAACATGAATAAATCTTAGCTGTAAACAAAACAATAAAACATCTGTCATTTAGGTTCTAAAATATTGAAAACAATTTTATTTCCTTTAACACAATCAGCCATTAGGTTTTAAGCAAATGTTTGTGCTGGTCTGTAATATATACAATTAAGACTTAATTTTGAAGTATGTCTAAAGAATAGCACCTTTCTGTTTTGCAAGTAAACTCTTCATATATCCAATTATTTATAATATTTAATTAACATTCAAAGTCATTCTTGTGAATCCGGCAGCTTCAGATACAGCGCTGCAGTCATTTATGAGGCTGCAACAATTTTAACAAATGTGTGTTTTATTGGCCATTACATTGTACATCCATGTGAAACTATCTTATTTGTGCTTTGTCACAAATACACAGCAATGCGTTTTTCTCAATGTTGAAAAAAGGTGTGCATATTCCCAAGGACATCGTGGATTTTATCTCGTTAATGACAAGTACTGGCATATTCAAGTCATTCTTTATTCTGGGCTTGATGTCACGGACATTCGGTGTCTGTGCAGCCTAGGCACGCCCTGAATGTTTTTATGAAACTTATGAATATGAATCTCATTTTTAGTTCAAAGTCTTCAAGAATTATTTGTTATTTGTAAATGCACTGAAAACACGTGCAGAGACTGTCCGGTTATGAATAGTCAGTTTTGTGCAAATGTAAATATTTTAATCATATTTATTAAAATGATGCACCAACAAGATGAAGATGAGCTTGGATAGTATTAGTAGCACATTATTACAGAACAAAAGACAAAAAGAATAATTTATGTTTGGGTGTACAGCATTTTACTTGTTTTAAGCACCATGCGAACAAGTGCATCAGATGCTAAAAGCAGACGCGTAAAAGTGCACAAAACGCGTAAACGCACGGAAAGCATAAATGCAACAAATAAACAAAACAAAAAAAAAAATGACATAAAAGGCAGATCAGGCATTTGACAGATTTAAACTGTACTGTACAGTATCTGCCAGAAAAGATATAGAAATGTTTACAACAATTTACTTAAATATAGTTTGGAGAATCAAGATTTTTTTTTCTTATTTTGACAAGAACAGTGGGAGAAAAAGGAATTAATATATTTATTGACGCATATAAAGAGATTACCAACCGAGAACAAATTTCAATGATCTACTCATCTCTACAGCTGGAAAAGGCTCTGCATCTTTTTGTTAATTTGAACATTTCTCATATTCTGCAAATTATATTCCAGAGGTTTTCAATTTGGTAAAATCAAAGAAACTCATAATTTTTAAGTGATTTCTTATTTTTTCTAGAGCTGTTTTTATGTCAGCAACAATAAGTCAACATACTTCTCAGTAAAAAGTTTTATTCCATACTGTCACAGTTTGGATACACAAAATAAAGTCTGTACAGGAATTAGAAGAGCGATTTGAAGTCATATGTTTATGTCTGTACCGTACATATGTATTTATTTTTGCTTGCCTCTTAGAACTGTCCGCCTGATTCAAGGAAACAGTCCTGGGAACAAAAATCAGGCCAGTCAGTCCACAGTGAAACAAAATCCCTGTAGTACTCCTTGTTTGCCCCCTCCTTTGTAACCTTGTGAACACGCCTTGAAAGCGCCTTGCAGGTGATGCATTCTGATATGGGGTAAGGCACCCTGTATTCTTCACGGAATTCTTGAGCGAATTTTTCCAGTTGACAAAAATTAGAACATGGCAAAAATGGAAATTATTTATTTAAATATTATGATATAAGTTTTAATCATAAAAAATTACGTTGTTAAATACATCCATGGCCACATAGCATTGATCAGGTTTGAAGACTTAAGAACCTGTGTAGTGCAGAGTGCAGATTTGGATGTAACAATATAACTAGTTTATAAATTTTTATTGACTTTATTAAACGAATTAAATCTGTACAACATGAACTATATAGACAAAAATGTGTTGAACATTGAACAATTTATTGCATACCAACATCTGCTGCACAAAACATCGTAAAATAAACACCATGCCTTATGCCAAACGCCATCCTATAGGTAGGCTTAGTCTGTTTGAAGGTATGTCTTCCCCCTTGTGGAAAAAATAAGTAGTAGAGTCCTGGAATGACCTGATGGCTTGAAGGTTCTAAAATATTTAACAGGTTTTGTGTGACCTCTCCAAAACTCAGTTAGCAAAAATGTCTTGGCAAAAATGTGTATCATTAAGTCTGATTTACAGTTACAAAAATCACAATAAATGCTATCTTCAACCAAAAACATGAATTAAAGCAAGAATAAGAAACAATTATAATAATATTTTCAGCACTTGAAACTGAAATAAGGATTTCTTAAATAATCAGATTATTATCTATTTCAATAAAGGTCATGACAGGCAGTTTGAATCTCATTGCAAAATCTACAATTTTCACAAAAATTTAGACCAATTCAACAAGACAAACCTGGAGTAAACCAATGTGCTAATCAGATTTACCAGTAAAACCAAACCAAGTCCTCTAACCCATTAACACAACCTCCAGAGTTGATAATACCAAAGATTGAACATTGTCCAATTCAATGAGTGGCATCTCTGCTGCGGCAGATTGTATTGAAGGGTAAATTTGAGCGGACTGTGCCCACAATTCCATTCATGTTTGGGGGTGGAGCTCCTGGAGGCCATGAGAACTTGAGACGCTGGATCAGAGAGGTGAAGAAGATAAAAAGCTCTGTCCTCGCAAGAGTCTCACCCAGACAAACTCTCGGACCTGCAGAAGAACACAAACAAATGATCAAAACAGTAATACGAATAGTAATACGTTTAACTTGAAAGTAAGCCTCAGGTAGGAACTGGCAGCAGACATACCCAGAGAAAAGGGCAGGAAGGAGTCATTTTTGCAGAACTGTCCTTTCTCATCCAGAAAGTTCTCTGGGTTGAATGTATCTGGGTACTTCCAGTGGTCTTTATCAGTTAGGATGGCTGTTAGGTTGGACATGATATCTGTTCCCTGTCATAAGCATAAACAATGGAAGTAGACTTAAAAAATAAAAAATATTTCATGCATTTTTAACAAAAAAGCAAAAACAGAAAGATCTGGCAGGCTGTAGTGGTTACCTGTGGAATGTGGTATCCTCTCAGCGTTGTTGGTTGTGTAGTATGATGCATCACGCCGAGAGGAATAATGTTAGCATTACGCTGGATCTCATGGACAGTGGCGTGAGTGTAAGGGAGCTGTGCACGATCATCCATGGAGGGAAAGCGGTCGAAACCCAGCACTCGAACAATCTCCTCGTGACAACGCTCTAAGATAATGTCAAGCAGGCACATGAGAAACCATTAGAATAGTACATTTTGAAGCATTCTGTTGAAAAGACAAATGAACGAAGACACAAACCGATGTTAATTGGTAAAGAAGTAGAAGTACCTTGCACATCAGGGTGCTCCATCATGTAAATGAGGCCCCATCTAAGAGTGTTTGCAGTGGTCTCCGTCCCAGCAGAGAACAGGTCAGCGGTCGACTTAGCCATGTTTTCCTCATGAAATGTGGAATCTTCATTTGACTCTTGCTGCTCAAAATGAGAAAAGATTACATTCTGTAACATAATAGCTTTAAAAAGTCAAATCCAGCAGGGCCACAGAATGGGCCAGTTTATTGTATTCTTATTTCTCTGCTCTAAGAGTTCTGATTCATTATGAAACATGAGCTAGAAGAGTACAAAGGACCTGTAAAGTGTCCTACATTAAGGGTCCCATTGTCATTTAAGTGGTTGCCAGCCTATACTTCTCCTGCTTTTCCTACCTTGATCATCTCTACCAGGTAGGCGTCGATAAAGTCACGAAGGTTTTCTGGGTCCAGAGTTTTCCTGTGCTCCTCTGCCACTCCAAGAATGAACTCTCTTAAGGAGTTTAGATTTTTCCAGACCTTCTGGTGTGGCCCTGGGAGGTGTTCAACAAAAGGAATCACAAGGTAGGTCTGCAGGAAAAAAGAAAATGTACATGAGATGTTAAAGGATACCCTAAATAAGTTGTAGTTAACATACTTCAGTTGCTATTTTTTTTTAGAAGTGACAAAGTCATTTGCCTATCACAGAATTTTACTTTGAAACTTGGGTGGTAACATGAAATGCTCGTTATTACCTGTGATATAAATGATCCAGTAAATCGAACATTCTCATTTAGAATTTCCAGTAGCTTAGCAAATTGCTTGTCATCATACTCAAAGCGGTCTCCAAAGACGATAGAGCAGATGATGTTGGATACTGCGTTCATTATGGGGTGGATGGGGTAAAAAGCCTTCCCTTCAAGACAAATGACAATGACAAGAAGAGAAGATGAGAACAGAATATCTTGCAGCATCTTTGTTGGTGAATGCAACTATATATGTAGATACATCTACCTTCTTGTTTGAGCATCTCCTTGATGAGGTAACGTGCCTCTTCGGCCACACGCTCCTCCACAGTTTTCTTCCCCAGTCCAAAATCACGCAGCGTGTGCAGAGCAAACCGGCGCTGCTGTTTCCAAGAATTACCATAAGGGGCCATTATGATACCTGAGAGGGGCCAAGAGAGACGAAAATAAAAAAATGAACATTGGTAGTAGGAGGCTGTTTATAGGAAGGACTTCAAGAAGTTGCACCATACTTACCACATCCTTGGGTGAACTTGCGTATTAAACGATTGTCTGGTCTCGAAGAAAACACTGTCCCATTCTGGACAAAAGCTTCCTTCGCAATCTGCACGGTATTCAGCACAATCGTTGGCTTCTTTCCCAGGTACATAGAACACATCTCCCCATATTTGGGCATCTGTATGGGTGCAAGATGTTTAGTGTTCCTACAACTGTGGCATGGATAAGTACTGTATATGTGCCTATTGCAACTGTTTCCATATTTAAAGCTTAGCAGCAAAACCCCTGATCCATTTTCCTGATCTAGTAGTCAGTTTTTGACTTCAACTAAAGCCATTACAGATATTAAACCAGCCCTCATACAGTTGCAAGAAAAAGTATGTGAACCCTTTGGGTTCTTTGGATTTATGCATAAATTGCTTATTAAATGTGTTCTGATCCTCATGTAAATAATTCAATGTTTGCACAGTTTTTATTAAACACAACATGTTAACATTCACAGTGAGGGTGGAAAAATGTGGACCTTTGGATTTAATAACTGGTTGACCCTGGTTGGCAGATCAGACCTGCACAATGTCAGGAGGAATTTTGGACCATTCCTCTTCACAAAACTGTTTCAGTTCAGCAATATTCTTGCAATATCTGGTGTGAATCACTCTCCTGAGGTCATGCCACAGCATCTCAGTTGGGCTGAGGTCTTCTGTTGAAGCTGTTCGGTTGTTGATTTACTTCTGTGTTTAAGGTCGTTATCCTGTTGCATCATCCATCATCTGTTGAGCTTCAGTTGGAGGACACATGGTCTTAATTTTTCCTGCAAAATGTCGGTAATGTTGGTAAACTTGGGAATTCATTTTTCCGTTGATGACGGCAATCCATCCAGGCCTTGAGGGAATAAAGCAGCAGCAAACCATGATTGCACTCCACCATATTTTGAGGATTTATCGATCGTGCTTTGCCTTTTTTCTCCACACACTAGCATTCTCGGATTCTTCCTCACCTCATTGATCATTCTGCCACTGCTGTCAACAATTCTTGAACGTAGGTCTTCTGAGAGCTCTTTTGTGCGAGACATGATTTACATCAAATGCTCCACAGAACAGCAAAAGTCATTAGCCTAGGGGTTTACATACTTTTATCACCTCACTGTGAATCTTAAAATGTTGTGTTCAATATAACCATGCAAACATATATTATTTGTGTGGTATTAGTTTAAGCAGACTGTGTTTGTCTATTGTTGTGACTTAGATGAAGATCAGAACACATTTACTGACCGATTTTCGCAGAAATCTAATAAATACCATAGGGTTCACATACTTTTTCCTGCAACTGTATGTGCCTGTTGCTTAGCAGCAACTCTTAATCCTTCAGCTGAGCAATTAATTGTAGTCTGTCCACAAGTCAGTGATTTTCTAGTAATCAGTTCAGTTTATTACAGCTGTAATAAAGTTTTTGACTTTAACTAAGGCTATTACAGCTATCAACCAGCCCTCAAAGACTTCGACTGAGCTGAGCTTCGTATGTGTTTTTTTTTTTTAAGATTGATAAATTACAAATGATTTGTGCCTGACTGAAACTTCTAGGTAAGATATAATAGTTTGACAGATAGAGCTTACCAAGAGCACTGACGACCAACATTGAATTATGAACCAAAGATTCAAGATTTAGAGTTTAAAAATGAGAGTTATCAGTGAGAGCATATTTATGAATCTAGACTGGACAAATATTACCTTAAAAAATGAATAAACTGACCATTTTAATAAAGGCCATTCGATCCTTCATAATTTGAGGCAAGTTCCCCACAAAGAGCATTGGTTTTGGTCCAGGAGGACTTCGGCTCCTGGAAGAGTTCAACCTGAAGGTCTCCAGCAGAACCAGTGAGAGCAGACCACCCAGCAGGGCCAAGCCCACAGACGTCCAGTCCAGATATCTCAGTACAGACTCCATTCTGAGAGAAGTGCAAGACACAACACGCAACAAAGTTTTATACTGTAGATCTAGTGGGAGGGGTGGAGGGAGAGAGTTTCATGATCGTCATTTAAAATGTGATGCAGGTCAAAGACCTTTCAGTATTGAAAGGCAGTGCACTCAAAGTTCAGTAACACCGCCAACATTCAGCTGTTGCAACATATAAACTGAAAAATAAGAAGTGAATACAGGGTTTTGGAACTAGTTTTAATGTGTGTTGAACCATAATATAGGTATGGTTCTTTTCCCACGTAGGGATTGAGCTTAATTATAGGCTATATTTTTCTTTCAGTAGAAAATCTCCATTCAAAATGCTTAGTCCCTTTCTGCAAAACTGTCCAATAATGTGTAGAGCTTTTCCTTAATTAAATGCATTTTTGTAAAATATTGCTTTGCCTGAAACCCTTCTTTTTTGTGTGTATATTATTTTGTATTATCTTTAGGGATGCACCAAAATTACATTTTTTGGCTGAAACTTTTTTTGCAGGTTTTCAAAGTTTTTCTTCAGTGAATAAATTCATTTGTTTTAACACAAATACACTTTCTTTTACTTTTCATTTGCTGCCTTCAAATCATCCTCAAAAAATCAAAAATAGTGTTGTTGGTCAGGTGGAAATGGACACCATTAGGAAAATCCTCTTGTTTATACTTTTGGTCTATTATTATAAAAAACAGGAGGTTTATTAGGTGAGTGATGTTTTTATTCCACTAGAACTGTGAATTATACTAGACTTTTACATTTTAAACCTTTTCTGTTTGTTTTGTTTTAAATCTGTACAGCTTTAAACTATTGCTTATAAGATCAAAGTTTTACCGTTTACTGTAAGAGCAGGATCCATTGAGGTTGCCATGACCTCTTGTTACTGATACGCCCACACCTGCGAAACTCGGGGCTTATCTAAAAGTCTGAGTTTCTCCACTGGTAAATACGAGTTTCTGGTGGCATTCATGTGCTCTCATTTCGTCAATATGATATTTCTGACACAACAAGGCAGCAATAGATAATGCAATCATAAAACCACAGGTAAAATATTTATTGATCATTTTACATTTATCATATTCTAACAGACACACAACCAACAATAAAGCACAATAAATTGACGTTAGCAGTATTATATTATTATTCCAGTCATAAATCTCAGCAGTGCTCCTTAAGCCACATGTGAGTGAAATTGATACAGAGAAATAGAGCTAGCCTTTTGGTAAACAAACAAATGCTAAGGTTAAGTAACCTCGGCCAAAGTTACCTTCTTAGCTTGTACCTTGTACAGCTCTTTTCTTTCAGCTGGAAAACAGCCAGTTTGTTGATTGAAGAGGTAGTAAACTGATACCAAGTGTGTTAAGTAATGTTAAATGTATTATTTCATTTAATTTGTGCATGTAGAGAGAATAATGTACTTTGTTTTGTTTGTTAGCTGCCAGCTAGCTAGCTCACTTCCTCACTACCAACTACCTGATTGCTGACTGAGGCCAGGGAATAATATCTGTATTTTTTTTTATTAAATTAAACTTTGCTATTACTAAAAGTACTACAGTATTTAAAAAATAGAATCAGACTGTACTACGTTCAGCCTCATTTTACCTCATTTTAGTTTGCTTTCCTTTATAATGGTGTTCTAATGTGGGCTGATGTTTCTTCTTCTAAAGTAGCTAGTTAGCATCACATGTTAGCAATGTTTTGGATTAGCCAGGTTAGCTCACAGGCACCCAGGAAGGACAGCAGAAACATGTTAACGTATCTCCTTTAAAAAAGTATGCACAATAAAATTTTTTGATTTTTAAATAAGGAAAATTTTCCATCACCCGCTGCACCCGCGTCTCCGCAAATCTCAGGTTAGTGAAATTTCAGTTTGGAAAGGCACAGATTATATGTCTTTAAATTATAATATAATACAGGAAATTTATGGGGAAATACTAATACGCGAGAATGACAGAAAATAGCGGCTTAGCCAAAACGGGAGACTTGACAGGTACGTATATTAGATGTTTAACAATATTCACACTATATCTTCTACAATAGCTAATGCTAATGCTAACATTGCTTTAATGCAACATTTTGAATTAGCCAGGCTAGCACACAGACACCCAGGCAGGACAGAGGAAACGGGTGTCTCCTTAAAATTGTATCTTTCGACTGTAATTTCTGCTGTACTTCAGGACTATATCTAGGGTTGCCAACTTTTCGAAAATGAAATAAGGGACGGGTGGGGGATGTATGTGTATATATATATATATATATATTAGTCTATGAATTATGTTATATAATTTTGTAATTTAATTGTTTCAAACCAGATAATGGAGATTCCAGCTTTGGAAGAAATCATTTCCAATACTTTTCTATTGTCCATAATTTTACATTTTATACCGGAAAAGTAAGACTGCTTTGATTTTTAATGGAAGTGATGTATAAATCTGTTCTCTAATGCAACTGTTATGTGTCTGAAGTTACTTGAAGGTGGTTTGAAATTTCTGAAACATTTGACAGGTGAGTGTCCACTCTAAAATGCAGTGGGCAGAAACAAAGGAAGCAACACCAGCAATCTAAATGAGGATATGTTTATTTTTTACATAGAAGACAAATGTAAAATCACCTATTATACATGTATCCAAGGTTAAACCTGGAGTAAAGCAATGCAATCTTGATAATTATTAGATGTGCCAAAGAAACAAAAAACAAGTTCTCCAATCAAGGTTTATAATCTCTTTATGGTTCTAATTAGTGGTCTCCCTGCTGCGGCAGATTGTATTAAAGGGTAAATTTGCACGCACTACACCCACAATGCCATCCATGTTTAGAGGTGGAGCTCCAGGAGGCCATGAGAACTTAAGCTGCTGGATCAGAGAGGTGAAGAAGATGAAAAGCTCTGTCCTCGCCAGGGTCTCACCCAGACACACTCTCGGACCTGCAGAAGAACACACAAATAATCTCAGTGTTAATATTCATATTCATTTTTGTTTAATCTTAAAAGTAGATGCCCAGGTAGTCCCTTTTAGCATGCAGACATACCCAGAGAAAAGGGCAGGAAGGAGTCATTTTTGCAGAACTGTCCTTTCTCATCCAGAAAGTTCTCTGGGTTGAATGTGTTTGGGTACTTCCAGTGGTCTTTGTCAGCCATGATGGCCGTTAAGTTGGACATGATATTTGTTCCCTGCAATGAGAAAAAATAGTGGATGTGTACTTAATTTTTTAGCATTTTTAATAAAAAGTCAAAAACAGAAAGATCTGGTAGGTTTCAGTGGTTACCGCTGGGATGTGGTATCCTCTCAGCTTGGTTGGTTGTGTGGTCTGATGCACCACGCCAAGAGGAACAATGTTAGCATAGCGCTGGATCTCATGAACAGTGGCTAGAGTGTAAGGAAGCTGTGCACGATCATCCATGGAGGGAAAACAGTCGAAACCCAAAACTCGAACTATCTCCTCGTGACAGCGCTCTGAGATATTTGGGAAGCAGGCACATGAGAATCAATGAGAAAAGTATATATTGAGTTACTTTGTTGCTTACATCACAATTAAAAGGAGAAATACAGATGGTAAATGGGGACCAGTAGCAGTACCTTGAACATCAGGGTGCTCCATCATGTAAATGAGGCCCCATCTAAGAGTGTTTGCTGTAGTCTCTGTCCCAGCACCAAACAGGTCAATGGTTGACCTCACCATGTTGTTCTCATGGAACGTGGAGTCTTCATTTGATCCTTGTTGCTGTAAAAAAAGAGAACATTCCATTTTGTAACATAGTAGAATTGGTCAGTTTACTGTGTATTTATTTCTCCTCTCTAACACTTCTGACTCGGCTTGTTATTAAGGATACAAAAAGCCCAATACAAGCCCTGATTTGCAAATCCTTTTCAACCTATATTCAATTGAGTAGACTACAAAGTCAAAATAATTAATGTTCAAAAGGATAAACTATTGTTTTTTGCAAATATTCACTTATTTTGAATTTGATGTTGCAACACTTCCCAAACAAGTTAGGACAGGTAGATGTTTACCCCTGTGTTGCATCAGCTTTCCTTATAACAACACTCAATAAGAGTTCCGGAACTGAGGACTCTAATTGTTAAAGCTTTGTAGGTGGAATTCTTTCCCATTCTTGCTTGATGTTTAACTTCAGTTGCTCAACAGTTCGGGGTCTCCATTGTTGTATTTTGCGCTTCATAATGCTCCACACATTTTCAATGGGAGACAGGTCTGGACTACAGGCGGACCAGTCTAGTACCTGCACTCTGTTGTTACATAAAGCAACGAACTGTGTTCACTGACAATGGTTTTCTAAAGTGTTTCTGAAAGAGAATGATGTGGAATTTTAAAGCAGTGCCTCCTCAGGGATTCTGCCTTGCCACTTACTTGCAGAGATTTCTTCAGGTTCTGTAAATCTTTTGATGATATTATGGACTGTGGATGATGAAATCCCTAAATTTCTAAATTCCCTTGCATGTTGAAAATCTTTGTTTTTAAACTTTTGGGCTATTTGTTTCTCCTGCTTCTCTTACCTTCTTCATCTCAACCAGGTACGAGTCGATGAAGTCCCGGGGGTTTTCTGGGTCCAGAGTCTTCCTGTGCTCCTCTATCTCATCAAATATGAACTTGTTTAAGGAGTCTAGATTTTGCCTGATCTTCTGTTGCGGCCCTGGGAGGTGTTTTATAAAGGGAACCAAGTTGAAGATCTGCAAAGGAAAAAAGGTCATTGTAATGTAGTGGAGTTACAGAAAAGTAATACAGCATACTATATACTCAAGTCCTTTATTCAGACATGAGAACTAAAAATTACAGTGAATTATACCACAGTTAGTCCGACCCTGCAATGGGTTTGGCTGAGAGGCTTTTTATGAGTGACATTATTAGTCGGTAATGCACTATAACCGAAGCTCTCCATGTATTACTCCTCCACATACAGGTAACCTAGCAATGATGCAGCGCTTACATACCAAATACAAACCAAATACTAATTTATCCTATAAGCCCAGCGATTCAAAAATATGCATTATTACATACATTATTAGCCACCAATATCAGGTTAAGAGTTGTTATTATTAAAATAAAAGCTTAAGTGTATATATTTTCCAGTTAATATAGGGTATTTTAAGCTGAATATCAGGTGGACCCTTGTAATTCCGCAGGTCTTGCTGCTGGGGGCACCGAAGTAAACAAAACTTTCATTCTTACATTTCCTCTCAGTCAAACTAGCGCTGGATGTTAATCTACACCGATTTCTCTATTGAAAACCGTTTATTTGGGTGAGTAAAGCTCTTACGTTTATTTTCAGTTTACACTTAGATTTCCACAATTTTTACTGAAATGGCAGAAAGTAGAGGCCACCACGCTAACCAAGCGACAATGCATCGCTTACAGCGCAGCAGTGCCAATATTACACGTTATAGCACTGCCTCTCGTGTGTTATTGCTTAATTATAAGAACCATAGACCTATGTTTATTATAACATATTGTGATGTTCAAGGTTCAAACTAAACCTCTGAATTTATAATTGATAACATGGCATGCTGGTTATTACCTGTGCCACTGGTGATCCGGAAAACCGAATGTTCTCATTTATAATTTCCAGAAGTTCAGCAAAGCGCCTGTCATCATACTCAAAGCGGTCTCCAAAGACGATGGAGCAGATGATGTTGGAGACCGCATTCATGATGGGGTGGATGGGGTAAAAAGGCTTCCCTTCAAGACAAATGACACAAAAAATGAGAAGATGAGACCAGGATGCCATGATGCTGGATAATTGGTGAATGCAACTAACAATGCAATTATACTCATCTACCTTCTTGTTTCAGCATCTCCCTGATGAGGTATCGTGCCTCTTCAGCCACGCGCTCCTCCACACTTTTCTTCCCCAGTCCAAAATCACGCAGAGTGTGCAGAGCAAACCGGCGCTGCTGTCTCCAAGAATTACCGTAAGTGGCCATAACAATACCTGAGGGTGTCCGAGAGAGAGATTCAAATTAAAGGATAGAAGCAAAAAATGGTGGTAGGAGATCGTCTAGGAGCTACTAGAAGTTAAGAACTTGTGCCATACTCACCATAACCTTTGTTGATCCATCGTATTAAAGGCAAGGATGGCCTTCCAGAAAACACTGCCCCATTCTGAACGAAAGCTTCCTTTGCAATCTGCACGCTATTCAGCACAATCGTAGGCTTTCTTCCCAGGTACATTGAGCACATCTCCCCATATTTGGGCATCTGTAGAGGTGCAAGATGTTTACTATAACTACCACTTTGACATGGATAAGTATATGTGCCTGATGCAACTGTTCCCACATTTAAAGCTAGTTTACTAACAACTCTTAATACATCATCTGAGCAGTCAGTCGTAGTCTGTACAGAATTTATTGTCACCAGTACCAACCAGTGGCTATCTTGATATACTGTTACAATACTGTTACAACATATGCTTCACTCACCCAAATGAACAGTTTTCAGGTAAGAAATCTATGTAGATAAACATCCAGCACTGGTTTTACTTTTTTTTTTAAGAATGCCAGTTTTGTTTACTTAACTTAGCTTAGGCAAACATGGCAACACCCCTGTCCCTAACAAGTGCCGCTTAAAATGTGCCTTATAATCCGGTGCACCTTATGTATCAAAATAGACCAGAAAACATATGTTTATTGATAGTGCGCCTTATAGAGCAAAAAGTACAGTACAAGAGTTTGACAGATATTTTAGAGCACTAGGAGCGATGGAGAATAGCATTTGATTATAAACCTATGATTCAGTATTTAGAGCTTGCAAAAATAGTACTTCAGAAAAAAAAAAACCTTACCGATCTAATATAGCCCATTTTGTCCTTCATGAACTGAGGCAGGTTACCCACGAAGAGCATTGGTTTTGGTCCAGGAGGACTCTGGCTCCTGGAAGAGTTTAACCTGAAGATCTCCAGCAGAACCAGCGAGACCAGACCACCCAGCAGGGCCAAGCCCACAGACATCCAGTCCAGATACCTCAGTACAGACTCCATTCTGAGAGAACTGCTGAACACTACAGCTCCTCAAAGCTTTATACTGTAGATCTAGAGGGAGGAGAGGAGGGAGAGACTTTAATGACCGTCATTCCAAATGTGTTAAAAGTTACCTGTTATGCAGGTCAAAGAGCCTCTAGTATGGAAAGTCACTGCACACAAAGTTCAGGAACGCCGCCAACATTCAGCTGTCATACCATAAAAACATGTCTCCAAATCAGGTTTGGAACTGATTTTATTTGGTGTTTGGTTTGGTTTTCAGATCATAGGATATATTTTCCTTTAAATAGAAAATCTCCATTCACAACGATGTGTAGTTCAAGACTTCCCTTGAAAAAGAAAGTGCATTTAAAAAACATTAAAAGGGTACATACTTTTAGCATTAAAATTAATATGTACTTTAATACATATTAAATGTACTATTTTGGAACAACTCATGGTAACTTATATATATATTTCAATTGTAATTAAGCTATATTTAAATACAAAATAAAAACATTAGAGTGCTTTACTCGTATATCTTCTTCGAACTTAAGTGGATGTAGGTATGTTTTTTTAACATCATTTTTAGGACACTTGAAGTATATTGTAAATGACTACTTTGCATATTGATGCACATATTGTGTACACTGGAAAATAACTACACTAAGTATACTTAAAGTATATTTAATGTGTAGTTTTAATTAATATTTTAAACAGAGAATGCATTTTTAGTATAATTTACCCAATTAAACATACTTTTAATGCACTTAAGTATACTTCCTTTTCACAAGAGTAGTCTTAATCCCTGTCTGGAAAACTGATGTGTAATAGCCTTTCATTAAATGCACTTTTGTGAAGTTTTGCCTTGCCTGAATATTTTATATTATCTTTTAAAGATGTACCAAAATTATTTTTTGGCTAAAAACTAAAGCCACCTTGTTGCAACATTGAATACATTTAATTTGCAGAATTCTTTGTCTTGCAAAGATATAGCAATTACAAAACTTCTGTTTAATTCATATTATTACATATGTGTTAAAAGTTACCTGTTATGCAGGTCAATGAGCTTCTAGTGTGGAAAGGCAGTGCACACAAAGTTCAGGAACCCCGCCAACATTCAGCTGTCGCAACAAATAAACACGTCTGCGAACAACTAACTTTTTTCACCATTAAATAAATACAATTTTCCAAAAATATTCTCTAGCTTTTCAAAGAAAAGTAATTACAAAACTATTTCAAACAATTTACCTTTGCATCTTTACCTTTGTGATATCCCAGCAAACAAGCACAGTATGTTTACGTCAGCATTGCCACAAAAATAATACATTTACTTTAGCAGTGCTGTTCTAATCACACAAAGTCTACCACAACAGTGCAACTTAACCCACATGTAAAAGAATATTCCAAAGAGAAAAGCAAAGACAAACTTAGGTTAGCTCTGCTAATGTTATTTTAGTAGCCCTGTACAGCTCGTATCTTTCAGCTGGAAACAGGCAGTTTGTTTAGAGGTAGTGAACTGATGTCAAGCACAGAGAAAATTAATTAAACTTGCTGTTTGTTAGCTCTGCTGGCCTCTTTACACAGCAACACTTCCAGTTGTGCTTGGGTCAGGGGAGGTGGGTGAGGTCTGGACCTGCTCATTCAAAATGCTCCATTGCTCTGTTAGAAAAAAGACTGAAATAAGACTTATTATAAAGTGTCCATTGTTCTGTATAAAGTATTTTGGCTTTTCACAAATTCAGTGAAAACTCCTTCTCGCTATACAGCTCTGGAAAAAATAAGAGACCACTTAAAAATTATGAGTTTCTTTAATTTTGCCAAATTCAAAACCTGTGGAATATAATCAAGAGGCAGATGGGTGATCAACAGAGAGAGAGAGAGAGAGAGAGAGAGAGAGAGAGAGAGTTTTATATTAATTTTAGTTTTTTTTAATCCATGCTTCAAATTAAAATTCTCATAATGCCAAAAGAGGCATTATGCCACTCTTGCAACATTAACAGCCAGATAGCACACGAGGGTGATATATCTGAGAGCGCGCGCGCAGATTCGTACAAGAGGAGTTAATCTGAGAGAGAGCATGGTAAATTTGTGTGAGCACACCTATATTTTTTACATGTGAGCAAATAAAGTCCGTGAGCGCTGCATGAAATAGGATCTTGCATTCAAAACTTTGCTCTCGACTTTTGGCAGTAAAATGACGCCATAGTTAAGAGGTAAATGGGTCCCCACAGACCGCCCAGAAGATTCACGGCGGCGTTGTCGTCGAAGCCGGCCGCAACACTGCAAGGGACCGGCCTCGGATTGGCTTGGAGGTGTCAGGTGGCGAAGGTTGCAGGCAAATTCCTGCCCGCGAGCTGCTTTCATATAGTGCTGATAACCTCAGGAACTGATAGGACTGCCTCTCTTACATGGTAGTGGCCTTGTTTTGGCATATTGGAAAAATAAGAAACAGAATTTATCTAATAATAGCAAGTATTTAAAAAAAAAAAACAATGCAGTAAAATTTGCACACATTTGCAGGGATGACAGCCTACCATTGCCGCTTGTTATATATTATATTTCATTATTCTATATTTCATTATATATGCATTTAAAAAAATATAAAAAAAAAAAAAACATTGCAGTGAAATTTGCCCACACTTGCAGGGGCCATAGTCTACCTCTTTCACATAATAGTGGATCTGTTGTGGCCTTTTGGGAAAATCTTGACAAATTTCATTTTAACTTTTGTATGGTGTTTGGGTCTGTGGGTCTGTTTAATTTTGAATCGAACGAAAAAAATATAGACGTAATTGTATAGATTAATGAATAACGTTCGTTCTAACAAGAACATACATCTGAACACGTTTTTAATGAACAAAATTCAGCGAGCCCACCAATCCCGCAAACACTTATAGAGGAACAAAAGTATTACACCATTGTTAGGCATGGATTTATAAAACTACTAAAACTGCATCTCTTATCTAAAAATACTTAATTAATTAAATACATTAAATAGCACTTCAGAATGCACTGGTGATATAAAAATGACTCTCTTTCAAACACTGGTGGGATTGTTATGGCATTATATATGGGTATTAAATAGATAATGTAAATTACCACACAAAATGTAGTGGTGAGTGATTTTAATCCGTTTTTCTTCTGTTTCTGGGAATAGCGTGTGAATTAATATGAGCGATTAAAACGTGTCAGTCTCCCGTTCTCTGGGCTATTTTAGCGTGATATCAGCCTGCGCGTCTGTTTACGATAATATCGCGCGTATACCGGTATGTAAATTCACAGCGCGGATGACTTGACCGTGAATCTGAAAACCGCGGGTACTTGACTCCAGCGCACGGCACTAGGATACAGCGGTGAACTGCAGCCTCAGCCGCCCGCAGCGTCTGGGGCGAGAGAGACCGTTCAGCACATACTCTGCGTAGTGCCGTGCACCGGAGTCGACTACCCGCGGTTGGGCAGGGGCTGCCGAGGCCGCGGTTCAGCAGCAGCGAGCCTCAGTTTACATTTTAATTTTTGCTATTGATTTTTCCATTTTGTGTTTTCTTTTTTATTCTGACAGACATGCAGCCTATTGCAATGACTAATAAATAAAAACGTTATCATTTAATTTAGATTTTATTTTTGAAATTTTATTATGCAGTTCATCAAGCAAATGCAAGACCAAAGTGAAGCTTTTATTTTTCATTTCACAATTAGCTTTTTCATTTTAGATTTGACTGTAAAATACCTGTATGGAAATGAAAATAAAATGGCAAAAAGCCTTTTTAATTTACATTTTATTTTTGTATAGGACATGCTTAGGTGAAAAATTTAATTGGAAATGGAAGTGATTTAATTTTGTTTTTAATTTTGTCATATATTTTCACACATGTTCGGAAAAAGAAAGTGCAAAACAGTTTTAGTGTTTCCATTTCAGTTTTATTTTTGGCAGGATTCACCTCCTGTAGCTCTCTCAGTTCTTCCAAACCGGCATTTATTTCTTGGACACATCTTTTATCGTCTTAGCTTGGGTGCCACACAGTATGGTTGACTACTTGTTGAGAAAAGAGGTTCTTAAGTCTTTGAGTACTTTTGGAAAAAAAAAAATTACTGTCCGTTTTTACTGCAGACGTCGGTGCTTGTATATATTGTGAGCTAGCAGAGCATCGAGATATTAGCTGCTACTTAGTTAAAAAAAACAACAACACAGTTCTCATATCCGCCAAACATTCTCGCGAGAAGCCTGCTACCATTTACTCAAAAACAATGAATTTACAGTGTATTAAACCAATGTAATTTTAATCTAACATTAAACACTGAGCATATTATTTATTAATAATTTATTTATTTATTTAATTAAATAAATTGAATTGATTATGAAATGAAATAAAATATGCTTTATGCATCAACATCAGCACTTACACCACACAGGCCCGTTTCACCAAGTGGCAGCCCTGTCCTATGCAGATGCAGCTCTCTTCCAATCCTATGCAGACCACTTCCTTGTTTCTGCACTCATCACTATTCATTTTTATACCTGCACTCAGCGTTGAGGATAACATTGTCCTTCAAAAATTACAAACTGTAGTCCTCTTGTTTCTTTGCAATTTTTATTATGTTCCTTTTCACCTTATCCATTTCGCATATCCGCATTTCCACAGAGATCCACGTAAACAAAACAGCAAGTGGAAATGGAGGAGCTACTGAACACAATGTCATGTGACTGAGAAAACCAAAAAACTCACTGTTACTCATTTTTTCAATTGAATGAAAGAGTTTTATCACTGAGTAGAAATGTGAAATATTTTTCATAGACGTCCCCCTGAGAAACTAATCCCGTCCAGAGAGGACTTTAGTTAAACCTTGAAACACCTAGAATCCTCAAGCAAATGCATAATAGACTGGATCTGGCAGAAAAAAGGGTCCTGGAATGACCAGGCCAAAGTTTGCATTTTAAGCCAATGTGGGGTGGCTTCTAAAGGTTCTAAAACCTTTCACAGGTGAGTGTACTCTCTGAAAAATCTAGTGGACAAAAACATCTAACCTAAAAAGACTTTAGTAACATAGAATCACAGTTATAAAAAAAGCACAAATAAAGCAACACCATTAAATGAAAACAGAATGTGTTTATTTCTTTACATAGAAGACATACTAAGCACTATTTATATTAAATGTATAAAAATAAGTATTCATTATGCTGAAAACTAAAAAAAAAGATTTCACAAATAATTAAATAATTGCAATGAATAATGAGTATGAATCTGATTGTGAACTCTACAACTTGGACAAACTTTCAGACAATTTCCAAAATATATATTATACATTTCTCCCAGGTTAAACGTATACAAATGTGAAGTGATTCAGAGAAACCAAACCAAACAAGTCCTCCAATCAGGGTTTATAATCTCTGTTCATAACATTAAGGCTGCACATGGTTCTAATTAGTGGTCTCCCTGCTGCGACAGATTGTATTAAAGGGTAAATTGCCGCGAATTGGCCCCACAATGCCATCCATGTTTGGACGTGGAGCTCCAGGAGGCCATGAAAACTTAAGCTGCTGGATCAGAGAGGTAAAGAAGATAAAGAGCTCTGTCCTCGCCAAAGTCTCACCCAGACAAACTCTCGGACCTGCAGAAGAACACATACAAACGATGTTCACTGCTGATATTCACATACATACTTAACTTTGAAGGTAGAAACTTTCAGCAGACTTACCCAGAGAAAAGGGCAGGAAGGAGTCATTTTTGCAGAACTGTCCTTTCTCATCCAGAAAGTTCTCTGGGTTGAATGTGTTTGGGTACTTCCAGTGGTCTTTATCAGCCATGATGGCCGTTAGATTGGCCATGATATTTGTTCCCTGCAATGAGAACAATTAGTGGATGTGGACATAAAAAAAGTCAAAAACAGAAAGATCTGGTAGGCTTCAGTGGTTACCGCTGGTATATGGTATCCTCTCAGCTTGGTTGGTTGTGTAGTCTCGTGTATCACGCCAAGAGGAACAATGTTAGCATAGCGCTGGATCTCATGAACAGTGGCTAGAGTGTATGGAAGCTGTGCACGGTCATCCATGGAGGGAAAACGGTCAAAACCCAAAACTCGAACAATCTCCTCGTGACAGCGCTCTGAGATAATGTCAACAAGGCACACGAGAAACCATTAGAATAGTACATTTTGAGTTCATTTGTTCCTAACATCACAATTGAGAGGACAAATATAAAATACAGATAGTAATTGGTGAACTGTAGCAGTACCTTGCACATCAGGGTACTCCATCATGTAAATGAGGCCCCATCTAAGAGTGTTTGCTGTAGTCTCTGTCCCAGCACCAAACAGGTCAATGGTTGACCTCACCATGTTGTTCTCATGAAACGTGGAGTCTTCATTTGCCTCTTGCTGCTCAAAAAAAAAGAGAGAAAAGATTCCATTCTGTAAAATAGCAGCTTTAAAATCAGATTTTATTAGAGACACATGTGCTGGAGAACTATGAAGGACCTATAAAGTGTGCTGCAGAAAGAGTCCCAAATGTGCTCTTTCTCCTGAAGTCTCTTGTCATTTAAGTTGTTGCCTGCCTGCTTCTCCTGGTTCTCTTACCTTGTTCATCTCAACCAGGTAGGCGTCAATGAAGTCCCGGAGGTTTTCAGGGTCCAGAGTCTTCCTGTGCTTCTCTACCTCATCAAAGATGAACTTGTTTAAGGAGTCTAGATTTTGCTTGAACTTTTGTTGAGGCCCTGGAAAGTGTTTTATAAAGGGAACCAAGTTGAAGATCTGCAAGAGAACAATGTAGCATAATGTAGTAGGGGGTTACAGTGAAGTGTTCCAGTATACTGTCCACCATGCACGCGTGATAACACAAAATTAACCCTAAATTATAAGAAACAGAGACCAGAGTTGCACATGATTATGATGTTCAGGGTCCAAAGAGAACCTCATCTCTGATGTTTACTGAGAAAATTAGGTAAATAACATGACATGTTAGTTCTAACCTGTCCCACGAATGAACCGGCTAGCCGAATGTTCTCATTTAAAATTGCCAGAAGTTCAGCAAAGCACTTGTCATCATAATCAAAGCGGTCTCCAAAGACGATGGAGCAGATGATGTTGGAGACCGCATTCATGATGGGGTGGATAGGGTAGAAAGCCTTTCCTTCAAGACAAATTACACAAAAGAAGACGAGAAGATGAGACCAGAATATCCTGTTTCTTAGTTGGTGAATGAAACTAAAGTTATACTACTTATCTACCTTCTTGTTTGAGCATCTCCTTGATGAGGTATCGTGCCTCTTCAGCCACACGCTCCTCCACACTTTTCTTCCCCAGTCCAAAATCACGCAGAGTGTGCAGAGCAAACCGGCGCTGCTGTCTCCAAGAATGACCATACGTGGCCCCTATGATACCTGAGGTTGTCCGAGAGAGAGATTCAAATTAAAGGAAATAAGTGAAAAATGGTGGTAGGAGATTGTCTACAGTAGGATCTACTAGAAGTTAAGAACTTGTGCCATACTCACCATAACCTTTGTTGATCCATCGTATTAAAGGCAAGGATGGCCTTCCAGAAAACACTGCCCCATTCTGAACGAAAGCTTCCTTTGCAATCTGCACGCTATTCAGCACAATCGTAGGCTTTCTTCCCAGATACATCGAGCACATCTCCCCATATTTAGGCATCTGAAGAGGTGCAAGATGTGCATAAGAATATGTGCTTCATGCAACTGTAACACATTTTCTAAAAGTTTCAAAACATCTGCCACCTACTAACTTACTAAAAAACAGAAGCCAGTAGAATGCTCTTTAAAAATCTTGGTACTGAGAGACAGTAGTGCGATGATAGATTATTTATTCCTGATTAATACTAAAAACAATGAAGACAGATCATAATCTTTATGAAAACGTCTAGATCAGATACAAGAGTGCTAAGAGCACTGGAGAACAGCATTTGATTTTAAACCAATTATTTAGTATTTAAAGCTTATTGAGAGCTTACAAAAATAACAATAAAAGCTGGGGAAAAAAAACGCACAGATCTAATATAGGCCATTTTCTCCTTCATGAACTGAGGCAGGTTCCCCACGAATAGCATTGGTTTCGGTCCAGGAGGACTTCGGCTGATGAAAGAGTTCAACCTGAAGATCTCCAGCAGAACCAGAGAGACCAGACCACCCAGCAGGGCCAAGCCCACAGACATCCAGTCCAGATATCTCAGTACAGACTCCATTCTGAAAGAACTGCTGAACACTACAGCTCCTCAAAGCTTTATACTGTAGATCTAGAGGGAGGAGAGACTTTAATGACCGTCATTCCAAATGTGTTAAAAGTTACCTGTTATGCAGGTCAAAGAGCTTCTAGTGTGGAAAGGCACTGGACACAAAGTTCAGGAACACTGCCAAAATTCAGCTGTCGCAACATATAAACATGTCTGCAAAATAAAAAAACTCACAAATGTTCTTGCAGCCCGAATACAGGGTTTTGAACTGTATGTAATTGTTGTTTAACTTTAATATATAAAGCTCTGGATAAACATTGATGAGACCAAGAGACCACTTAATTATGTTTTTCCTTGATTTTACCAAACTGAAAACCTCTAAAATATAATCAAGAGGAAGATGGATGATCACAAGCCATCAGACCAAGCTGAACTGCTTGAATTTTTGCCCCAGGAGTGGCATAAAGTTATCCAAAAGCAGTGTGTAAGACTGGTGAAGGAGAACATGCCAAGATGCATGAAAACTGTGATTAAAAAACAGGGTTATTCCACCAAATATTGATTTCAGAACTCTTAAAACTTTACAATTATGAACTTGTTTTCTTTGCATTATTTGAGATCTGAAAGCTCTGTGTCTTTTTTTGGTTATTTCAGCCATTTCTTATTTTCTGCTAATAAATGCTTTAAATGACAATATTTTTGTTTGTAATTTGGGAGAAATGTCCATAGTTAATAGAATAAAAGACTGAGATGATCACTCTGGAACATTGTACTTGTTCCTCTGCATGAATGCCTCAGTAGATTTTGAGCATAGTTTAGTGTTTAGGGTTGTTGTCTTGTTGAAGTATCCAGCCCCGGTGCAACTTCAACTTTGTCACTGATTCTTGAACATTGTTCTCAAGAATCTGCTGATATTGACTGGAATTCATGTGACCCTCATCTTTAACAAGATTCCCAGTACCTACACTGATCACACAGCCCCACAGCATGATGGAACCACCACCACATTTTACTGCGGGGAGCTTTAAGTATTTGTCTTGGAATGCTGCGTTATTTTCCACCGTGCATACCGCCCTCTAAATAATTCAATTTTAGTTTCATCAGTCCACAGAACCTTATTCCAAAATGAAGCTGGCTTGTCCAAATGTGCTGTAGCATACCTGATGCGACTCTGTTTGTGGCGTGTGCTCAGAAAAGACTTCTTCTGCCTTACTCTCCCATACAGCCTCTACTTCTGCAAAGATGATGTAGGTCTCTGGAGCTCTGGAGGTCTAAGGGTTGACTATGACTGTTCTCACCATCCTTCTTCTCTGCTTATCTGAGATTTTTCTTGGTCTGCCACTTCGGGTCTTAACTAGAACTGTTCCTGTGATCTTCCATTTCCTCACTATGTTCCTCACAGTAGAAACTGACAGCTGAAATCTCTGATAGCTTTTGGTATCCTTCAACTAAACCATGATGTTGAACAATTTGTTTTCAGGTAATTTCAGGTCAGGGAGGAAGCAGGCACTTCTTATTTGAATTTCCATTTCATGTTAAAAGTTGCTGCAGTATTGGACATGTGGTAGCGCAAGTTCTACAATGGAGAAGTTAGAAAAAGCCATGGAGTTAAAGACTTCACACCAAGGTTTAAACAAGGGAAGTAAGTTTAAACATGCCAGAGTGAGAGACCTTTACCTTTACACAGAGACAGGGGAAAAAAAGGACTAAGTTTACATAATAAAAATCATGACATCAACAGATTGGTTTGCTTTTTCTTTATTTATCTTTTTTTTTTTAGTTTTTTTCTTTTTGGTATTTTCTTGATTTTTTTATTCCTTTTGCATTTTTATCATTGTTTACTGGAGAGAGGGAGAGAAAAGTAAGTTTTTGGCACTACATAATTATGGGGTGGTATGCTGATTTTCTTAAAACAAATTCCTACCCAAAGCCTTTGTCCTTATGCAAGCAAAATATGAATACACCAATAAAAATAAACAGGATTGCTTTAAATCCTTGCTTTACACAACAAATAAAAACACTTTTTGGACCCCTCCAAAAATGGGGGTATTAAAATATTTGACATTTCTTATCACAAATCAATGTGATGAGACAAAAAATAGAACGTAAAAACTGTACAAAAAATGATAAAATTCATTTTAAAAAGTCTTGAGACCAAATGATGCAAAGTTGATTCTTTTTTTTCTCTTTCTTTCTTCTTTTTCTTCATTGTTTTCTTTTTTTTTTTTATAAGGACCTTGGGCGTTGGATTCAAAAGAAAGTGTCAGAACTCATTTCTTCTGCTGAACGTAGCTAAGATTGACGTGCCGACCGGACTGAAGAAGGGGGAAGTGTTGGTTTGCCACTGCACCTGTGAAGAGAAAAGCGCAGGAGAAAAACGTCATTAGATAAATCAGCAAGTATAAAATATAATAAAATAAATGCATTTTGGTTTTACTGCTCCTTATAACCTGACTGGTAAAATTCATACACAATTTGCACCAAATTATAAGGCACACTGAGTATTTTTGGTAAAATTGAAGGATTTTAAGTGTGCCACTATATATAGTGTATACAGCAGTGGTGTGCAGTGAGGCTTTTCTAACCCTTCAGAGAGGGGGTGACAATAAGTGCATGCAAAACATTACATAATATTTATTAAGGAATATATATATATATATATATATATATATATATATATAAATATATATATATATTATAGTTATTGTAAACTATAAGCATTTATTTTAACTAAAAAAACAGCAACTAATTCAAAGCATTAGTCTGTGTTTTTCAGTTGCTACGAAACTCTTATCTGACTGACAGCGGTTTTAACCAATCAAAGCTTTTTAAAATGGCTTCTGCCCCTGCGTGTGTCTGTGTGACCCTTCTCCTGATTTTTTGAAGGGTGTAGTAATGAATCTATTAGCAAAGTCATAGGAGAATCTAACTAATCAGAATCATGATTTTCACTGCGGGGGCGGGGCCATGGCTGTCTAACCCCTGCTCAGCGCTGTGCTGAAGAGGCTATGCATTGCTTAGTGTAAAACGGAGCTCATGCTGGATTAGTTCAGTAGTAAGCTAACTATCATGGAATTGCGGCTGCAAATCAGACAAATATTGTGTCATATCATTTTAAAAAGCCTTTTTAAAGGCTCCCCTTCAACGTGAAACTAATTCACAATAAAAGCCTGACTGGTGAGTTTGTTGCGGGGGTTGGGGAGTGGTTATATTAACTGCACGCCACTGGTATACAGACTTTTTATGGATTCTCAGGAACCATGGAATATATGTAATATAAGTAAACATATAAACAAACAAATTATTTTTGACATCACAGTTCTACAGCTTCCTAAAGACCTATGGTTCAGCACAGTATTTAAACACACACACCTCTCGTACCCTGTGAGATGAAGGGTTTGTTGGGTTGCTGCAGGTAGGACTGGGGCATACGGTAAGCCCAGGAGGGTGAAAGAGAGAATGAACCAGCACCGCCGCTGTGCTCCCACGAGCGAGACGCCGGAGCTACACCGCCAAACGCAGCCTGGAAACCTGCTTCTGAGACAACACAAAAACAAGTGTTAAGCATTTCTATATTTAAGCTATTGCTTTCTTGTTTTTACTATCCTTAAATCAGCAAATAAGACTTTAAATCCTGAATTTCATCATCAGTAGCATAAATATATACAGCTCTGGAAAAAAAAATAAGAGACCACTTCAGTTTCTGAATCAGTTTCTCTGATTTTACTATTTACAGGTATATGTTTGAGTAAAATTAACATTATCAATAGTCAAATTGTTAAAAAATAATAAAAAAGATGCAGAGCTTTCAGACCTCAAATAATGTAAAGAAAACAAGTTCATATTCATAAAGTTAAAACTCTATTTGAGTTCAAAAATCAATATTTGGTGGAATAACCCTGGTTTTAATCCCAGTTTTCATGCATCTTGGCATGTTCTCCTCCACCAGTCTTACCCACTGCTTTTGGATAAATGTATGCCACTCCTGGTGCAAAAATTCAAGCAGTGTGAAGGCTTGTGATCATCCATCTTCATCTTGATTATATTCCAGAGGTTTTCAATTTGGTAAAATCAAAGAAACTCATCATTAAGTGGTCTCTTATTTTTTTCAGAGCTGTATATAGAAATCGTATTTTGGTGTCAAAATAGTAAAATACCACCACAATACCCATAAGAAACATTGTGACTGGCATTTTAAAACTTCAAATCCATAGTTGGACCAATCCTTTTCTTTTTTACACTATATAAACATGTCTTTAACCATCATTAAAGTACAAAATTACAAAGGTAGATAATAGACCATACTAGATAGTAGGAGCAATCAGTGATTTTTTTGGTCAACACAGAGCACTAGCTTCCACATTTACCATTCCAGGCAAACTTGGTAATAGATTTTTATACAGAGCTTTTATAATGTGCAGTGCTTTTTCACTCAAGTTGGAAACGACCACATTTAAAACGCTGTGAAACTCAGCAGGGATTCACAGATGTTCACAGTTGGGGATAAGAACTTCACCGTGGAGCTCACTATGTAAACAGGCTGGGGCTGCTTGTCCAGCACTAAAAACATTTTTTTTTGGTTTTGAACATGATTCCATACGTTTTTTGACTGTTGCTGCAGTACCTTTGGTTGCGGTTGAACGTTTTCTGCACTGTTTGCAGAGTTGTAGGTTATAGTAATTTTAGTTAGCTCTGAATTGTTGCTGTGGCTAATAGCTACTCACTGTTTGGGCTGAAAGTTGCACTTTTGAGAGGGGTATCCAGTTAGTGGTGCTAGTGAGGTAAGTGTTTAATTCTCACTCTATAAACATTTGAATTTGAGTGATACAACTGTGGCTTTTAATGAGCATCTGTTGCTGTGTGGCTGCTCCATTGTGCCATCTAGTGGTTGAACATGAAACAGCATGTTCCTGTGAACGAGGAGCCCCAACAAAGAGCCTTTCATAGCACTTTTGTAATCCTGAACTTCTCAATATCGTATCATTGGCTCTCAGGATCAGTTTTAAATATAATAAACATTGGCCGATCACTGATTGTACATTTTGGAGGAAAATAAGCAGATACGCACACATATCGGATCAATCTTTGGCATGTTAAGCAAATTAAACAATTAAACTGATTGAATTCAGCCTCTCAGAGATACAACACTTGCATCTCTGAAAGACACAAAAATAATACCAAATACAGCTGGTGCCCTAAGGATCCCCTATCAATCAATTTAAAAGCAAAATATATATTTTGAGATAAAAGAAGAAAAAAAAGAGGTGGTTGAAAATCACACCAGAATATAAACAAGTCCAAGTCCCTGTGCAGTGCGTGCTCAATGTAACTTGTTTAGTCTAGAGGTGGAAAATATGCTGAAAGTGTTGACGCACATCTTCACGATAAAATGATTTTTGTGCAGCACTTCATCTATTTAAACATAATTAATTATGAGCTTTGAGCCAAAACAAAGAGTATAATATGTATAATATATAATAATACTATGGAATTAAGGTATTTTAATTTGTGGTGATATCCAATCCAATACATGACTAGAAAAAAACAAGCACAAGTCTTGCATGAAAAATAAAGATAAAAATGCATCGCAATAAAGATAAAAGATCATATTGTCCACCTCTAGATCACCCTCTGAAGCCCATTTTAACTGTGACACTTACCTGAGCTCACAGCATATCTGCACTCACACAGCACACATTCACTCTAATAAAAGATTAGATCTTCTTCAAACAAAATCAATCATTCCAATTATCAATAAGCAGCACTTTGTACACTGAATTCTTTAAAGAGTCTCCTACACCTCTAAACAATGATGTATTTCATTTTAGTCTTTAAAATTATTTGCAATATTAATTTGACTAAGGCACACTAAGGTCCAATCCAATTTCTCTTCTGTACCCCTACCCCTTGTTTTTTTAGTGCAACCCTTACTACCCTTGGATAGAAATGGAAAGTTAGTAACCTAGCTGTTGCCTAAATAGTTAATTTTAGAGCATCATATGTCTTCAGAAAGGGGGCAGGTGCTGCAGCAATTAATTATTATTATTGTCCATTCCATAATTCCTTTGTGATGGGAAGTAGAAATAAGCTTTCATCAACTTGAATATTTATTTATTTTCCAGTTCTGCCTTAAATGATGCAGACTCTAAAAATACGTTTACCATTTAAGGTTGAATGAGAAAGTTAGCTAGCTAGCTACTGAGATGAAATACTAGTGCTTTTATGAAATGCTTGTTATGAGGAAAATAGACATAAAACATTGAAACTACACATTAATTTATGGTAATACATGGTTGTCACTTTTAACATTTGTTTACTCCAAAAAAATAAAAATAAAAATAAAAATCAGTTTTAAGGATCATGTACCCCTAACACTTCCCTCTACCCCTCCAGCCTAACAAAAATCAAGACTCTAAGTGTTAGGGTAAAGGGGTGAAATGGGATTGGGCCTTCTATATCATTTTCTTAAAGTGTTTTTTATTTATAATATTTAGTTCAATATAAAGCTCTACGCATGTGATCACTACCTAGTTATTGTAAATGTTATGATTAACAATAACCTTCCAGGCCTTTAAATAGAATCCTGCAGAATGCAAAATATGCCAAGTGTTAACAACTACCAAATAATTCACAGATTTTAGCTATACGATTAGTTATGGGATTAACATAATTGTGTAGAACTGTATTCTATAATAAAATATTACCAAATAGTTAAAATGCCCAGTCCCAAACAAACACAGACACACACACATTCATTCATTAACTCTTTCATTCAGAGTGCTCCCCCAAGTGTGTAGGTTTGTGTACCTGCTTTCCCCACTGTGCCATTAGCCACCAGTGTCCCCGGGTTGAGGTGGTGATTGTGCCAGTGGTGCCCCCCTTCCCGGGTCGGCCCCCCGACACCAGCCACCCTCCCGGCTGGCTGGGCAAAGATAATGCTGGGGTCATTCAGGTTGACAGCAGAAGGACTACCGGCCTGCTGCCCAGCCCCTGCGTTTCCTTTGCCCTTTCGCACCGGAGGGCCGTGCAGGGGCCACGAGCCGGGGGCCAGCGTGCCGTGAGGGGGCTGGACGTGGGGCTGCAGCAGACCCAGGGCATGGTGGAACTGGCCCGGGTGAGACGGGGGGAAACCGAAGACCGAGAGCTGCACCTGCTGCTGTTGAGATGGAGCAGGACCAGGCTGGGGGACTTTGGACGGAGCGGCGGAGGAAGAGGAGCCGGAGGAAGGCTTGGTGCTCTGAGATGACTGAGGAGACACGGAGGACTGAGAGAACGAAGACGGCTGAGGGGAGTACGGGGGAGTCTGACGAGTATCAGACTGCGAGGACACAGAAAGACATGAAAAAAAAAAAAAAAAAAAAAAAAAAAAAGAAATACGTGAATTAAATTTCTTGGTAAAAAGGAATTAAATGCAAAAAAAAAAAAAAAAAAAAAAAACATTTAAAAGCAAGGTAGTTATATTATATATAAAAAATAAACACTTTCAGTACCAGATATTTATTTTGTATTATATTTGATACATTTACTGCTCAAAACAGTCCCCCCCCCCCCCCAATACAATATTGTTGCTCCTTAATAAGAAGCATTTAAGCTCTTACACATTCAGACTGTTGCCTGGTCCTGCCGGGTCGGTCCTGGGACACCCCACTCTGAGGAATAGGGATGGCCTGAGAGCTCACCATGGAGCGCACCATCTGAGGAACTGAAAGAGAGAGACAAGAGATCAGCTATTGAATCAAGAACAATAACCCACAAAAAAACAGAAGGGACAGACACAGAAATAATAAGATTCAAATACAGAGCCACCTTAAATGTTCAGATTGTCTTTTTACTGAAAATCCCATTCAAATTTTTCATTACCACAGATAAAACAAAGTTTTCCACCAATGCAACACTACCAGAAGCTTCAACCAGGCAAAACCAATCAGATTTATCCATTTAATTTGGACACAGCAAATCCTTTCTCCATCAATTCTGGAATTTCCTACCTGCTGCTTCAAGCAAGCAAATTTTTTTTTTGACATACCCAAACATGTGTTTAAACTAGGACTGTATGATATTGTAAAAAATGGACATTGCAATTATTACAATTAAAAATGCAGGACTAGTGACATTACCAGCCCCCCGTGTGTGTCTGTGTGTTTACCTGGTGCAGATGTTCCTCTCTGGCGGAGGTGTCTGTATTCAGGACAGTCTCTGCGGACGTGGCCCATGTCCCCACACTGGAAACAGCGCCTCTCTCTGGGCTCTCGGTCCTCATCCCGAACCTCTTCATCCTTATCGTTCTCCTTCTTCTTCATTCTGATCAAAAACACACACAAAAAGTTCAGAATTGTTTTTTTATACCCATATACACTGGATGTACCCAGAGGTGAAGGAAAAAGCGCAGGGTAACTACGCGGTTCAGCACATGAAACACAGGTGTAAGGTGCACTAGATGACACACTCATCTTAATCCTCCCTCCAGCAGCTGGGTAAAGGAACGTGCGTGTGTTGGTTTGCCCGTAGTGTGAATGATGCAGTTGTCTGGAACACTTTAATTTTAACAGTCTGGGTACTGACTACTAAATAATATCTAAATCTATATCTAAACAGTACCCATTTCCAATGCATTTTTACCACTTGTACATGTAAGATTTATAAGTAATTCTCTGCAAATACTGAGTTAAGGCTTGATGTGTCATCGTTAATTAAAAACAACAAGTTCTATTTAACTTTTTTGCAATTTTGCTATACCGATATTTCTTTTACACCTCATGTTGGCATAAAAATGTTGCAACACTTTTTTCATACTTTTTGAATTTTAGCCCTTTCATTTTATTTTTTTTATGTGGCTTTTCAAAATACTGTATTTTTAACAGCAGATTATAAGGCGCACTATCAAAGGACTTTTATTTTATGGTCTATTTTCATACACAAGGTGCACTTTTACTTTACTACACATTTTCTTTTCAAGTCAAAGAAAACTGGATGTTAATCTACACAGATTTCTATCCTGAAAACTGTTTATTTGTGTGAGTAAAGCGCTATTTATTTACAGTAAGCTGAGATTTTCAGATTTTTCCAGCACTAAGGCTGGAGCATTAGCAATAGCCACTAGCGGTTAGCGGCTAATGCCACCCGACAGTGTTACTCTGAGGAACTTCAAAATCTGAGCGGCCACATATACACATAGTTTTATGAGTAATGCATCACCTGCGTCTCTTTGGGCAGTCCTTCATATAGTGACCGATCTTTCCACAGATACGACAGCAGCGATCATTCGGGGCCAATTCACCATCCGTCAGAACCTTAGAGTCAAAAAAGTACTCCTAAAAGAGAAATAGAGAGAGAGAGAGAAAAGAGACAGAGAGAGAGCAAGATAAATATCTTCCACAATCTGAGAATACGTTAGCTTGTGTATGTGCCATATTTGTGGATGAGACTTACTGCTTCCATCCCTGGCTGTGGGTAGAAGGGAGTGCCAAACAGCTTCCTCCCATTAATAAACGCCTTCATGATGAAATTAGTCACTAAATGACCGAAAGAGTGAAAGAGAAAGAGAACGAGAGAGAGAGAGAGAGAGAGAGAGGGAGAGAAAGTAATAAATAACAATTATAAATTACACCATTTAATAAGAATTCTAGTGATTCTGAACCAATTATGATTCATTAAGTAATTTTCCTTATATACTTAAATAACAACAACTCTTACTTTTGCGAGAGACTCCAGCACCAAGGTTATGATTCAAGTCAAAGGGATCTGAAAAACACAGAAAACAGTTTCATTGGGATTAGAGGTCAGTAAGGTTTATCTACTGTAGCTTTAGTATAAAAAGTGGGAGCTTGAGGGAGCATAGCATTAAGCATGAAAAGAAATGACTATTTTTACACCATTAACAAGTTCAAAGTAGCTCCACACTTCACTGGTGGAATTTTGAGGACCCTGATATTTAAAACAAGGCACTGAGTACTTTGAAAGTGCACAGGTAGTTTATTAAAAGGATTGTTTATACGCACATCAATCTCCATGGAAATGCAAGGATATTGGAGATTTTCACACAGCTTCATCATTCTGCAGTGGTGATTGAAATGTACCTTCGATGGCGATGCACTTGGAGGTCCACTGCTTCTCGAAGGTGGTGAGGCGCTTGCGCTGGCGGATGGAGATCACGTGCTCCTTGAAGTCGAACTCCTCGGTGTAGAAGCGCAGCAGGCCGAGCCACAGCTCCCCCACCGTCTCCCGGTTCTTCTGGAACTCCGACAAACGCAGACGCTGAAAACATAATAGATGTATACAAACAAAACACGCTGAAAAGCAGATCACAAAACCTGAAAACACAAACCTGTTCCCAAACTTTAACAATCGACCCCATCTCACCACAAAGCCCACTCACCAGCTCCTCCAGATCATCAAAGAAGAAAGCGTTCCAGCCGTCCACCATCCTCTGAGGCATGGTGTTACCATCGTAAATCTGTGACGGGGGATTTTAAAAAACACAGGAGACAAATTACATTAAAAGTACATGACAGGACAACAACAGGGCAAGACATTTCTGAAACACTGTATGTGCACTGTATAACCCAGACATCTGATTTAAGAGACTAAATAGGTTTAAGATGAAATAAAGAATAAGTCGGCCAGTCAATCAGTCAGTAGGTAAATAAATACATAAACCAATAAAATAAATAAATGAGCCCAGAATATTTGTTTGTGAAATTATGTGTCTGATAGGGGGTGGAACTGAATCAGGACGCTACTTTTACAAACTTCCAGTTAACTTAGGGCCAAACAGAATATAATTTATCACATAGCTCTAATATCTCAGTTTCTCTAATATGTATTCTTACTATTCAGTAACTAATGTAACTTGAGTTCCTAAATATTATGATTGAGGGTGGACGGAAACCACCAATTTAAGAGATCAAAACACCTACATTTCCAGAAAGTAACATAGTAAGTAAATCAGTAAAAGGTAGTTAAGTAAATAAATAAGTCAGTAAGTTAGTCAGTAATTAAGTCAGTAAGTAAACAGAGAAGTCTGTAAGTAATTAAGTCAAAGTTTTTAAGCCAGTAAATAAGTAAATCCGTAAACTCAGTAAGTAATTAACAAGTCAACCAGTACATAAGTAGGTCAGTAAGTAATTGGGTCAGTAAGTAATTTAATTATTCAGAAAGTAATTGTCAGTAATTAAATGTCAGTAAGTAAATAAGTAATGTCAAGCTCAGACTACACAACATTTTTGTCCCTCATGATGTTCACTATGTCAGATTAAGCAGTTATCTTCGTTTTCGTTCTCAGGGGACTGGCATGCTACACGTTAGTCACCGACCAATCATCGTCCGCGTCCTCGCGTGAGTTCGTAGGTCATCGGGGGGGAGAAGCATAGAATCTGAGAATCACGGCTACATGAGCCCTTTTGCGTGCTTTTGTGCTCAGAAAAACGTAAAAAAAAAAAAAAAAAAAAAAAACAACAACATTACGTGCTTTTTGTACTCCAGAGAGAACTTTTTTCCCCGTGTTTACATCTGTGCACCGGAGAACGCTCTGTCTTCCTATTGGAGTCAGGGAGCACGTCGCGGAGCAGCGTGTCAAACTAGGCAATAAGATACAAAAAATTCTAACATGCTAGTCTTTCCGTCGGATGCTCCGGCGGCGTCTCTCTATTTAATATTCCACAGGAGAAATATGGAAACGTAATGCCAGTCATCAGGTGACTTTCATAATACTTGACTGATCAGTGACACAGGGTCTTGAATTGCACAATTTTTCACTGCGGGAAATTGCAGACTCCTCTGAGGTGTCTGCTGAAGTGTCTCAGCAGTTCACACTAAACACCTGTGTGAGTGCGGTGTGAAAGCCGGTTCGTCTCAGAGCAGAACTTTTTTGTCGGCTTTCGGTAACTAAAACCTGGGCTAAAATTACGTAGGATGAACAATACATAAGGGTTTGTGTGTTTGTGTTTACCTCCTGTAGAACGGGAATAACGGGAGGCTGTCTCTGCTGCAGGAAATACAGCACCATAAGGATGTAGGCATAGGAGGAGAGACTTCCCCTCGACGCATCTCCAATATCACAGCGCTGTAGAACACACAAGCATACAGACCAACATTTAAATACGGCAAAACATAGTTATTATTTACCCTAAGCAGCTCTTGGAAAGCATTGTTATATAAGACTACAGTCGAAACATGTACAGCACTGTATAAGAGGTCACTTTTACTCCATTAAAGCACATGTAGTCTACCTTTGCAAACACCTTCATGGTGTAGCCCAGTAACTGCACTCGTGGGTCCAGCGCTGCGTAGGTGGCCAGCATGCGCGTGTTGTGCTGTGCCTGAATAAACAATGAACAAGAAATAAGCATCCTTATATATGAAACAGCAATGATTCATTTGATTCATAGTTTAGGTATAACCTCTGACATGTATACACAATATTTACATGTTTATATTAACATGGTAAGGAAACTAAGAAAAACTGCTGTGTGACCTTGGCAATCATGCTGTATCTCTAATGTAGGGTGTTAGCAAACTTCTTACAGCCTAGGCCATCTTCGTGAAGAGCAACAATTCTGTTTCTCACATCCTCAGAGAGTTCTTTGCCATGAGGTGCCATGTTGAATTTCCAGTGCCCAGTATGAGGAAATTAAACTCAAAACATCAAATTTAACAGACCTGCTCCACATTCACACCTTGGAACCTTGGAATTCTTAACGAGACACTGAAAAGGGAAAATGGCTAATATTTGGCGCAATTTGCCTATTTTCACTTTTTTTGCCAGCAATTAAGACATAAATGGGGCACTAAACCTGGCTACACTAATTTTTCCCAGGCTAAGAAGTTGAGTTTAGTGTGTGTTCACTGTAGACCTATACCTCACTCTGCCTTGTCATGTAAACTGTTGCACCCCTTTGATGTTGTCATGAGGAGTTTTCATAATAAACACAATACAAAAGATTTATTTACTGTACAAACCTACTTGAATGCAATCTAAAATAAATGTAGCTTTCTTTCAAATATTTTTTATGAATATGATCTTGGTTCAGAAGAGAAATAAATAAATAAATAAATAAATAAATAAATAATAAAAAACAAATTTATATATATATATATATATATAGATAGAGTGAAGAACTTTTATCTGAAGAGACTGACCAGTGTATTGTAGAGGCTGATGTCTCCCTCCAGCCCACTTTGCTTGTGTTCAAACTTCACGATAGGCACTTTAGCGGTCGTTATAGGCAAGATGTTCCTTAGACCTAAACAAACATCCATACATCCATCAGACAGATTGTCAGAAAACGCATGTTAAAAGAATAAATCCAAACAATACGTTAGAAAGAATCTATAAAATACTGCTTAATACCCCTTGAACTTTATTTGATTTTTCATCAAATAAAAATCTGAAAAGTGTGACGTGCAAAAGTATTTAGCTCCATTATATTTATACACTGAGTGGTTAATATAACACTGCCAAAAGTATCGATTGGTCTTATATACTATTCTAATCTTCTGAGACACTGATTTTTGGGTTTTCATTGTCTGTAAGCCATAATAATCAACAATAAAATAGATAAATGTTTAAAACAGATCACTGTGTGAAATACATCTAAATAATACAGTCATATGGAAATGTTTGTGCACCCCTATTAATCTTAATCATTTTTAGTTCTAAATATTTGGGTGTTTGCAACAACCATTTCAGTTTGATATATCTAATAACTGATGGACACAGTAATATTTCAGGATTGAAATGAGGTTTATTGTACTAACAGAAAATGTGCAATATGCATTAAACCAAAATTTGACCGGTGCAAAAGTATGGGCACCCTTATCATTTTATTGATTTGAATACTCCTAACTACTTTTTACTGACTTAATGAAGCGGTATGAAAAGGTATTTAAGGTGGCCAATTGCAAATATTTAGAACTAAAAATGATTAAGATTAATAGGGGTGCGCAAACTATTTCATATGACTGTATATGAGTTTCATGTTGCTCAGTTATTGCAATGAATAACTGTAATAAGGTAGCTTTTCAATGGTATTCTAATTTTTGAGAAGTATATTAGAACTGATGTCACCAAGATAGATACCTGTGTGTTTCTTTAGGATCTTGGCTAGTCCCTCAATGATCTCTTTGCAGTTTAGTTTCTAAGGAGAGAGAGAAAAAGAGAGAGAAAGAAGAAGAGAGATAAGGTAATTGCACTGCATTTCACATTTATAGAGATTATAAAATGTTTTTCTTTTAATTGATAAACTGTTTTACGCCACCTCTGCGGTATCATGACCCTCCAGAGTCATACAGATATCCAGGTCGCTGTCACGGAAACCAAATCCATTTTTGGAGGACCCAAACAGACACAGCTGGGCCTTATCTGTGCGCGCACACACACACACACACACACACACACACACACACACACACAAACACAAACACACACAAACACAAACACACACAAACACAAACACAAACACACACAAACACAAACACAAACACAAACACACACACACACACACACACACACACACACACACACACACACACACACACACACACACACACACACACACACACACACACACACACACACACACACCTTTAGCCTGCACTTCCGCATTCATGACATTCAGCCTAGTACAGACACTGATATAGAAACCTTATCTATATCCTGGAGGTCACAAACACATCTGACCTAAAACATGACATTCTGCCTAGTAATCAGGTTAGGTCTGATGTAATATGATGAGCATGATGTTTAAACTGTGTCAGAGAGCTCAGCTAATCACTGACTGCACCTGATTACACCTACGGGGCAATTCCTGAGCCAAGTCAAGCAAAGAGAAAGCCCCGCCCCCTTTCACGTTAACCGATAACCTAGTCTGCTGGGTGTGCTTGCTCTACAACAGTAATGTTGCAACATAGACAACATAGCGATGGTGTGCAACTGTGGGTGTTTACCATTATACTCCTTCCTAATAAAGCGCTCCAGACTGCAGAGAATCTGCTCCCGCTTCTGCTGCTCCCCCAGAGTTGGAGAAAGTTCATCTACACAGACAAGACACACAAACAGAGAGAGACAACTAAAGTAAATGTATTGCCAATACATACTACATAACTGATTATAGACATTGGTTTTCGTTTTGAACAACATTGAGGTATGAAACTAATATAATTAAACAACTGGGGAAAAAAACTATATATTAAAATAAATAATTAAAACTAATTACATAAACACCAGGGATGCGCCAAAAAGAAGAAGCAATTCATGTGAATACCAAGTTGCACTTGATTTATTAATTTTTTTTTCAAAAATCGTCAGTGTGTTTTATAATCCTGTGTACCTCTTATGAATTTTGCCAGTCAGGTTGTAAGAAGCAGTATGGCCACTGAAGTACATCTTTCAGTTTTAGTTTAGTTCTCCGGCACAGGGGCTGGAGTAGCATTAGCAGCTAACAGTGCTAAGCGCTAGCTCTTTTCCTATTCAGAGGTCAGTATTATCAGCCTGTAGCCTTCTTCTAACCCTGGCTAGCACTGTTGGATCAGCATTAGCATTAGCCCTTATCCACACTAAGCACTAGCTCTTTTGCCAGTCAGAGGTGAATATTATTGGCTTGTAGCCTGCGCGTTTACCGTGAAAAATCAAGCAACGTGAGGCGAAACAGCTAGCTAATATCACTCAGGGTTCCTCAGTGTTGCGTTGTCAGGCGGCATAAGCAGCTATCTGTGGTTTGGCTTAGCGAAAATCTGCAAATCTAAGCTTACTGTAAATAAAAGGAAGCGCCACCCAGTGGTGGAACCTCCTGAATTAAAAAGAAAACAAGGCGACACCCCTGTTCCTTACTTGTGCTCCTTATAATCCAGTGCACCTTATGTATGAAAATAGACTAGAAAATAAACATTCATTGATAGTGCGCCTTATAATCCAGTGTGATTTACAGTGCAAAAAAAATCTGTAAATTTAGAACATGCGATGAAGATGATTAAAACATAGTTAGAGAGTTTTTGGAGAATCCAAAGGTGATTCTTACGGTAGCAGAGTTTGCAGAGGTTGTCCAGTATTTCTCTAAAGCGCTCAGACATGGGTGGCAGAGGGGCAAGCTCCATCTTCTTAAAGTCCTCAGGGCAGTCGTCCTTCAGGTGGCCATCCCGCTTACAGATGCTGCACACCACGGTGGGGGGCTGTTGGCACAACAAAACACGAAGAAACACTATTTAAAACAGCTTAACTCCACAAAACAGTTTGGAGGGATGGGGGTGTGCGATCTAAAGGTGAAAAACGACCATATGAGGAAAAACAGTCCAACTAGCTTTTATTTGTAAATCGTTAATAACTTTTTAAGAGTGTATGTCCCATTCAAATACACCCAAATATAGAGAACAGTTTTCTAGGCATTTAAAGGTCATTTAAATCACACATTTTGCTGTTTCTGTTGTTTTGAAGTGAGCTTTAATGTCCAGAGTTTGGATGATAAAACACGAACAGCAGGCCTGCCTGAGACATGCAACACTACCTTTTAACTCCTTAACAAATCTGTGGGTGTTTTAGAACTTTTTGCTTAAAACCTTTCCTGTGTTGAACTTTTTCTTAGCTAGGTGTCCACAAACTTTTTGACAAACAGATAAAAGGAAAACGCTCACCTTTCCTCCAGTGAAAATCATTCGATCAAATATATAGTGCAAGTCCTCGGGCGCAATGCTGCTCTGTTCCGGAACCTTCCTCCTCTCTTCCTCCTGCTCCTCATCCTCACTATCCAGGAGCAGGCCGTTCTGGGGGGAAGGGGATGAGGTCTGATGGGATGTGTCCCGCTTTCCAGACTCTGTGACCAGCAGCCTGGTCAAGCCCCTGCTAACACACTGCTCTTCATCACCAGTCTCTAGATCCTCCTCCTCTTCCTCCTCATCATCTTCATCATCGTTATCCTCCTCTTCATTTTCCTCCTCCTCCTCCCCACTGCTGTCTCCATCCCTCTCCTGTGCTCTGTTGGCCTGGCCCCGAGAGTCTCTGGGGGTCTGGATGTGGGCGGGGTCAGAGGGTCCGGCTCTGGCGGCTTTAGAGCGGTGTTTGGCTCTTCTGGCTCGAATGCCGTTGCGGCTCTGAGGGCAGGCGAAGTATCGGTAGGCCATCCGGAAACGCTCCTGGATGTACTCGAACACCATCTGACTGTTCAGACTGCGAGCCACGTTCCTTTTCAGAGCAAAGGGGTCTAAGAAAGAGCAGAGCACGGCACTGTGAAACATGGTGGTGGCAGTTATCATGGTTTAGGCCTGTTTTGCTGCACCTGGCCAAGACAGCATTTGTTTATTGTGAATTAAAGTAGCCATTTTTAAAGGAAATATGTCAGAACATCTGCCAGTTAAAATAATCCAAAGAGAATGTGAGTCATGCAGCAAGACAATGACCCTTAGCACACAATAGGGCTGCAACGATTAGTCAATATAATCGACAATGTCAATTATTTAAATCGTTAATTTGTAACAGTGCTGCATTACACAAAGTGCTGGGGACAGAAGCGCAGTGGAAGATAAATGGGGTAAGTGGAGCAGCATTAGCATTAGCCACTAACTGCACTAAGCGTATGTAAATTTTGGTCAAAGCTATGCAGAAATTTCTAAGGGGTTCGCAAACTTTATCTTACCCTCGATAGCGAGACGTCGGCGAGGCCAGTTTTTGGCATCTCTGGGCAGCAGCTCCTTCAGGCGGATGCTGATGATGTAATCCTCAAGAGCAAACTCTAGAGTGTAAAACCGCAACAGCTCCAACCACAGCTGCCCCAGAGACACAGACTCTGTTTTCTCCAGCACCAGACGAGTCTACACACAAACACACACACACTTTCAAATAATTCTATGTAAAATAAATACATTAATAATAAGACAAGTGTTACTAAATATTCATAAATCAATATTTGGTGGAATGATTCTGGTTTTTAATCACAGTTTTCATGCATCTTGGCATGTTCTCCTCCACCAGTCTTACACACTGCTTTTGGATAACTTTATGTCCCTCCTGGAGCAAAAAATTCAAGCAGTTCAGTTTGGTTTGATGGCTTGTGATCATCCATCTTCATCTTGATTATATTCCGGAGATTTTCAATTTGGTAAAATAAAAAAAAATTAAAAAATCATTTTAAGTGGTCTCATATTTTTCCAGAGCTGTACATGAATTGGTATTAAAATATACAACGAATACACCATGTATTACATTTATATATACACAGAACCATTTTATTTTACAATTTATTTCACTTAATCAATGACAAAATGCAAAAGGTTTTACATATTTTCATAACTAAAACATGCAGCTACACTGGCTGCTTAAGTTAGCTAAATTACCTATTTCATATTTCAGAACATTAATAAATAATACATTTAATTCATTAGTAAACTGAAGTAAGGGCCTATTGTTAAAGCCTGATCAGACATGAGTAAAAGACATTGTAAGTCGATAGTCAGGAATGTGTATTACTGCTGTGTAGAAGTTGATCACCTTGCCCTGAACGTTCTCGCTCTTCTTCTCGGCTTCCCGTTTCTGGGTTTCAGGTTTAGGCCTGGAGTCTCTGCGTCCATCGCTGGCACTGCCGGGCCTGTGCTCCCAGCCCACGTACAACCCCTCAGTCTGAACTCCGGTCAGGTGATACTCATCCACACGCTTCACATCAAAGCCATCAATCTGAACACACACACATCATGTGGGTCATTTTATGTGTTCATTATTTTTGCTTTGATCATTCTTGCACATCAGTGTTACAGTAAAATCAACATGCTTCAGAATCAGTTTGGAACCATAGTTTGGAAAATCTGTACAAAATACCTGAAACTTTACAGATTAAAATATACAAAGAAAACAACTTATTTAATAATAAATTAAGATTAAAAGATTATTTTCAGCTTTGAAGAGCTATTAAGATTATGAAAATGTATATCAGACTCTAGATTTAATCACCACTTTTGAAATATAAATTATTCTATATGCAAACTGTATCAAAGTCGGGCACTGATACAATCTCTATTAGTTTATTTCAGATTCATTTAAAAGGTTAGTTCATTATTTTAGAAACATGCAAGAGTTTTACTCATTATTTCACAATATTATTCATATTCATTACAGTGCCAGCATCACCATACAATCTTTTATAATAATATATTTTATAATTCACAAATTCACAGACAAACTGGTTTTGTGATTGTAAAAAAACTTATTTGAACAAATATTCAAAACTTTGATTAAAACACATTTTAAACACAGATTCAAAAAATGTAATAGAACACCTTAATTTGGACTCACATTATCAACTTATCATACAATAAATAGACACTACCTTAATTATTTTTGATAATCGTGCTATCGTCTATTTTATTGGTTGTTCATTTGTATGTTTGTGCAAATACATGTATTTAAATGTGACTCCAAACACAGTGTGGACTGTAGTAGGTGTATCAAAAAAGCACATATTTTCCGATTTATGAGTAATTACAAGTTTTTTAACTTTAAAAGGGTACAATTGCTTGGTTATGCTGTTCTATCGTAATCATGTCAGTGACATTTAATGGTCTGAAAATGACAATAAAATTGTTTAACGTAATGATTACTGGGATGATACAGACCTAAACCTAATGACTTAATATTATATGAATATAAGAATAACTGGTTAACTCTTTAAGGAGGTACATACCCAGCAGCCCAGATAGACAGGCAGAATGGGCTGCTTCCTCTGCTGCAGGAAGAAGATGACCATCAGAGAGAAGGAGTAGGAGGGGATACCACCCTCTGCCTGGCAATCTACATGACACAGCTACACACACACAAAGACACACATACACAAATGAGCAAAACCTCATGGCAGTTGTAGGGATATGTTAAAGATCACAGAGTGCATGTACAGTACTTAATTATCGGTGTTAAACTGTGTGGTATATTTATAAAACAGAGGTACTTTGTTGTGTTACTAAATGAATACCGCATTTCTTGCACTATAATAATATAAGGCGCACTATCAATAAACGTCTAAGAGACACTATAAGGAACTTCTAATTCAGCAGGTCTCACCACTGGGTGATAGTGAGGGGTGGCTGACCAAGTTAAGTAAAGCTAAGCTAAGTAAACTAAACTAAACTTCAATAAAAAAAAGACTTTCTTGTAAAGTAAAACGAGCGCTGGATGTTAATCTACACAGATTTCTCTTCTGAAAATGATTTATTCGGGTAAGCAAAGCACTTTTGTTTATTTACAGTAATCTTAGATTCCTGAATTTCTCCAGCACTAAGGCTAGAGCATTAGCAATAGCGGCTAACCGCTCCAGCAGTGTTAGCCGGGGTTAGGAGCAGGCTACAGGCCGATAATACTCCTCTTTGAACGAGGAAATAGCGAGCATGGTTACTGGGTAATGCTAATGCTACTCCAGCAGTGCTAGCCGGGGTTAGCGGCAGGCTACAGGCTGAATATACCTACCTCTGAACAGGGAAATAGCGGTTAGTGGCTAATGCTAATGCTACTCCAGCCTCGGTGATTGAGAACTAAGCTGAAACTCCTGTATAAAACACTATACTTCAGAGGAACTGGAAAAGGCAAACCGACACGGTCACACCCATACTCTCTTTACACATGTCAAGCAGGCAAGAACATCATTCATGGCACGCAAAGCGTCTACCATCAAGGACAGCGATGGTACAATATTGTATGAAGAGGGGCAAATCAAGCGACGATGGCGGGACTATGTAAAGGAACTATACGCTGGAAATCCATCAATCCAACCGGACGATCAGCTCAAACAGATCGACCAGGAACCGGACATCATGGAAGAAGAAGTCACTTGGGCTCTAAAACAACTACCAAACAGGAAGGCCCCAGGCACGGATAATTTACCAGCAGAACTACTCATGCCAATACCAGTGAAAATCCTTACCAAATTGTGTCAGAATATCTGGAGCACAAAATCGTGGCCCAAAGACTGGACAAGATCAGTTTTCATCACGCTTCCTAAGAAAGGCGATCCACAGGAATGCTCCAACTATCGAACTATTGCACTCATCTCTCATGCCAGCAAAATCTTGCTAAAGATTTTACAAAATCGCATTGCGACAATCATGGAACGGGAACTACCAGATGTTCAGGCTGGTTTTCGCAAAGGACGAGGCACGAGGGATCAAATTGCGAACCTACGCTGGATCATGGAGAAGGCTAGAGAGTACCAGAAGGACGTCTACATGTGTTTCATTGATTACACTAAGGCGTTCGACTGTGTGGACCATGACAAACTCTGGGCGTGTCTGAAACAAATGGGCGTACCAGAACACATTGAGCAGCTGATAAGAACACTGTACTCCAATCAGGAAGCATCTGTCAGAACATCGTGTGGTAACACCGACTGGTTTAAAATCGGTAAAGGCGTCAGGCAGGGATGCATTTTATCTCCTGCCCTGTTTAACCTGTACGCCGAAACGATTATGCGACGATGCAACCTGAATGAGACCATAATCGGAGTCCATATTGGAGGTAGGATTATCAACAACCTGCGATATGCAGATGACACAACTATACTTGCAGAAAGTGAAAAAGACCTGGAATTTTTGATCCGACGAGTTCAAGAGGAAAGTGAACGCATGGGACTGTACCTCAACATCAAGAAAACGAAAGTAATGACAACGGCATGCAATGATGCAGTAAACATCAAGATCAACAATGAAAAAATCGAGCCAGTCCAAGATTTCATCTTCCTGGGAGCCAAAATTGTCCGTAACGGCGAATCCGGACCAGAGATCAAAAGGCGGATTGCACTTGGCCGGGCCGCAATGCAAGGAATGGATAAAGTCTGGAAGAGCAAGGATGTGAGCATTGCAACGAAAACGAGACTCGTACACGCCATTGTCTTTCCCATAGCAACATACGGATGTGAAAGTTGGATAATCAGGAAAGCGGAAAGAAGAAAAATCGATGCTTTTGAACTCTGGTGTTGGAGAAGACTACTGCGCATACCCTGGACATCACGGACAACAAACAAGAGGGTCCTGGACCGTATCAAGCCGAAAATGTCGCTTGAGGGCAAAATCGTCAAACAACAACTGTCCTTTTTCGGTCACATTATGCGCGCAAATTCACTGGAGACTTCGATGATGCTGGGCAAAGTGAGCGGGACGAGAAGAAGAGGACGGCAAAGAATACGCTGGCTTGATACAATCACATGGGCCACCAGCAAAACAATTGCAGAACTCAAAGTAATCGTCGAGGACAGGAACGCGTGGAGAGAACAGATCCATAAAGTGGCCGAAAGTCGATTTCGACTAAATGGCTAATCATCATCACTTCAGAGGAGTGGCTTTACTGCTCCTTAATACATCAGACGCACAGGATTAAAAGGCGCCTTGTTGATTTTTGCGAAAATTAAAGGATTTTAAATGCAACGGTAAATGAACTGGATAGTTTCTCTGTTTCATGCTCTGTCACAGTTCCAAACAGTGAACACATGCAGCACTGCAATTTGCAGCCTGTGTGTATGAGCGTTTACCTTGGCCCAGTAGCGGAATGCCAGCACCAGAGGAACAAGTCGGGGCTCCAGTCTGGCCAGAGCTGCCAGGTGATTTGTTGTCAGACAGGCAACATCATTTCCTGCACTCACTTTACACGGCAACCCACTGCAGAGAAAGAGAGAGAAAGAAAGAGTGTGAACTGATCTGTGTGTTAGGCATGACAATGTTTGGGTGTATGATAACTTGAACATCATGCACGGACCTGGCTGCGTCCCGGCAGAACACCACGGGGACTTTAGCGTGGAAGTCTGACTCCACCTCAGAGAACTCCGCTGAATAAGAGAGAGAAAAAGACCATAATTTAACATGTAGATCAGTCCTTCTGTAAATTACACTGTGCTACAATTGCTCATTTAGAAGAAAACAGTCGAGATTTTATGAGCCAGTTGGAAGAACATGGCTTGGTCCCAGGTTTCTCCCTGATGTGCTCATATCTATTACCAGCTCAAACCAGCTGGTATTGATCCACTGTGTTATATCAAGTCCAAAGTCAGTACAGCATTTTGCCAAAAAAATCTTACAGCGGATTTCATTTCCCAGCAGGACTAGGCACACTGCTCACACTGCCAAAAGTACCAATTGGTCTTATATAATATTCTAATTTTCTGAGACACAGATTTTTGGGTTTTCATTGGCTGAAACCCATAATCAGCAACAACAAAAGACAAACGCTTAAAATAGATCATAGTGTGTATTAAAGTTATATAATATACGAGTTTCACATTTTCACATGTGAAACTCAAAATATACCCTTGGTCTAGGGCTCTAAACTTTTAACAGTCAATGTGCATTAAACATGCACTGGATTGGGAGCCTCGCCAGTAGGAAGTACAAATCAAGGGCATGACAAAAAATAATTGTGACTAATCAAAAAAATTGTCAGATTAGTTGAAGCATCACTTTTTGCACAAATCTTATTTGTATTAATATTAGTTGTATCAAATGAGTTCAGAAATCAGTATTTGGTGGAATAACCCTGGTTTTTAATCACAGTTTTCATGCATCTTGGCATGTTCTCCTCCACCAGTCTTACACACTGCTTTTGGATAACTTCATGCCACTCCTGGTGCACAAATTTAAGCAGTTCAGTTTGGTTTGATGGCTTGTGGTCATCCAGCTTCCCCTTGATTATATTCCAGAGGTTTTCAATTTGGTCAAATCAAAGAAACTTTGTTTCTACTGCATGTGCTAATATGTTAACATTGACAGCACCAATTATTATAATGATAGTAGTGTTTATGATTATTTGCTATTAAATGAATGTGCGTACACCCATACAGTTGACAGTGAGGAGACTGATAATACCCTGTGGCACTGCAATAATGACTAACACACACACACACACACACATTAAAGAGGGTTTGGAGGACTGAAACAAAGGCCTTCATTCAGCTCTGAAGTAAATCTCCTCAGTTATGCTGACTCTCACTATTGAGTCCTCACTACAGAGGCAGTTAAGATGACTAAAGTGCAACAGGTTTGTCCTCAACCAACCCCAACGCATCATGACATTTACACTAATTCCCCCCCATAGAGTTATCCTCCACACCTAGCACAGGAATGTGATCTGAGTAGGCAGCTCTGAGATTTATTTATTCATGGTGTTTATAATGGGCCTGGTGAGCAGGTGAGTCATGCACTGTTCAGGCAGTAACAGATATGGATGTATCTGTCTGAGCTTTAGCTGAAACACGCAGCAGAAAGTGTGTTGTACTCTGCACTGACTGTTGCACTGGGCTAGCAGGAACGATACATTATTTAATGGTGCTCACCGCTCTTCTTCAAGATGTCCAGGACCTGGATGAGCACATCAGGCTGAGTCATCTGCAAAAGGCAAAAAGATTTTTTTTTTTATTAATCCATAATTTATAAAGCATTTGCACAGTAACAATGCACATTACAAATATACTGCAAATACAAAGACATATAAATGTGTGTACATGAGAATGAAGCAATAATTCCACATATAACAGGGCAACTTCAGCTAGGTAAGACACGGCTTCAGCTACTTCAAGTTGCACCCAGTGCTGGCACAAATGTGTCTAACAGCTTGTCTAATTCCTGTAGAGACGTTTTATCAGTAAAACAAGAACGTTTGGAGTACCATATTTGTTTTACACGACAAGGCACACTTAAAATCCTTTAATTTTCCCAAAAATCTTCAGTGCGCCTTATATAAATTTACCAGTCAGGTATTAAGGAGCAGCAAAGCCACTCCACTGAAGTACAGCGTTATACAGGAGTGTCTGTTTAGTTTTCCAGCACTAAGACTGGAGCAGTATTAGCATTAGCTGCTAAGCGTTAGCTCTTTTGCCGTTCAGAGTTCAGTATTTTCGGCCTGTAACCTGTTGCTAACCTTAGCTATCACTGCTGGAGCAGCATTAGCATAAGCCGATCAGTGGACAATCTTTTGCCATTGAGAGATGAGTATATCGGACTGTAACCTGCATGTTTACAGTGTTAAAACAAGCATTGTGGGGAGAACCTCTAGCTTATATCACCCTGGTTTACCAGAACACTCAGGGTTCCTCAGTGTAGCACTGTCGCTACGGCTAATCCTAGGGGTTTGCCACTAATGCCACTGAACCCATCCTTTACTCACCCAAATAAACAGCTTTTAGGAAAGAAAGTGCTCATTTGACTTTAAAAGTAAATGTTTAAGAACCACAGTTTCTTTACTTAGATTAGAGGTCTGCTAAATTAGAACAACATGGCGACAACCCTGTTCCTTACTAGTGACACTTAATGTGTCTTATAATCTGGTGCTCCTTATGAATGAAAATATACCAGAAAATAGATGTTCATTGATCGTGCGCCTTATAATCTGGTGTGCCTTTTAGTGCAAAAAATACAGTAGATGGGCATGAACCAGGCGTAGGCTACAGGGCTGAAAGGGTCCTAAGCATTAAGATGTGGAACAGTGTATGTTTTTTTTATTATCCTTTACTTTTTTAGAAAGAAACAATACATGACCAGGTGTTTCTAGACTTTTGTTAATTTGCTATGATATCCAATTCAATCACATGGCTCAACAGTCCCATATACGACAAAAGGAGGGGTTGGAAAAAATCCTCAGCTTACATTAGGAGGATAAGCAACATCTATGTTGAGGTCACTGGTCTTGAAGGCGAAGCGGGTGAGGCAGGACCCATAAAGACGAAGGGAACAGGCTGAGGGAGAGAGAGTGAGAGAGAGACAGACAGACTATTTAAATACAGGTACAGTAGTGTAATGTGCAATACAAACAAGTAGACTGGATGTCTTTACACATAAAACTCTTTTCTAAATGAAAATACTGATCATTTTCATTTTAATAGTAAATATTGAAAATATTGACACAAGTGTGCCATTACATAAGTCAACATATTCAAGTCAAGTAGTTTTACTGTCAATACTGCTTAATAGTGTTTAATAGTGAAAGTAAAAGCATTTCTACACGCAAAATTAAAAATAAACAAAGGATTGGGCTTAAAGAAAAAGAATCAGTGAGGCTATCCAGCTTTAATTTGCTAGGGAGCAAGTTTGGACTCTAGAGCAATGGAGGAAGGTCATGTGGTCGGATGAGTCCAGATTTCCAGAGTAATGGAGCATCAGGGTAAGAGAGGCAGGCTGAAATGATGCACTCATCGTGCCTGTGGGGGCAGTGCTATGATCTGGGGATGCTGCAGTTGGTCAGGTCTGGGTTCAGCAACAGTATGTGCTGAAAGAATGAGGTCAGCTGACTACCTGAATATACTGAATATAGACCAGGTTATTCCATCAAGGGATTTTTTTCTTCCCTGATGGCACGGGTATATTCCAAGATAACAATGTCAGGATTCATGGGGTCAGATTGTAAAAAGTGCAGAGTTCAGGGAGCATGAGATCATCCATTTTACACACAGATTGGCCACCACAAGTGTCCATGAGTCCAGACCTGAACCCCATTGAGATGTGCTGAGGGAGACTTTGTGTAGTGGTCCAAATCTCCAATCATCAATAGAATAAAATATCTTGGGGAAAAAAATTAAGCATTTCCAGACAGTTATTAAATGTTTATTTTTCTGTAATTGCAGAAGCTTGTGAAAACTATGCAACAGTGAACGTGTTCTGTAATCAAATCCAAATCTACCTTTTGATCAATTTACATACTGCTATACCCTGACTTTTTACTTCTTCCTCATGTCAGTGTATGTAGTAAATGGTGTTTGTGTGTTTGATTGCTTTCCACTTACTTGGCAGGTGTTTCTGAATGATCTGCTGCATTCGCTTCAGGACGCCCTGCCTCTGCTGGAACTCCTCCTCTGAAATCCCGTTCTGTCGTGCAGCCTCCATTACTGCAGCGTCTACCGCCCTCATCTGGGCTGGAGAGGGAGCAGGTAAAGCCCTCAGCTCATTCTCCTCCTGCTTTTCCTGTATATCAACAAACAAACAGACAAATGCATTAAAAAAAGTACAGTGCTCATTAAAATCATTTAGAAAACGTTCAACTAACAATCAAAATAATGTTACACTTGTTACACTTGCTGAAAGTTGGGAGTTTGTTTTTTGTTTATTTCTTTTTTTTTAAATATGTGAATATTCCTGGATTGGGATATTTCTCTTTTATTCTATTATATTTCCTGTAATTTTGCAAAAACATTCATGTCAGATCAAATTAGATCCAATATTCATCTAACCCTTAAAACTAAACAAAAACATACACATACAGTATTATAGTTTTACAGTTACCAAGCAAAATCTCTGTTGTATTGTTCTAATAACACCAATCAATTTCCGTATGCAACCAAAAACCTTTAGACACATGCATTTTAAAATGTTTGTATTTAAGCATCTGCCTCAAAATACTGTATACTGTAGGGATGTGCCATCTCAAACAGTGCCTAATAAAAATCCACATTATTTTAACAGTGGCATTAACTTCTGAAAGCAGACTATTTGGTATTTGCTTTGCTATTTACCATGAAGCTTTTAGGGCGTTTATATTTGCAGTTCATATGCATGTAGGGATACAGCTATTTAAAACATTTTTGATTGGTTAAGAGCAATAAAAATAAACAAAAGAATGTTCTTTATTAAGTGAATGTGTTACAATCTATTAGCTTCCTTTTTAAGATACTGAAATAATACCATGACAAAAACCTTATACATCAGAAACGAATAGAATAATAGATCATACCTGGAACTAAAAATTATTTGTCTGTATTAAAAATAAAAGGAAAATAAGATTTAAATAATAAGTGATTATTTTTTATTTTAAGATTTATGTTTATCTGAAGAGTGTGTGCGTGTGTGTGTGTGGGCGTGTCTATCTGTATCAGCAATAGATGCTAAATAAAGCACAAACTTTTCTTAGTATAGCATCTGTTGAATATTTAAGCCTTTCCAACATCAGCCTTGTTAAGTTTTGTTTTCAGGAATGAACACGCAAATAAAGCATATTTTCATGTTCAATGTAATAAACTGAGCAAAATAATTAATAATGTTTTTTGTTGTTGTTGGAAGGGTTCATTTTATTTTGACCAGAGCTCCCTGTTCTTACTGGCAAGGTCTATCAGCACCATTCCATTCCCTGTCATACATACTTAAAACACAGCTGTTCAGTCAGCCAGTTATCGAGTAATTCCATAATTAAGTGTGTATTACTGTGTGTGTGTTTGTGTCTCTCACCATTATGTTCTTTTTGTGGCGCTTCTCTTTGATGTGTTTGTGAGCACCCTGGATGTTGTCCACGTGAACAGAGCACAGTTTGCATAGATACTGGAAATTTGGGTATTCAGGAGATTGCTGCAAAAAAAAAAAAAATATGTGATTGAGTTACACACAAAAAGCCAATCACGGGATAGTTAAAACACTTCGCGCACACACACTTATACAGATATGCAAATCTGAGAGGCCATTAACAGCTCCTCAACTATCTGTGATGGGTCTGTGATTAACAGCACAGGAGGAAATGCCAGAGAAAGCACCTCAGCATAGTTCACAGTTTCTGTGAATAGAATCAAACCTCTGAACCTCTAAAAGCTCCCTCATAGTAAGTATTTATTTACACAAATTTATTACACCAAACACTGATTTACCAGAATTGTGTGATGATTATGGGTCTAAAATGTAACTTAAAATTGAACATCATTAAAATGGTGGCGGGATACACGCAAAGCATTTTGCAGCAAAAAACAGTCCCCAGAAAATGTGTAATGGTTTATATGGTGTATATGGTGTATATTATTTATCTCTTTATTTGATTGCTGTACATTTTAGCATGTCAGCATTTTTTTTTATTATGAATCATTTTATTTCTTCTTAATTAAATCTCATAATGTTTGCTTGTACTTATAATTCAAACTAATTTTGTAAATGCTCAGCAGCATTGAAGGGTTACCCTCATGAGGGTTACCCTCAATGTATTCTCAGGTGGAAATAAAGGTTGACTGATTGAATCCTTGTTTGGAAAAACTGAAACAATGTGAACTAGCTATGTCAATTTATAATAATGAATATAGTAATTGCACTTACTCAACATATGTCTATAACTGTACATGTTAAAATGCTCTGTTTGTGTTCATACAGTCTTACCTTGGCCAGTCTGTGTATGTAGTCTCTCTGCAGTCTCTCCTCCGCCTGTTTGAGCCCTAGCTGCTGGTCAGAGGTGAGATTGCCCTCGTCTGAACCCATCACTTCTTGAATACACTCAACAGGGCGTCTCCCCGACACTTCACCTGAAAGAGAGAGTAACAGCCCCTATTATATCAACATTAACCACCACCCCCCCAACCAATCAGCTCCACCTCTCTAAAACAAAGCAGAATATTCAAACAACAACAAAAATACTGAACATCCAGTCCTTTGTGACCAAGTAAAACACAGCTTGACATAAACATATATATAACAACTAACATATATACAGCTCTGGAAAAAAAATAAGAGACCACTTCAGTTTTTGAATGAGTTTCAATTTCAAATAAAAATATTGTTATTTAGAGCATTTATTTGCATAAAATGAAAAATGGCTAAAATAACAAAAAAAGATGCAGAGCTTTCAGACTTCTATAATGCAAAGAAAACAGGTTCATATTCAATATTTTAATTTTTGGTGGAATAACCCTCGTTTTGAATCACAGTTTTCATGCATCTTGGCATGTTCTCCTCCACCAGTCTTACACACTGCTTTGGATAACTTTATGCCACTCTTGGTGCAAAATTTCAAGCTGTTTAGCTTGGTTTGATGGATGGTGATCATCCATCTTCCTCTTGATTACGTTCCAGAGGTTTTTATAATTTGGTAAAATCAAAGAAACTCATTATTTTAAGGTGGTCTCTTTTTTTTCCAGAGCTGTAAATTTAGTCTCTTGTACAAAATGTAAATTAAATGCAAATCCTTATCTGGGGAGTTTGTTAACTGTTCACAATGCAGTGATTGTTCACTGTCTTTATTATAACATCTCCAAAACTCTCTTCATTTTTATCACTATTTATTAATGGTGTAAAGTGTTACTTTATAACTTGGTTTGTACAGTAACTGTCCAAAAAAAAAAGACTTGGAATTAACTTATGCAAATAGGTAATAGCCTCTCATTGGATAGTTACTATATGAGTGATTATGTTTCAGCTGGCAATTTTTATTTAACTTAAGCTGATGCAGGGAGTAGCTTCTCATTTGTTAAATAGCCATGTGGAAATACATACTGCGGTAGTAGAAAAGATGTCAATCTGTTTCAGAAGGATCAAATTATTGGCATGCATCAAGCAGAGAAAATAGTTTAGGAGATTAGATGCTCAAACTACTGAAATCAGGTTAAGAACTGCCCAACATATAATTAAAAAGTGAAAGGACTGTGGGGAAACATCATCTTGAGGAAGAAATATGGTCAAAACATTTTTTTTTATGATTTCGATTGCTTAAACCTAAACGTTAAACTAAATTGTAGAAAAACAACACCAAAACTCTAGAGATATTTTAATAGTGAAAGTAAGAGCATGTCCACATGAACTATGTAAAGGAAACTTGAAGGTTTTGGACTTAACAGCTGAGTAGCCTTAAGAAAACCACTTATGACTGAGGCTAACCAGAAAAAAAACAGCTTCAATTTGCTAAGAAATGTAAAGATTGGACTCTGGAGCAATGGAAAAAGACACATAGTCCGATGAGTCCAGATTTCCCTGTTTCAGAGCAAAGGTGCATCAGGGTGATAAGTAAAGCGGCTGTTATTCAAATTGTGATAGTGGTTCATGAGACACATGGATTGTCCAATACAGTCCAGACTTGAACCCCACTAAAAACTTTGGGATGTGCTGGAAAAGACTTTGCACAGTGGTCCAAATCTCCCATCATTAATACAAGAAATTTAAATTTAAAATGCAACTCTGGATAGAAATGAATGTTGTGATGAATGAAAGAACTGTCTTGTGCTGTACTTACAATCCATTTTTTCCATTCTGTTACACATTTTTGGTGTTCAAATGAGACAGATTCTTCGCACTAATAGAACTCTGCCCTCAACCCACAAACCAGAGTGTGGGCACTCTAGATATGTGACTGTGTGTAATGTGTTTTCTTTATTGCTTTTGTGTCACAATGCTTGCAACGTACAGATTATAAACAGTTACTAAGTCTTTAAGTTTTCGAGGTTAAGAAAAGCGGCAGTGAATTAGGAAAATAGGAAACGATCTATTGCACCACTAGTATTTAGTTATCCAAAACCTGGTTTGGTAAATCAAATTTTTCTTTTCATTGTTAACATGTTTACAAGCATCTGTTCTAAAGTGAGCTAAAGGTTTACAGTAAAAGTTCTCTTGTTGAGATTAAAAATTAAACAGTAGGCTTAGGTGCCCAAATCCATATCCTTACTCATCTGCTTGTCCTTTGCTGCAGCCGGTTTGAATTGCTTGCTATGAGCACTGTTCTCCTGCAAGTTCAAGCTCAGCATCCCCTGATTAGCTGCAGGCCCCCGTGCTGCTCCACTCCTTCCCACCGGTCCTCGGTCCTGACCCTGCTGCCGCCCTTCAGCCTGATGGCCTCCAGGCCTTCCTTTCCCCCTCTCTCCAGAGTTGGTCCTACCGGTCAGTCGACGGGATTTGCCGGACCTGCCCTGGTCCTGAGGGCTTCCCGTTAAAGTCCGGCCCCCACCACCATGGCCACCCTGACCCTCCTCCCTCACTCGCGACACTCCTTCTTTGTTGCGTCCACCACCCTTGCCGCCGTCCCTCTGAGACGAGGCCTCCTTCTGCCCTTTGGAAGAACCTTTGCCCCCGGCCGAGCGAGCTGCTCTGCCCGACTTTTGGGGGCTTTTGTTCTCTTCCATATTTCTGCAGCAGTCTGAGTAAAATTAGAATAAAATTAAAATAAAACCAAACAAAAAAGAAAAGCCCAAAGGGCTTCTATACTGTGGCAGACGTCCACAGAGGTGAAGGGCAATCCAGTCCGAACCTAAAAAAAAAACAAAAAACAACACAAACAGAGGTAAATATATACAGCTATTGTATATTAGATATTCTACTCATAAAATAACAATATGATAGTTTAACCCATCACTGACAACTTTACAAATGACAGCTAGTCAACAATAACCTTAAATTCAATAATGTTGTTTTTTTTAAATCAGCAAAAAAATACCCTGAAATCTTGTGATATTATTTTAGGGCCATATCACCCACATCTAGCCAAAAAACATATTGATGGCTATATTGTATTTTGTATATCTGTATATCAAATTATTGATTTAATAAAATTGATGGAATGGTATGGAAACCCATTTAAATAAAATAATAATAATAATAATAATAATAATAATAAGGGACCACCACATCATAGTTATGAGATACTAAGTCATAAATATGAGATTGAAAATCACAACTATAAGACAGTAAGTCACATTTATGAGGGAGTAAGTCACAATTATGAAAGTAAATAATAATTATGAGATTATAAATCATAATTATGAAATATTGAGAAATAGTTATGAGACACTAAGTTATAATGAGATGCTAAGTCATGATTATAAGATACTGGGTGATCATAATAAGATAATTACGTGATAAATAAGAGATAAGATATCATGGAAATATTAATTAAGCTACTCATTCATAATTATGAGATTCTAAGCCATGCGAAGTCATAATTTCGAAATACTGATTCATAAGTATGAGATACCAATATATAATTGAAATATTAAGTCATTATTATGAGATGTTATAATATTATGAGATGGAAAGTATTTGGGTATAATTATGACTTAGTATCTCATTATAACTTAACTGTCTCTTATTTATAACTTAGTAACTCATAATTGTGAGCCTCATAAAAGTGGCCACAGGACGGATTGTTACTTTTTTTGACAATGATCTGAACTCCAGACTAATGTTAATAAAATCCAGAAAGAACGATTGATTAAATCAAATTAATTGATTATTAAATCTGAGGGAAGGACTAATTAAATCGGGGTGTTTTATTTCGCTGAGGGAATGTTTTAAGTCTCTAATGGCTGTTTTTCTACCTAAACAGATTAGATACAAAGTGCTTTAGGCGACCATAAGCCGCCGCTGTAAACCCCTATGCTAAGCTAACAGGCTAAAATGACAACAGAGCTGAGCCGCGGATCAACAGCCGCGAGTTTTTACTAAACTGAGTTCAGTTTTAACCTCGAAACCCCACAGAACAGCCCGAGCAGGAGCGCAGAGAGTCTTATTCAGAAACCAGGAGCTCGGAGCAGCTCTCCTTGACTCTCGCCGGGTCTAACTTTACTCAGCTTTTTCTCCTTTACTCTACAGCCGAGGAGCCGAGCGGAGACAGCCGGACCGAGCCGAGCCCGACCCGCCCGAGACTCACCGAGAGCCCGCCGAGCTGCGTTCAGAAGCGCATGCTCACTGCAAACATCGTGGTTTTATTTCGGGTCGGTTCTCTTCCACGGTCTAGCTCCTCTCGGCCCGCTTTCCGGCCGTGTTGTTGTTTTCCTCAGTCCAGGCCCTGCTCCAAACACCAGCCGCGGACGCCATGTTAACCTGTCGGCGCGGGGCATTGTGGGAAGGCGCGGGGGCGCAGAGCTGCTGTTTTGCATGTGCGCAGAAAGCTGCGTGTCCGTGCTGCGCAGAGCGGCTGCTCGCTGAGCACTGCTGTTTTCTATCTTACAATATAAAATATCCAGAGCAGTTAAGGTAGAAAAACATGTCAAAAGATTTTGAACACCCTTATTTTTTCAGTTGTGCAGGAGCAGTGCAAAGTCTTAGCAATAACTTTGTTACTAAACTTCACCTGTCAGACCTCAATTTTTTCTCTTCTGGGCTGAAACTGAGACTTACTCCAATGTTAATCTAAGCAAGGCCAGACCTGACTCTTCCTGTAGCAGTTTTCTCCAGTTTCCAGAGTGGTTTATAGTTTAAATAGTTACAGAGCTCTCTGTGTTTGTTTGTCTTTTTAGAGTCATTATGATGGAAATCTGAATGTGCTGTGTTTTGTGTAAGTGCTGCCGTAGAGAGTGCATTTACGGCCTTTTCAAGAAATTTTGGGGGCCCCAAGCAAAATGGACCCCACCTCATACCATCACCCCACCTTGTTGTCTTGCTGCATTCAAGTTGTTTAGGAAATATCGTATTTATGCGATGAGAGCACAGGAACTCCACCGTATTTATTTATGCATTCGTATTTACCAGTGGGAAAGATTTTTAGATAAGCCCAGAGTTTTCCAGTTGAGGGCATGTCAGTAAAAAGAGGTTAATAAGTTGATGCAGACAGTTTGTATTGTATACTGCTTACACTTCTGTTATTGCTACCTGAACACTTACAGGCTGTTATTAGCTAACTAATAAAATCACTAGCAATATGTGAAAAAACAATGTAAAATCTAGTATGATTCACGGTTCTAATGGGATAAAAACATTACTCACCTAATGCATGTCTTATTCAGATGTCCCACATCTCCCAGAATTTGCGGGAGTCTACCGCATATCATTTACGGCTCTCTGATGCCTGCAATCAGACAAAATCTACCAGAATCTAGAACGAGTGGCCCAAGAGTGAACACAAACTCGCACGCATGCACAGACTTTTTTCCCCCAATCACATGAGGGAAAGAGAGGAAGAGGGAGAGAAAGATGCTGCTCCCTTTGTGTACATATTCATGAAGCACATGTTCTAACTGGCCTGTTCTCTGCTAATAATCTGAGTCAGCAAATCAAGTCTTTAATTAAAAAAATAATTTTACAATCAATTTCCAAAGCTCAAATTGTTTCCATTGCTACTTTCAAGCTGTAAGCTTTTAAATTATTTAACAATATATGCTTTTACTATAAATGTGTGTATGTTTTACAATACTACAATTAATTTTTTCAGTTTTTAGTTCTTTGTTTTCCCTTAAAGGCCCTGGCAGTTTATTGCAACATTTTGTACACTGGATTTTGTACCATTTCCGGTTATTGACAAGACCTTAAATGGCAAAAATACAGGGAAAAAATGCATGTGTTCTAAAATGTTTGACCATTAGTATTGTTTAGTTTAGTCTAGTTTAGTTTAGTCCATTTTAGTCTAGTCTGGTTTAGTTTTGTCTAATCTAAGATAGTTTAGTCTAGATTAGTTTAATCTAGTCTAGTTTTGTTTAGTCTAGTCTAGTTTTGTTTAGTTTAGTCTCGTTTAGTCTAATCTATTTTAGTTTAGTTTGGTCTAGCCTAGTTAATCTAATCTATTTTAGTTTACTCTGGTCTAGTTTTGTTTTTTCTAATGTAAAATAGATAGATTAGTCTAATGTAGTCTAGTCTAATTATGTCTAATGTAGTGTAGTTTACTCTAGTCTAGTTTTGCATAGTCTAGTCTCATCTAGTTTAGTCTAGATTAGTCTAATTTAGTCTAGTATAATCTAATCTAGTCTAGTCTAGTTTTGTCTAGTCTAATCTAGTCTAGTTTAATCTAGTTTAGTGTAGTCTAATCTAGTCTTGTTCAGTCCAGTCTAGTTTGTAAATCTATTCTAGTCTAGTCTAGTTTAGACTAGTCTTGTTTAGTCTAATCTAGTCTAGATTAGTCTAGTTTTATCCAGTCTAGTTTAGTCTAATCTAATCTACTTTAGTCTAGTCTAGATTAGTCTACTAACGTTATAATTTAGTCTAGTCTAGAATAGTTTAGTCTAGTCTAATTTAATCTAGTCTAGTCTAGTCAAGTTTAGTTTATTCTATTCTATTCTAGTCTAGCCTATTCTAGTCTAGTTTAGCCTAGTCTATTCTATTCTAATCTAAACCAGTCTAGTTTTTTTTATTTCACCTCTGCACGTTTTCAGCGCAGCGTTGTTGCTGCGCGCTACCTGAGCGCTCCGTTGTTTTCCTCTGGGTGTGTTCAGCTCTGCGCTGATTCTGCGCAGTGCTGTCGCTGCAGCTGTGTGTGAGAGAGAGAGACAGCGGGGTACAGAGGAGCTGATCCGCACCGCCGCCTGCAGTCATGATTCCCCGAGCTCTCACCTTCCTGCCGGTGCTGCTCCTGTCCTGCTTCACCGCCGCCAAACAGAAAGACTTTTACACCTTTAAAGTGGTGAACAGCAGAGGGAGATTAGTGTCTCTGGAGAAGTACCGGGGCTCGGTAAGTCTCGCAGCCGGGAGGAGGGTCTGTGGAGCCGGGCTGGCTGAGAGGGATGTCGTGCACTAACGGTTTGCTGGTTCTGCATGGAAAACCAGTTGCATCAACTAGTTACACTATTTAACCTGTCTATTTACCCACTCTGCACCAGTTTCACTGTCTCTTCTTTAGCATGCTGTTCTCTATTATTAACTCTGTTTAATACTCTGTGTGTCTATAATAATAAACTACTAACACTGAACTCAACGGTCTGGCATTGCTTGTCTATAACTGGTCTCGATCTGCCTACGTGGCAAATCTGTTCTTTTAGGCAAATTTAGATTTATTGTCTTCTTACGCTCACCCCTTTAGTCTAGAACCAGAACCATTTAAAAAGTTTAGAAATAATACAAATGATACATGTTTTGTTGTATTTGCAATTGCATTAATGAATATATTAACTAAGCTGCTGAAGAAAACACAGGTTACTAAATACAACACATACTGTAGTGTATACTTCAGTTCTGTAAGTGTTAATAACTACAGGAAAAGCCTAATTAAACCCATTAATACTGAAAATCACCGCTAAATAAATATTAAAAACGTCTATGTCGTTTATTAGTTACTTAACTACATTTTACAAAACGTAGCTAAGAAATAAGGTAGTTTATTTAGCGTTAGAAGAAAAACTAAATTACCAACAGTAGACCCGAAATGATCATCTAAGTAAATCTAAAAAAAAAAAAACTGATGATTTAGTTTAACTCTGAACTAAACCCTATAATGAATGAGAAAAAGTAATTCATAAGTTTTAGCGCTGATTACAGGAGGCGAGACGCTAGAGGGAGCTAAAGGACAACAGTTAAGTTTATGTTCATTTACACTCAAGTCATTGTAAGCGGAATTCTGTTAGTTTTCGTGTAATTTTTGATACCCAATTTCGGCAGTGATTTTAACCATTTGATGCACAACAAATGGTCACCTGGAGTTTTAACTTTCTATATATTTGCAATAAATCAATATAACCATTCAGTTGTTAAGGTATTCCTCAATTAACTTGTTTTTGATCATCATACATTCATTTTTTCTTTTTTGAATAAAAATATTTTTTTGTATCACTGCCCCTCTAATGCACAACATGTGTCAAAAAAGACCTACATTCATTTTCTGTTATTTTATGTATGGCTGAGGATTTCTATGATATTATATATTTCAAATGGCGAATCATTAGGCATTTTCTAATACAAATTTGCAGTAAATATCTTGTTTTTGTTATCAGCACAAATCTTTTTCTTTCTCTTCTTTTTCTTTTTCTTTCTTACTTTATGAAGGAGAAGCTTTTGTATTTCTACTTCAAGTTGAAACACATGGATCTCTTGTCAGAAAGTTACATAATTTTCATTAGCTATTAGCTGTTGTCATATTCTATTTTAGTTAGCTAAGTCTACTGTAGGCTATTAACCAAGGTTTAGCTTACCTACAGGATATGTTTGAGCTAATCTTGGTGATATGACAAAAACTGAAAATATTTTATTAATTTAAGGAATAAACTACTTAAACAGAATATATTGTTAGGTTTTATTTAATATAACACTTTCAAATATTCAGTAAATCATATATAACAGTAAATTACCAAGATTCTGACTTTCATACACAGATTGTGATGTATAATTATAAATTATGATGAATAATAATAATCATAATAATAATAATGTAATAAAAATCTACCACAACAAACAGTTACACAATTATACAACAATTACACAAAATAAAGCATTAACTATTCAAAACATGTACTGTTCAATCTCAGGTAGCTTTACTACATTTTTACAAGGTTTCTAAGCCGAAGATTGTTAGTAAGTCCATTTATTAAACAAATGGAAAATTGACGAACCAAACAGAATTGGAAAAAAGGTGTTTATCTTGATTTTTTCTTTAGAAAAAAAAAGATTAAGTAACAGAAATGAACTCTGGGTAACAGGAATGACCTTTGGGTAACAGGAATGAACAGATATGCAGTTTGTTTGTGTGTGTGTGTGTTTGTCTTTTTAAATTTCCATATAGCGGGTGACTATAGGGCCTTACGGGTGGAATGATACACAAAACATCTTCACATACTGGCCAGAAAAACCTGTGGACCCCTGTTTTTTGCATGCAACGGACCTCAACATGTCACTTATGTATGTATCTATAATAATGCCAGGGTATAGGTCACCCTCGTACTTCATGCCACACCATTTGCCAAAAACCTCAAGACTTTGCCAGTAAAATCAGGAAGTACAGGGACCTAAACTCGTAATTGTAGTTTTAAAGGTCAGCTTTTACTACAGTCTACTTACTAAAACAATGTGGGGTTTAAATCCGGCTCGGGCTCATAATAACAGTTTATGGGATGGGCCGGGCTCAGACAGAACGTGCACAGGCTTGTCTGGTTGGAATTTTTTGGGACCAGTCTAAACTCCAACGATAGCCTTACTGCTTCTCTGCAGCATTTAGTGATGGATTGGCACCCTGTAATAAAACTGACCTTAAATCAGCGACTTCAGTCATTTTAATTGCAAAGCTTAAATAAAGTTAACATTATTACATTTAACTAATATTTACAGTAATAAGTAAAACAGAAAACTGGACTCACTTCTGTTACTAACACTCATTACACAAAGTAACAGGACTGAGTTTTTCGCATAGAATTAGCAAAAACATGAAAAATAGCTAAATGGCGGCTATGCTAATAGCATGCGGACACTGAGCACATGCTAGCGATTTTCCCAAAGTTTGCATTTAGAAAATAACAAATTAGATCTACGAATTAATTTAGGTAACAGGAATAAGTGTTGAGATTGACCTCCTCAGTTATAGTTACAATAAGATCAAATATACAGAAAAACTAATGAGGGAACTTTATTTTGGTTTCCCATGATCTTCAGAAGAACCAGCTGATGTTGTAGAGGTGACTTGTAGAATGTTCCAGCTGTTTCAGATGGGGTAATGTGTCACGGTAACAGGACTGAGTGAAAACCCAGGGACACAACTAAAATTTGTATTTTAACTTAAATATTATGGATTTATTTTTATTTTTTTAAAGCATAGATGGAATTTGGAATCGCACAACAATACAAAGACAATACATCTCTGAAAGATTTTAGTAATTATATTTCATGGTAAAGCTTATATTAAGTAGTTTTTAATTGCATATGTTACTTTTGCAATTAGGCCAATGTACAAGACACTATGCTTGATAATAATATGTATTTTAAAGTTATTTTATGTGCACATTTATACATGCAATTTCCTGGGGAAGAAAATGGCACAGATTCGTCAGAATGTGCTATATTCACTCATAAAATAAATTGATTTCAAAAGTTAAAACATAAAGAAGTTATTTTTGACCTATGTGTGCACATGTTGCGCATCAAAGGGCTAAATAAACTCAGAACCTGGTCTGGGCTCTTATGGGTTAATTTCTGTGCAAACGTACTAGTGAACCTACAGCTGTTTTTTGAGTTTCGTATGTGGTGATGATGGTAAAATAGTGTAATCTGTAATTGCATAGACCAAACACTAGAGGGGGCTGTTGGACAACAATTAATTCACGTCCCTATTTGTTTAAACCTTACATTATTTTCAGCAGCAAAAAAAAAATATTATAAGTCCACTAACATTTAAATGGCAAATCAATCTGGAGATTGATGTTTTACGTTGTAATATCATACTGATGTTTTTTTTTTGCCTATGTGAACTATTGTACTTTTATTGTACATTTACATCTACAAATTATCATAGATAGATAGATAGATAGATAGATAGATAGATAGATAGATAGATAGATAGATAGATAGATAGATAGATAGATAGATAGATAGATAGATAGATACTTTATTTATCCCGAAGGAAATTTAGGAATTATAAATGGATTTTAAATGGAATTACAGTGGTAAAGTTTTTGGATGTTTCTATATATCTGCAAAAAATTGACCTGAAACTGTAAAATGGAAGAAGAAGATGTGATCCAAATCACACAAAGATATTGGTTATTTATACTGTTTATTAAAGGAGTTTATAAACAGTATTTATACTGTTTATTTGGTGTAGTACAACATGATAAAAAGTACTTATCTTTGATGAATAGCACACCTCCATTCTCCCAAAGCGTTCTGACACGGGGCGTAATTTGCCCCTATAAAACGCTTTTAAAACCACTATTATCCAGCTCAAAATAGCTCCAAACCTCCTTGCTAGAATCCAGAGAGTCCTGACATTTAAATCGAGGTATTTATGACTTAAAAAGTGCACAAGAAGCTTATTTAAAAGTTTTTGTTCACATCCTATAATGCTAGCTTCAGTTCCGAGCGCCGCCAATACTAAACTGAAAATAACATAGACAAATATATATACATACTGTATATTGTATATTAGGACTATATAGACTGTATATTAGGCTGTTACACTATGCGGAGTGGCAAACATATTTGAAGCTTTAAGATTAGCAGATAATCTGAAGGTGAAATTAGAATCAGGGGTGAGGAAGCAGAGCCTGTTTTATTCTAAGAGCTAGAATCTAAAGAAAGTCTGATCTGTATAGTACACTTGTGGAAGTGTTTCATGGCACAAACAAAAGAGGTTGCTGATTCTCGTCAGGCTTAAAAAGGTTGCAAAACCATCTCTGAAGACTTTAAAGTCCATCGATCCACTGTCAGACAGATTGCATACAAATGAATATTTAAGATCATTACTACCCTTCCCAGAATTAATCCACAAAAAAAGATCACTCCAAGAGCTTGGTGTGTAATAGTCTGGGATGATGTCACCAACAACCCAAGCTAACTTCTAAGCAACTGAAAGCCTCTCTCACATTGGCTAATGATAATGTCTCACCATCGGGAGAACACTGTACGACCGTGCTGTGCTTGGCAGAGTTGTAAAGAGAAAGCCACAGCTCTTCAAAAAAGAAGATTGCTGCTCATCTGCAGTTTGCTAAAGATCACATAGAACTGAAACAATCCAAACATAGGAACAATACATCTTTAAGATTTAAATGAGCAGCGTGAAACTCTGAGAAAACTGACCCTATAACCATTACTCGTTTTTTATGCTAGAATCCATGCTCTCCTTCTCCAAACATAAATGCTTCTAATTTAAACTAATTGTTAAGATTGTTTATGTCTTTAGCAAAGTACAGACAGGCTGCATTGTTCTTTGTAACCCTGCCATGCACACCATAGGTTTTCAATGTTTATTTTGATGGTTCACTCATGAATATAAACAAGCTGCCCCTATTGTTTATTTAACAATGCCAAATTATTTGTGTACTTTCAGTACATGTATAAAAATCCATTAAAGTTTCAGGACAAATTTATGCAGAACTATAAAAAAAAAACTCATAAACCTTTAAGGACAATTGTACCTTTAATTTATCTTAAATTACCTTCAATTACCAGCACAAAGTACGAAGCTATAACACTACTGTCAGTTCCTTTATAACTGATATAATTAAAGGTCAATTAAAGAATTTACATGTAATAGTCCACATGGTAAAGAAAATGATCTGCATCATATTATTATTCAACAACAACTAATGTTAAACTACAGTGGAGAGAAATGGAAAGAGAGACACTAAGTGGAGGTAAAGATGGATAGAGAAAAAGAGAGAGAGAGAGCACTCTATTTTGTCTCGATCTGTTATTGAGGACATGGAAGCAGAGTGGACATGTCAAATTCATTTGGCATCTCTCTGGTGGCCAAGCACTTTAATTTAACATAAGTGGTCCTGTGTGTGTGTGTGTGTGTGTGTGTGTGTGTCCACAGTTGTTAGGTCCTTTAAGCCAGCGATGGACTCAGCAAGGTTATAACAGTTTTATTTTATTTAATTTTCACTTCTCTCCTCCAATTCAGCTAGTTTTAATTACATTGTAGAGCGGGGTTAGTTTTAATTAGTTCTAGTATTATTTTTTTTATGCTTTGGGTTATTTGTGAGGTGTTGGATTCAAAAAGGACAGACTAAAGCCCTATCTGGACAGTATTAGTATCTCGGGGTCCTGGGGTGATTTTCTCTTTTAATGGGGGGAGGTCCTCTGTGATTTTATTCCCGCCCGGAGCAACCACGCTGTAAATCTGCTCCAGTGAAAACAGCTTATAAATAGGCACAAATAAAAATGAGGGGTATCTCAAATTTCATTATGTTTAAGTTTTATAAACACTCAGTATACTTCCAGTTATTTATTGTTTTTTCTTTTAAAGAAGCACTAAACTTTATAACCATATAGTGGTGCTGTGTCAGCTAATGCTAGCTAACTAGCTTAGCTAAAGTTAGCCAGTTAGCTAGCTAGACTAGAGAGGTTAAATTGCTGTTTACTCTTTCAGTTTTGTTTTAGTGTGGTGACCCCAATTATCAGCCATTTCAGTCAAAACAGTGGAAATCTAAGCTTACTGTAAATAAACTGAAGTGCTTTACTCACCCAAATAAACAGTTTTCATGAGAGAAATCTGTGTAAATTAACACCCAGCACATTTAGAGCATATATTATATCAAGTATTCAGTATTTACTGTAATTATTCAGTCTCTACTCTAAAGTACTCAGTTTCTATTATAGTTTATTCACTATTCATTCTGAATTACACAGTATCCACTATGTATGATGTTATATTCACGATAATGAATAAATATCTACTATGAATTATTCAGTAAATTAACAGGGCTAATGTCTGTTTCCTACAGTAGTCTTTTATTTTTTTCATGCAGTAAGAACAGACTGACTAAAACCTGCACAACATTTCTATATCACTCTGTAATTGTGTATTTATTAGTAATTATTTTGTAAGGTTTTAATTGGTCTCTAATACAGATTAATTATTTGTATTGTAGTTTTTATTTTACATTAATAAAAGCAGTTACTATTGCAAAATAGAGCAAGCTGAACTGAAATTCCATGTATAAGAGAGAGGTTATACATCAGAAGTGTTTAATGAGAGCATTAAATATTAATTTGTCTAATTAAAAACTGGAGAGGCCTGTCAAATCAGATCAAATTACCAGTTCAAATATTAAATGCTCACATATCAGCATAACAAAGGAACAGTTATTCTTAAAGCACTTTGATACATCTTTCTTTCCTTTTTTTCTTTCTCTCTCTTTCTTTTTTTCTGTCTATATACCTCATAATTAGACTAATTATTGTTTTTTTTAACATAGTATTTAGTTATTTTTCATTAGTTTCACCCCAGTTGTTTCCAGTACACACAGGTTAGGCTACAGTGCTGAGAGGGCGAAGGCTAGTACAGTTCCACCTCATCTTGTCAAATTGCTGCTAGCACAACACCACTGACTGACCCCCCCCCCCCCCCCCACCACAATTAGATACGTTTTCTTCCTTTTTTACTTCATTATTTTACATATATAATTTTAGTGTTTCTTCATCAGTCCCTCTATTACATGATGCTACAGTGCAGAGAGGGTGAAGGCTAGCACCATTTTACTCTTAGACAAGTCCAGCTTCACCTCATCCACTGCTAACACAACACCACTGACTGATGGTGCAGTGGTTTAGCCAAATGTCATTTAATTAGCATCAATATGCAAAGCTTTGTTTAATCATCAGATCTACTAAATTTGATCACCTGGGTATGTGTGTGTGTGTGGCATTATGAGTGTTTAAAAGTAATTATAATTAAAGGCGATTTAGAAGTCCAGGTCTGTGCAGATACAGTGTGCACAGCTTACTATTTTAATAAACACACAATTATCAACACAATATATTCTCATAAAGCACATCCTCACCTCTTTTTCATAACCCCCTCTCTCTTTCTCTTTAATGAATTACTGATTATCTAGCATAAATCATGTTTTGCATTACTATTATTGTGTATACACTATGAATGATTTCTTATACACTGTGAATTATATAGTACTATAGGCAATAAGGCAATTCAGTTGTGATAGAAATTATAGTAATAATATTAGTATCTATCTATTCAGTATATATAATAAAAAAACTAGCAATTCTGTCTTCTATAAATGATTCTGTATCCAATACGTTTTATTTAATATTCACCATGAATTATTCCATATCCGTTGTGAATTATACAGCATCTACTATGTATTATTCTTTATCTACTACGAATGATTCAGTATTCATGTCACATATTAGCCTGTGTCTGTCCTGTGTTTTTCCCTCTTTTGGTTTTCTGTGCTCCTGCCCTGTTTTCCTGTCTTGTGTTTCCAGCCATGTGCTTTTTTGAGCACATGGCATTGTTTTGTTATTGTTCTGTCTCCGCCCTAGCCCCGCCCTAGCCATGCCCAAGCCATTAGTGTTGTCACCTTGTGTCTCATTTGTAACTCCGCCCCCTCATTACTTCCACAGGTGTCCCCAGTGTGTGCCTGTGTATAAATACCTCATGTGATCCATTGTTCTCTGTCGTGCTTTTTGTTTGACCTTGTCCCGTGTGTTTGTTATTTTGGTCTACAGTTCTGGTTTGTTATCTTTATAGTGTTTTGTTCCTTGCTTCTCAAGACCTAGTTTATCTTTTGTTTGTTTGTATAGTCTTTAAGTGTTTACTTTAAGTGTTTCCTTTGTCTCAGTTTTTGGTTTGCTTTTTTTGTTATGTCTAAAAATAAATATGACTTGCATTTGCATTCGGCCTCCATGTTACAATTCAATATGATCTATTCACTATCTATAATTAATTATTCCTCATCCTCTGTAAATTATTCAGTATCTACTATGTTTTTCAGTGTCCACTATAAATAATTTTGTATCCATTGTGAATTATACAGTATATACTATTTATTATTATTTATTTACTATGATTGATTCAGTAGCAGATATGATCTATTCAGTATCTACAATAAAATATCTATTCTTTTATAAATGATTCTGTATCTACTATATTTTATTCAGTATCCACTATGAATTGTCCAGTATCCATTATCCAGTATAAATTATAAAGTGTTTACTATGTATTATCCTTTATATACATGTTCTGTTCAGTATCTGCTATGTTTTATACATTATTCACTATAAATTATTCTCTATACATTGTGAATTATATAGTATCTACTATGTATTAATCTTTATCTACTCTGAATAATGCAGTATCCAATACGATTTATTCAGTATCAATAATGAATTATTCCTCATCCTCTATAAATTGTTCTGTATCAGGTATGTTTAATTCAGTAGCCACTATGAATTATATTATATCCATTGTGAATTATACAGTATCTACTATGTGTTATTCTTAATATATTCAGTTGCTATAATTAATCATTCCCTGTCCTCTATAAATGATTTTGTATCCACTATGAATTATTATGTATATACTTTGAAATATTTACTATACATTATATACTATGATATTTAGTATCTGTTAGATATGATATAGTATATGCAATGCAGTATTCAGTAACCACTATGAATTTTGCAGGTATCTCTGGCGGTGAATGTGGCGAGTGAGTGTGGATTCACAGAGGAACACTATACTGATCTGCAGCAGCTCCAGCGGGATTTTGGTCCATATCACTTTAATGTCCTCGCCTTCCCCTGTAATCAGTTTGGGCAGCAGGAGCCGGGCAGTGATAAGGAGATCGACAGCTTCGTCCGGAGAGTGTACGGAGCCTCCTTTCCACTCTTCAGCAAGATCGCTGTGGTGGGGACAGGAGCCAACAACGCCTTCAAGTACCTGGCAGGTAAGAACGAGTACCCACGCATTTATAACATGTGTAATGCCCTGCTAAGTGCAGTCCATCCACTGACCTAGTCTTGGAGTTTCTGTAAAATGCGAAATCCACCGGAGATCCTATGTAAACCCATAGAGAAGGGTAGTCCAAAAAGGATCAGCCAGCATTCATTGGATTTTTACTCTTAACTAGTGTAAACAGAACTGTTTACATACACCCACCTATCTCAATTATACTTCACTGGTGGTGTTCCTCCATAGACAAATTCTAACCATTTGTTCCTTAGCTCTGAATTACCGGGCAAAGCATAGAACACTGATGTGATATTTGAATAAATAATACAAGAAAAAAACAGCCAAGCTGTTTATAGCGCTGTTAGCTCCTTTCTGACGAGACGTGCCTGGCTGGCTTCAGCTCTGCCTGTGGGCGGTTGCGAGCCAAGATGGGCGAGGCCATAAATAATAATACCAAGTTGACGTAGACACAGTGTTTTTTCTGATCTACTCGTTTTTCTGAATATTTTCTTTTACTAGCTACTGCAGACAATGGAGGTTGAGGAACAGTTTTATATGCAGCAGCATATACAACTCAGAGAGACCAATTGTAATTCACAAAGAACAAGACAAAGTGGATTTTAGCAGAAGGACACCTTTAATTTTTTTTTTCTTACAGCTGTAATATGTTTCTCTGGTCCAAATCAGTGAATGGGTTTGTTGTCTTAGAGCATTTCCCTCCTTGGTTTGGTTTGGTTTCACACAAAGACAAGCGCATGTACAACAAAAATGCATCACAACAACCACTCATATGTTGTCTCCTCTAATTGGTCAAACCTCTCTGGGGTGGGAGCAAGAAGGTAAATACAGGAAAAAAGGTTATGTATTCTGGACGTGTCCAGTGTATTTTTCAGTGCAATTTAGCATGGAGCAGCAAGATAGATGGCATTAGTTATTAGCTGCAGTAATTATTTGGCTAATAAATCAGGTTAAACTGTACCTGAACAGCCATTTATTTCAAACCTGTGGAGTATGTTAGATCGTTTTGTCGAATCGAAGTCAGATTACATTCTCGCCACAAACAAACCTTAATGTATTCACATCTGACGTAAAAAAAAGGCGAAAGGTGAGAACAAACCAGAATAAATAGAGCTAAAACTATTGAATATTTTAAAGTCATACCCATCTCATACCCATCTTTTGATCTTTCTTTCAGCTTTGTTCTGTCTTCTCTGGTGCTTCTGGTGCTATCTTGTCTTGGCGTACACAGACACAGAGTAGGTTTTAATGAGGGGAAATGGGAGGCGCTCAAACACTCCCTACATATAATCCTGGAATCAATAGGCAGATCATTACTGATGGTGCTTATATTATGAGGGATACATTCGCACGCTCTCCACATTGTGTGGAGTGTATATGTACGTGTATGAGGACTTGCAGTTGGGATTTGTTTGCTCATTTATTTAATGAATGATGACTGCTCACGCGAGCAGCTGAGTAAACCGCTTAATTACGACCTTTCACAATTAACCAACAACCTGACAAAACCACCACTCACCCACTGACTGACTGACTGAAAGAGCTCTGCTCCAGCTGTTACCATGGCAATACTCAGCAGCGGTGGACTCAAACTGGAAACTGAAGTCCAGCATTTCTACGCAATAAGTTCAATGAGTTCAATGGGGTGTGTACTTAGAAGAAAGGTGTCTTTACTGGGAATCAAAATATAATTAACTTTAATTATATGAAAACTTAGAGATACGTCATCTCTGGTGTAATCAGGGTTAATGGTTTGTTGAAGGTCCAAACAGCTGCAGCATAGTAGACCTCGGTATCAAACCCACAAGTGTGTGATCAGTAACCTAATGCTCTAACCACTGAGCCACAGCTCTATATTAGATATCATAAATATACAGCTCTGGAAAAAAAAATAAGAGACCACTTCAGTTTCTGAATCAGTTTCTCTGATTTTACTATTTATAGGTTTATGTTTAAGTAAAATGAACATTTTTATTTTCATATAAAAATATTGTCATTTAGAGCATTTATTTGCAGAAAATGAGAAATGTCTGAAATAACAAAACAAAACAAAAAAGATGAGCTTTCAGACCTCAAATAATGCAAAGAAAACAAGTTCATGTTTATAAAGTTTTAAGAGTCCAGAAATCAATATTTGGTGGAATAACCCTGGTTTTTAATCACAGTTTTCATGCATCTTGGCATGTTCTCCTCCACCAGTCTTACACACTGCTTTTGGATAACTTTATGCCAGTCCTGGTGCAAAAATTCCAAGCAGTTCTGCTTGGTTTGATGACTTGTGATCATCCATCTTCTCTTATTTTTTTCCAGAGGTGTACATCATATTTCCCACACATTAATAAACATTTGAATCCGGAAGCTGTTCTTTGAAGAACTGCTGCAAAATGACTGAAAAAAAAAATGCTGTACATGGACTTCCATTGCCGAAAAGTTTAACAGTTTAAAAAGTGAGATAGAAGCTACATTGTTGATAAGTGTGTTGATGTAAAATATGTCCAGGTGTGCTTCATAAGCCTATTTACAGCCTGTTATTTAGTATTTTGAGTTCAAGTTTAGAGGTTTGCCATAGTCTGAAGTACGTTGAAGAGGAGAAGAGATGGTAAAGTCATTCAGTTTGGGTTAGCTTTTAGCCTAGCATAGCCTGGCACCAGGCAAAGCTACGTTCATAAGACCTGCTGCGATCAGGAGACATGCCCTAGAACTTAGTAGAAAATGTTTTACTTCATTTAGCATTTTCTGAACATTCAATCTGTAAAGTTTTCTGGATGTTCTTGGAACGTTTTTATTAACCATGCAACTCCGCTGCAATGTTGTGATGCAAACCATTACGATTATTATGTCAAACGTTTTCAGGATGTTTCTAAAACATTATTTCTGTCACATTACTCTAACTTTCTTGGAACCTTTTTCAAAATGTTGCTAAAGTTTTTATAGCGCTCTCTGTTAGCGCTGTTCTGGTAACTTCACTACAGCATCCTTGTGTATCAATGTTTTATGTTTTGGTTTAGAGAATGTTAATTTTAATGATGCCATAATGTTAGTATTCGTCTTGCTGGGAAGGTTATTTGAGAAATGTTTTGATAACATTGTGATTCACACGTTTTTCAGAACATTCCTGGAACATTATTTTGTACGTATAAGTTTAGGTGTCTTGGGACCTTTTTTGTTTTATTGTTTTGTTTTGGTAATGTTATTTCAAACGTTTCCATAATGTTAATATAACTCTAGCTGGGAATGTTATGTGAGAAACATTCTGATAACGTTATGATTCAAACCATTATTATGCCACACGTTTCAGAAATGTCCCTGGAACATTATTTTGTACATATTAACGTTACAGGTTAACTGTTATGAAACCTTTTCAAAATGTTGCTTAACGTTCGTATAATGTTCTCTGTTAGCTAGGTAGGAAGTCAGGTGTGAAAAAGAGATGATAATCTCATCTTCGTGAGACAAAAATGGTCACATTTATTTCTACACAGGTAAAGCCAATAAAAAGGTCAGGTCTGCCGTAATATGTGACATTTTGGAAATCCTTGTGTATGTCGGCCATATTGTGTCTTTTATATAACGAATTCTTTCTGCACTGTGATCAGGCCGCCTCTCAGTTCTTAACTTTTACTCTTTTTGTCTGAAAGAAGAAATGGAGCCTGCCTTAATTTAATGCAATATTACTCTTTAATTCCCCCTGTTACTAATCAACCTTTCCTTTTCTCTCTCTCTTTCTCTTTTCAGAGGCCTCTGGGAAGGAGCCGGACTGGAATTTCTGGAAGTATCTGATTGATGTAGATGGAAAGGTTGTAGGAGCCTGGGGTCCTCGAGTGTCGGTGAAGGAGATTCGTCAGCAGATATCCGACATGGTGCGAAAACTCATCATCAAGCGCAAAGAGGAGCTTTAACAGAATGTGGCCAAAGTCAAAAGATCCCACCTGAAAGCACAACACTCCCACACTCCACTTCAACCACAAATGCACACTTGTGGATCATTAGAAAAACCTTCAAACCACGAGGAGCTTTCTTACTAGAACCCTTCAAATCTCTGAAGCACTTCAGGAGAATCCTTCAGTTCTTTAGAGCACCTTCAAATCCTTTCTTTGAGGAGACCCTCAGAAGAACCTTCCCATTCAGTTTAAGGGCCTTTCACACCACACTTAAGGGGCAGACTAAAACAACTGCACCGAGACACGTGAGAGGAGGTTGTCTTGTTTTGGTTTCAAACGAACTCTAAAACTCTAAATTTTGGTGAGAGCATCATCCGGTCTCGATTTAACCCAACTACTTAATATACTCCTCCTGTTTGAGCTAAACGGCTGTTCAGGTGCAGTTTAATCTGATTTGGGCCACTTTCACCTGCTGTGTGAACGTAGCCTTAGGTAATACTATAAATCCCCAACTAGTTGTTCAGTTAGGAAACCAATTTGACTTTTTGAAGCCATATAAGAAAACCTTTAAATCAGTGGTCGGCAATAGGCGAAATATCTGGCCTGTGAGGTTGTGTGAACTATAATGAATGATAATGAAGAAAAAAAAAAACTCTGGCGAGCTTTTGTTTACATTCCTCCCCTGCTTCTCTGTTGCGCTCGGCGTGACTTTAGTTTTACCCGTTCTCGTTTTTCCACTCGTTCTTGTGCTCCCTATCTCCTTATGAGGGTTTTTTTTCCCGGCCTTGTCCCAATTCACTAGCCAGGGCAGTGGTAGTGAATTGGACCGCGACCTTGATGACACAGGTACGATCCCGCATGAGGAGCCCTCTGGGCTGAAGAGCTACTAGTCTGTAGCACTCCATCCCATTACACTTCATTTTTCAAAACTTTCCTTCATTTTTTTGTGGCTCGCAATGTTATGGCTTGGAAACTATCTGGCCCACGGCCAAACTTAATTGCAGACCCCTGCTTTAAATCCTCAGCAACGTCATTAGAAGAGCCCCTTGAATTATTAGGAGTATATAGCTAGGATAACCTTTTAATGCTTTGGAGCCCCCTGAGAAGCACCCTCTTCATTGTTGGAAGACCACTAAAAATTTGGTAAACTGGACATCCCTGTATTTTTGGGAGCCCCCATAGGAGAACCCCCCCAGACGTCTGTATCTCCCTCCTCTACCTCATCTGTTTCTGCAGTCATCAACAGAATTTAATCAGAAATTACAGTAAGAATTTTACAAATATAACTAAATGCATTCTACTTTGTTGCCTGTGATACTGTGGATAAAATATCCTGTTTTGTATACAACTGATGTAAAAGTTTAATAAAATAAATACAATTGTGTTCAGTTGCATTTTTAAAGTGACAGTCCTTAAGATGACAAAATATTATAAATAAATGGCATTTATGTGCTTCTGCTACCATTCCTGCGAAGCCACATATTGTCGCTGTCCTATAAAAACAAGTATCACCATTTTTGTCGATTTTTGCAAACTATCCCTTACACTGTGCCAAAATTTCCCCATGAACAGACCAATAGAAATACTTCAAAATGAGCTGAAATAAACTATTTTCACATTGACTTCCATTGATGGTAATGAAGTGTTTTTTCTCTCTTGGATTTTTTCAGTGGTTCACTTCCGAAGATGTCGTAAGTAGTTATTTTGGTTTTGTGGAACACCATCTTGAAGTTGCCCTAAAGTGTTTGCCCCCCTCATAAATTAATTGTGATTTATCACAATTTTTGGAAAAGATTGATTTCAATTTCACTATCAACCACAACCAGGCCTGATTACTACCAGACCTCGAGAACCAAGAAATCACTTAAATAGAACCTGTCTGACAACATGAAGCAGAGAAATGATCTAAAAAAAATCCAACACATTATCCCCCAATCTGAAGAAATTTAAGAAAAGAAACAGATAAGAAAACAAAGTTATTGATCATCTGTCAGTTTAGAAGAAGGTACAAAGTCATTTCTAAAGCTTTGGGACTCCAGTGAACAACAGTGAGAGCTATTATTCACAAATGGAAAAAGCATGAAACACTGGTGCACCTTCCCAGGAGTGGCCGGCCGACTCAAAATGTTCCAAAAGGTCAATTCATCCAGGAGATCACAAAAGAATCCAGAACAACATTCAAAGAACTGCAGGTCTCACTTGCCTCATTTAAGGCAAGAGACTGGTCAAAATGGTCTCCATTAGAGAGATCTTGGACTGACACGACAAAAGTGGAACATCTGGAAGGTGTTTGTCCCGTTACATTTGGCATAAAACTAACACATAGTTTCAGAAAAAAGATCATCATACTGAACGTAAAACCTGGTGGTGGTAGTGTGATGGTCTGGGGCTGCTTTGCTGCTTCAGGGTCTGTACAACTTGCTGTAATAGATGGAACCAGGAATGCTGTCGCCAATGGTGGCACAACCAAGTTATTAGGTTTAGTGGCAACCTTTTTACACAGGGCTAGATTGTTTTAGATATTATTTTTCCTTCAATAAATAAAATAATCATTTAAACAGTGCTTTTTATATTTACTCAGGTTATATTTGTCTGATATTAAAGTTTGTTTAAAAGTTTGAAATATGTCAGTATGACAAACAAGCAAATACAAAAAAATCTTGAGGAGGAAATCTGTAGCTTACTCTGATTAAAGGAATTTCAAAACATACAGGCAGTTCAGGAACAAGAATGTTCTGGCTGAAGAGCAGCAGCTCTTTAAATGAATCAGGCCATGTTGACCCAGCGCGGAGAAGCACAATGCTTTTATCAGGTACTGCTAATAGATTCTGTACAAACCGACGAAGTAACCAGAGCACGAATCACACAGCATTTCAGTCACAGGAACTTCAATCATCTGGCTCTGCATGAAGGAGAATCTGCCTGTGGAACATGCTGTGTTTTAGAGATAGCAGTACTGCTGCAGCTCCGACTGATTGGGGGGGGCTTACCCATGCAGAGTCATGGGCTCAGACTCATGTTTTTCAGAGGGTTAAAAGTGAATGCATTGAAGAGGATGTATGAGAGAATAAAAACGATTGGCCCTCTCACTCGGAGCAGTCCAACATAATGAGACACAATGGCAACCTTGATTGTTTCCATGGTACCAAAAGCCTACCTGTGTGCTGTAGCAAAACAGTGTACGTTGCCATTGAGGTTTCGGAATTAAGACAAATCTGCCAAAAGGATAATTTGACAAAACAAGACACGACATTCAGTGACATGATTTTTTTGTTGTGCCATCTTCCTTTGAAAGATAAACACTAGTACCTTCACAAAGTTAAATAAATAGGTGTACAATACAGACATCCCAAGTTGCAAAAAAAAACAAAAAAACAAACAAAAAAAAACTCGCACACACACCAAAGGATAACGAAACTTTACTTTTATATTAATTAATTTTACATTACATTTAGAGTATTCAGAGGTGAAATGAGTTTTATCTTTTTTCTTTTTGGTAGGCCCTGCCTCTGCTTTCCTTTTGTTTGTTTTTGGAAAAAAAAGCCTTTATTTGACAAAAATTGACAGTTATAATATCACAGAAATTGCACAACATCAAAAACTTTTCATATCATATTACAATAATTATTAATATTGCCTCCGCCATGATCTGCTTTCTCTCACTCACTGAACAATTCCCGTCCGGGAGGGGGGAAAAAACACTGCCCGCCCACACTAAAAACTGATTGGCTGTCTCACAGACTCTTTGCAGAGAACAGGCCAATCAGAACCCTCTCTGTTTTCTCTCTCTCCTTCCCACACGCGATTATAGAAAAAAAGTCTGTCTCCTGTGTGCACGTTTACATGCAGTGCGCGTTTGGGGCACTCGTTCTGAATTCCGGGAGATTATATGCAGGCCCGTAGCCAGCATTGTTATGGGGGGGGATCTTTTTCCCCCAAAAGTGGACTTCATTTGGCTCTCTACTCCAATGCCCCCTAAATACACGAGCACACTTCAAACCTTTTAATTTAGACATATTTTATTTATTATAAGTTTGTTGTGAATCTGTTGTTGCTGTGCTTATTTGTTCATCTGTTGCTCCCTACTGTTAACATAAATTTGATATAAATGTAAGTGTTACTCAAACTTCCTACATCTGTGATGTGACTTCATTGTCTGTCTCTGTTGTTCACCTCAGTTGTCTGTTGCTTTGTTCCATTGTCTCGGTTGCTGCCCTCCATTGTTTGTTTCTGATGTTGCTGTCCTTTATTGTCTATCTCTCTACTATTGACATAAATAGACAAGAATTACTTCACTATCGGTATTGTCATTAAAACTTAAACATGAATTAATAATAATATAAATTGAAGTGTTCTGTCTTATTCAAATCTTCCTACAACTGTGCTGGGACTTCGTTGAAGGTAAGAGTGTGGGGGAAGCGCTGGAGGGGGTTGGGTGTGTGTCTCGAGTGTCCTGAGGTAACTTAACGTTAAACACAAAGCGAAACACAAGCAGATTTAAACTCTAAACACAGTTCCGTAATCCGGAGAGGCAGACGGTTCGGTGTATAACATGTCCGCATTCGATCAAATATGGACGTACGAAAAACGCAAATATGAAAATATTTCATAACTAGGCATATTTCGCCCTAAATGTTTATTTTCTGAAAGGAGATACGGTTAAATAGGCTAGATAACTGAAAAGCTTTAAAATGGCATATTGGGTGTCTATATTGAACCTATAAGTATTCATAAACACAGCCAGATATTAAATATGATATTTTTCTGGCCCGCCGGCGGGCCAGGGCGTGTTAAGAGGTTAACCCCCTTTTTACACCTCTATACTGTATTTTATATATGGCCTTAGGAGCAACAGGCATGTTGAGAGTAAAATACACCCTAGCTTGATCGTCAGCATTGCAGAGTGAGTGACTGAATGTTATTGTCACTTAACCTACATTTCTTAAAAATCAACTAAAATCCAGACTTTAGAGTTATCACAATAATAACAGTAATAATCCGGTGTTACATGTACAATTATACTATTGGGCTTAGCCGAGCCCGGCACTGTTAATGCAGGGGAGTTGTAAAGAAATAGAAGCCCTGCACTCAGCAGCTTACCGATTTTGGGCCTTTTTTTTGAACAAGTCACCAATATTTTGGGACAATGTTACCGCCGTTTTCTTCCGTTTTCGCTCCTTGTCTTCTTTTTTACCCATTTTGTCAAGTAACTTTCCCCTGATTCTTATTCTTTCCACAAGCTAAGAACAGAAATGGGGGAATTGCCGCCACCTACTGGATTGGTGTAAAACAGTCTGAAAAAAATGTGTAAAGAGAAACATTAACAATTTTTCTTACTCGTCACTACTCTGGGGGCAGGAGGGGTGTTGGGGTGGCTGAGGGGGGGATGGGGGGGTTCGAACGAACCCTTCGATCCCCCCTGGCTACGGGCTTGATATGTGACTCGCGGGCATCAGGGAGCCACTACCGAAATGCGGGAGACTCCCGCAGCTTCAGGGAGACTTGGTTTGTCTGACAATATCTCCTAAATGCTCTTCTAAAATCCTCCTAAATGTAGTTTAAGGCTACGTTCACATTACCAGGTTAAGTGACTCAAATCTGACTTTTCACTCAATGTGGTTCAGCTTAGATTTTTTCATGGCTGTGTGAACATGCCAAATCAGATTTCTTCAAAGCAGATTTAAGTCACTTTCATATGTGGTCCTAAATCGGATACGCATCCGATCCATGGACTTGCTACATTAATGTGAACGGTCAAATCGAAAGTCATGTGTCTTTTTGCTTTCACGCAGGCGCTACATGCTTTTCACCCATCTCTTTGTGCAGCTGTGCAGCTATAGCTGTAAAAAAAAACAGCAAAAGCAAACCACCTGGCCTTTTTTCTTCTCCTCAACCCGAGCATGTACTTCAGTGATTTGAGTGATTTGAGCGGATTGTAATGTGAACGTAGCCTAAAGGTCTTTTCACACAAGCACTATTTAGTCAGGTTTAAAAATGGACTCTGGTTTGTTTGCATCCTTGGGGTGTTTTTTTTTCGGGCAGGTGTGAAAAAGAGAATCGTACTCAGGAGCGAATCAAAACAACTGCACGAGACCTACAAGAGGAGATGGACCCGGAACGGTTTGCTTGCTTTGAGAATGTGATCCAGTCTCGATCCGATTCAACTATCAAATAAATTCTTCAAATTTGAGCCAAATGGCTGTTCTGGTGCAGACCTCTTGCTGTATTTACTCTCTTGCTCCCTCACCAGACAGTTCTGACCAAACAGTGGAGACATTGTGCTCACGTGGTTTGTTGGGGCACATTTTGGTGCATTTAGGTTTGTGCCTGTGTGAAAACAAACCAAACTGTACTACAGAAGGGAAAACAACAAATGTATGAAAAAGTTTGGGCACCCCTGATAATTTTCATGCCTAATTATGTTTTAATAATTATTGCACATGTTTAAGTCAGTTAATCTGCTCAAAGTGTCTTATTGTATTGGTAGAATATTCTGCATGTGTGCTCCATTTGGGGCCCTGAATGACTAGCACTTGTCCCTTACCAAAATAGCCCCAAAAGAAAAACCAACATGCATGATCAAAAGTGTCATCTTCCTTCTTGTGTTTGTTTGTTTTGAACATCATTAAATTCATGCCTTAGAGACAAACAGACAACCAGCTCACTGTTCTTCTTCTGATATATGACATCTGATGAGTCAGATTCTGACATCTGAACAAATGTGCGTCATTATCTGAACGGCTGAAGCATTTTGTTGAGCGTCTCATAAAAAGAATGGTTTGGTTTGGTGTGGGTGGCCTAAGATTAGAATCATTTTTTTACAAGGCTGGTACAGCTAGTGTAGATTTTTAGATACATGTGCATGCAATCTGCATACAAGGAGCACTCTCAAGTCAAGTCAAGTCAAGTCAAGAGTCAAGTCAAGAGGCTTTTATTGTCATTACATCTGAGTACAGGTACACAGTGTGATGAAATTACGTTCCTCCGGAACCATGGTGCAACATAGAACCACAAGCAATAGACAACATAAAGTGCAGGAGTGACGACAGTGCAACATAAAATTATAAAATTATAACACTAAATAACAATAAATACAATAAATACAAAAGACGAGACAATTTAAAGACAGGACAGTGCAGTACCGATACGGTATAATAAAGTGTATAGTGGGGATAAGGTGCAGAGATGTGTGACATACTGTAACATATAGAACATATATAATCACAGCAGTTACTGAGGTAGAGTTTATAGTTTTTAAGAGTGCAGCAAATAAAGTCATGTCAGCCTCTGTGTGCTGACTGGGTGTGTGTGTGGGTGAAGTTCAGTTCTTTGTGAGTGTAAAGGGGGGGGTGTACAGTTTAGTTTTGTGTAAAGGGGGGGGTGGTACAATTTAGTTTTGTGCGAGTGTGTTGGGTGAGTGGTGGGTGGGGTGGGGGTTCAGTTCTGTCTCTGTGCGTTGAGAAGTCTGACTGCCTGGTGGATGAAGCTGTTGCAGAGTCTAGTAGTGGAGGCTCGGATGCTCCTGTATCTTCTGCCGGACGGCATCAGAGCGAAGAGTCCGTGTGAGGGATGGGTGGGGTCGTCCACAATGCTGGTGGCTTTGCGGATGCAGCATGTGGTGTAGATCTCAGTGATGGAGGAAAGAGAGACTCCGATGATTTTCTCAGCTGTCCGCACTATCCGCTGTAGGGTCTTGCGGTCTGAGGTGTTGCAATTCCCAAACCAGACGGTAATGCAGGTGCTCAGGATGCTTTCTACAGTCCCTCTGTAGAACATGGTGAGGATGGGGGGTGGGAGATGTGCTTTCCTCAGTCTCCGCAGGAAGTAGAGGCGCTGCTGGGCTTTCTTGGTTATGGAGCTGGTGTTGAGGGACCAGGTGAGGTTCTCTGCAATGTGAACACCGAGGAACTTGGTGTTATCCACAATTTCCACAGCAGAGCCGTTGATGTTTAGCGGGTGGTGGACACCTGGAGCTCTCCTGAAGTCAACAACCATCTCCTTGGTTTTATCCACGTTAAGAGATAGGTTGTTGGTTCTGCACCAGTCCGTCAGCCACTGCACCTCCTCTCTGTATGCTGACTCGTCGTTCTTGCTGGTGAGGCCAACTACAGTTGTGTCATCAGCGAACTTGATGATGTGGTTTGAGCTGTACTTTGCAGTACAGTCATGAGTCAGCAGAGTGAACAGCAGTGGGCTGAGCACACAGCCCTGGGGGGTGCCGGTGCTCAGTATGGTGGTGCTGGAGGTGTTGTTTCCAATCCTGACTGATTGTGGTCTCTCAGTCAGGAAGTCTAAAACCCAGTTGCAGAGGGAGGAGTTCAGACCCAGCAAGCTCAGTTTTCCTATCAGATGCTAATGTAACATTTAAAAAAATAATAAAAAATAAAGCTTTAACATGGGTGACGTCGGGGAAACGTAACTAAAACATTTAAAGCGTTTAATTAAAATGTTCTGAGAACATTCAAAAAATGTGACAGATAAAAAGTTTTTAGGTCGTTAATTGTACCTAACCAAAAATTATTAGCTCGGTCACTTCTCATACTTAGTAGTAAACCTATTACTGGCAGGGTTTGTGTAGTATACATACATATATATATATATATTGTGACGTGAGGAGGCGGGGGAGTTGTGGGTCCGCCCCACGCCGGAGCGCACAGCCCTATCTGTCCCAGCTGGTCCGCATGAGGACTGATTAAGCAGCCAGCTGGGACAGGTATATAAACTCAGCCTCAGCTCACTCAAAGGGAGGACTTTCACTGGGGAGCTGAGGGCTGAATCAGTTTCTGAATCAGTTTCTCTGATTTTGCTATTTATAGATATATGTTTGGGTAAAATTAACATTGTTGATTTATTCTATAAACTACAAAATTCTAAATATTGTCATTTAGAGCATTTATTTGAAGAAAATGAGAAATGGCTGAAATAAAAAAAAAGATGCAGAGCTTTCAGACCTCAAATAATGTAAAAAAACAAGTTCATATTCATAACGTTTTAAGAGTTCAGAAATCAATATTTGGTGGAATATCCCTGGTTTTTAATCACAGTTTTCATGCATCCTGCCATGTTCTCCTCCACCAGTCTTACACACTGCTTTTGGATAACTTTATGCCACTCCTGGTGAAATAAATAAATGAGTAAATAAATAAATTTTTATATTTTTTGTTTTATGGCTAATCTTGTGTAGAACCAAGAAAGCGTATGAATACAGTGTGAAAGACTGAAGGAGAACACGTCAAGACCAAATATTGATTGCTGAACTAGTTTCTAAATGAAAGGAAAATATATATTTTTTTGCCTTATTTGTGGTCTGAAAGCTCTGCATCTATTTTGTTTTTTTGGATCATTTCTCATTTTTGGCAACAAAAAAAATGCTCCAAAAGAACAATAATTTTATTTGGAATTTGGATGATATGTTGTCAGTAGTTTATAGAATAAAACAAAAATGTTTATTTTATTTAAACAGATTCCTAGAAATAAATAATAAATACATAAGAGAAATTGATCATTTTGTCTGCAATGTTCACAGAAGCTTTTTGTCACATTACAGCGGTGGCTTTTTGAAAAATCAAGAGTTTGGCAGCAGATGCCCTCTAAAAGCTTCTTTTGTTCTCTGGGGCTTCAGTGTATTAATTTTAACTGTGCTGTTTTCACATCTGAAAATACAGCTCAAAGATCCTTGGATTTCCCTGCAGATTTGTATTTTATGTCTCATGTACATCTTGTGTAGTTTAAAAAAATCCAGTTTAGAATGCACATTCAATGTGAATTCAATCTGGTGTTTCTGTAAGAGCCCTGCATGTGCTCAGCTTTGGCCCCAGGAAAAACAGAATAACAAAACCTTTAAATTAACGTTAGGCTACAACTGTGAGGTTTATAGGCAGCCCAGACTGTTAAAGGAACAGTCAGTAATAAATTTAAGTGAGTGTGTGAAATGGCTACAGGGGTCCAATTTCCAAACATTGGATAGAGTTTCTTTTCCCACCTGTTCCTCCTCAGATGTGAGGCTCATGCAGGTTGCCAGATTGAGACACAGTGGCAAGCGATAACAAGCAAGTCTTAATCTGAACAGTAGCTGATACGTTATATATACGTTTCAGTGTCTTTACTACACTGGTGATGGTGGTAAAGCTCAGTGATTACCTGTTCAGCAGAAAAATTGCCAGCTTTCCTGTTTTCATATCTGCAGTACACTGTTTGCTTACTGTTGTACATCCCACACAGATTTCAATTAAACACTGCACAGTTCAAATAAGAAAATACTGGCTGAAGCTCTGCTGACAAGAGCTTCCATTGTTTAAACTCATCGTGTTCCTTAATATCTGATGGTTCATCCTGATTGATCATGTTATGAGTTACTACAGATAATATAATCCTTTATGCTCCTGCAGTGCATTTTCTAAGGTCTGTTTTTGAGCTTTCTGCCATGAAGCTACAGAACTAAACCAAACTAAAGACCAATCAAGATGCTTTATGTCTATCATTTGTGTTTCACTTGATCACTCTCAAACAGTGTAAGCAGTTGAGCCTCAATTCCTAAGCTAGTCAACTTTAAATAAATTGCCTTGTGGCATCAGGGAGCCACTATATACATTTTGAGAGAATCCCAAAACTCAAGGGGGGGTGGGATGTCTGTAACAGCATATTAAATATACAGTTGCAAAACACCTTTGGGATAACTTGGATTTCTGCATAAATTAGTCATTAAATGTGTTCTGATCTTGATTTAAGTCACAACAATAGACAAGCGCAGTCTGCTTAAACTAATACCACACAAAACATTATATGTTTGCATGGTTTTATTGAACACAACATGTTAACATTCACAGTGAGGGCAGAAAAAGTATGTGAACCCCTAGGCTAATGACTTTTCTAAGAGCTAATATGAGACAGGATGTGCTGAGATTGGATGTGTTGGTTAAAGCGGCCCTGCCCTATAAAAAACACACCAGCTTTAAGTTTGCTGTTCTTAAGAAGCATTGCTTGATGTGAATCATGCCTCGCACAAAAGAGCTCTCAGAAGACCTACGTTCAAGAATTGTTGACTTGCATGAAGCTAAAAAGGATTGCAAAAGTATCTCTAAAAGTCTTGATGTTTATGTGTCCACAGTAAGAAAGATGGTCAACAAATTGAGAAAGTTCAGCACAATTGCTACTCTCCCTAGGCGTGGTCGTCCTGTAAAGATGACTGCAAGAGCACAGCGCAGAATGATCAATGAGGTGAGGAAGAATCCTAGAGTGTCAGCTAAAGAGTTACAGAAATCTCCTGCTGCACATTTGAAGTTTGCAAAAGAGCACCTGGATGTTCCACAGCACTCCTGGCTAAATATACTGTGGACAGATGAAACCAAATTGAGTTGTTTGGAAGGAAAAAAAAAAGTCACAGCACACCATCATCAAAACCTCATCCCAACTGTGAAACATGGTGGAGGGGGCATCATGGTTTTGGGCTGCTTTGCTGCCTCAGGGTCTGGATGGTTTGCCATCATCAATGGAAAAAAATAATTCCCAAGTTAACCACGACATTTTGCAGGAAAACTTACCACCATCTGTCCGCCAACTGAAGCTCAACAGAGGATGGATGATTTAACAGGACAACGACCCAAAACATAGAAGTAAATCAACAACCAAACGGCTTCAAACGGATCCCAACCTCAACCCAATTGAGATGCTGTGGCATGACCTCAAGAGAGCGATTCACACCAGATAACCCAAGGATATTTTGGAACTGAAACAGTTTTGTGAAGAGGAATGATCCAGAATTCCTCCTGACTGTTGATCAGCTCTGATCTGCAACTACAGGAAACGTTTGGTTGAGGTTTTTGCTGCCAAAGGAGGGTCAACCAGTTATTAAATCCAAAGATTCACATACGTTTTCCACTCTCACTGTGAATGCTGTGTTCAACAAAAAAATGCAAACATATACTTTTTTTGTGTGGTATTAGTTTAAGCAGACTGTGTTTGTCTATTGTTGTGACGTGAAGATCAGAACACATTTACTGACCAATTTATGCAGAAATCCAAGTAATTCCAAAGGGTTCACATAGTTTTTCTTGCAACTGTACATTTGAGAGAAAAGCCAAAAGGGATGAGATGGGTCACGTTTCAACCAAATACTTTTTATTTATTTATTTATTTATTTAACTAGGAGGTCCCTTGAGATTAAAATCTCTTTTTCGAAGGAGATCTAGCCAAGATGGCAAATCATTTTCATTTACAGGAAATTACATCAACGTGTTTACATAAAAACATTTGGAATAAACACAAAAGTACAAAACAGACAGAGAATGCATTTAAAAGTGGCAACTGCATATTTCCATCCAGTTTAAAACTCGCTCAAAGAAACTATATCATTAAGCTGTAATTTGTTTTGAAGGTATTCTAAGACCCTGAAGCAAAATAGGAGAAAGCTTTTCAGCCCATTTCTGAACTAAACTTGAAAACCTTGAAAAGAACCAAGAATCATAGAAACGGTTAAGATGTGGGAACAGATTACACAAATAGGATGGAAGTCTATTTTTATAAATAAAAATGTACCGTGTTGCTGTCTCCTCATGCTTAATGAACGCTAAGTAACCAAATCATAAAGTACGCAATGATCTGTACTGTGATACAATGGATCTAATCTGTGAAGTAAAAAGGAGTCGGCATGCATATAAACAATGTCCCCATAATGTAACACACTTAACTCTCCTACTATCCTGAAATTTACTAACACCCTTTATTCTCTGGATCAGTAAGATCCCAGCAATGAAACCCCAATTAACAATAAACAATAAAAATAAAGCATGGTAGCAAAGTTTACTCACCAGTTACTTTATGTTTATTTGATAAATTATCAGTGGTTCTGGCATTATTATAATGTTATATTAGTATTATATAGGTATGATAAGTGTTGTATTGTTAAGTTAGGGCTTAAAGTGAAGAGACATTTAGAGAAAGATTATAAAACTGAATGTCAGAGATCTCACCATTATTACCACACAAATTTTTTATATTTTTTATATTTTATGTGCATAAAACAGCCTTAAAGGAGATCTCCGGTGTAAAATGGACTTTTGGTGTAGTAAAACAAAATAAAAAGTACTTATCTTTGATGAATAGCACACCTCCGTTCTCCCAATTTGTTCAAACACCCTTCAGACTGAGTGACACGTGACAAATTTGCCCCGATAAATCGATTTTTCAACAGTTATCCAGCTCAAAGTAGCTCCACTCCTCCTTGCCAGAATCTGGAGAGCCCTGACATTTAAAAAAACGAGGCATTAATACTTGAAAAAGTGAACAAGAAACTTATTAAAACCCACTGTTTACATCCTATAACACTAGTTTCAGCTCTGAGCACCCCCATCACTCCTGGCAGCCGGCGCCAGGAGGACAAAGGCTCTCCAGATTCTAGCAAGGAGGTGTGGAGCTACTTCAAATTTTTTATAAATATCTTGAAAACAATGTCAAAACAAAATCATTTTCATTTCACTTCACAATTATGCGCTACTTTGTGTTGGTATATCATTTAATACATTTACGTTTGTGGTTGTAAGGTGACAAAATGTGAAAACGTTTTTTTGCAAGTCACTGTATGTCACTATTATACAGATCATGCAGAAATGCTTAACTTAAATTGTGCAAAGTGAAAAGTCCTGGGCTTCTTTGGGTACCACTTTAAAATAAGACTACCCTTATAAAGGGTTTATAAACGGTTTACAATTAGTTTATTAATGGTTACTAATTAGGTTGTAAATGCCTTAAAATCATTAATAATCAGTTATAACACATAAATAGAAAGGACAACAAAATAGATGGCTGGGGGTTGACTATTGGTCATTGTTGCCTTCTCTACGTATGTATTATAACTGATTATCAATGATTTTTAAGGCATTTACAACCTAATTAGTAACCATTAACTAACGAATTGTAAACCCTTTATAAAGGTAATCTTATTTTAAAGTGGTACCCTTCTTTGTTCTCACATTAAGGACACACGTTCATTTACAATTTACTTGTGTTAATTGCGGCCAAGATTTATATCTGGCCACCCTAAATGTGAAAAAAACGTTTTTTTTTTTTTTTTTTTGTGCTTTTTAATGCAGTTAACCAAAGTCAGGACATGCTCTGCTCAGCAAAACACCTTGATTAATCCTTATCAAGCAATCAGGTGTTAATTGTATTAGAACTGTGGGACTAGAACAGCTGGTGGGTGAGATTTGGGTGGAATTGGAATTGAAAGTCCGTTTGACTCCTGAGATTGAGAAGAAACCGAGCAAGAAGAAATAATAATGATTTGTGAAGAAAGGGGATATAAACACTAAACCATTGGATTGTGTTTTAATTATGAAGAGACAGCTTTATCATTGGCCTGTCATTCACAGAATCTCTTTAAAATGAGATGCTGGCCTTAGGCCTGTTTCAAGCACAGTGAACTGCATCCATCACCTTGGAATCTAATAACATGTTCCTTCCTTAAGGCTACCAACCCATAAAACCGCTACAGAGGCTAGAGTTCTCACTTCAAGTCATTATGACTGATTTCTCCAGATGTCTTGCTGTAATTCTCTAATTTGACACCACTGCAAGCAATACGGAATGTAGCGCTCATTAACGCAGACAGGCTAAGCAGTTGCTCATGACCAACCTACTGTATCTTTTCCAATCTCCTCTTAATTGAAGGCTTCTAGTCTCTCCTCCTTCTATCTTCTGCTCACACTTTTTTTCCTTTATCACTCTCCCACGCCATCTCAATCCATACTGTGACCAGCCTGAGGCTTGACGGAGCTCTGCTGGAGCTTTCCTCATTGTGACCTATCGTAACGAGGATGTTCCCAGTGGCGATCTGACGTTTCACACTTTGGAGTCTAAAACAAGCATAAATGTCAGAGAGGCTCAAGGACTGCAGCTGTGAGCTGCATAGGTGAAGTATCTCAACAATTCATGAAGCCCACCTCAAACCCACAAAGTCCACAAGTCCGATCATTAGTCAGATATCAGCCTCAAGCCATGTTCACGTATGCATTATATTTTTTTTACCAGGGTAAGTCTCATTAAGGCAAAAAAAAAAGCCGCAAGGCACGAACGGGAACGTTTCCGTTCACTCAACCAGGGTCGTGTCCACATTCTGCGGTGTCTTGTCTTTTTCTTTTTGGCTGTGTTTTCTGAACAAATCACTGCACACACAAGGCAGCTGTGGCCGCCAAAAGATCTTTGTCAGGAATACCCAATATAAAAAATATGTAAAGGTTTTTTTTAATGATATAACCAATACAAAAGTTGCATATTTGCTTGAAGAATAAGATGAATCTCCCTGTGGCAGACACCTGGGTTAGCTCCTACTATCCATCTTCATATTTACAGTAAGTGTTATGTTGTAGGTAACTAAATATGAATTATACCACAGTTAGTTCCGACCCTACAATGTGATTGGCTGAGAGGCGTTTTATGAGTGACCTTATCAGCTGGTAATGCACTGTAACTGAAGCTCTCCATGTATTACTCTACCACATTACAGGTAACCTAGGAAAAATGCAGCGCTTACAAACCAAATCTGATATCATTATACACCACTGGCGCTGGATTCCATCGGCACAGTGTAGAAACGCCATGTCTCCAATAGACGCGGTCCCACAAATAAATAAGCCCAGCGACTTGAAAATATGCATTGTTACACACCTTATCAGCTACCAATACCAGGTTAAGAGTTGTTATTCTTAAAATAAAAGCTTGAGTGAATATATTTTCCAGTTAATATTGGGTATTTTAAGCTGAATGTAGGGTGGACTCTTGTAATTCCGCAGGTCTCACCGCTGGGGGGCGCCGAAGTAAACAAAACTTTTAATTCTTAAATCTTTCAGTCAAACGAGCGCTGTACTCTAATTTACACAGATTTCTCTCCTAAAAAACGGTTATTTGGGTGAGTAAAGCACTTCTGTTTATTTATGGTTTGCTTAGATTTCCACAATTTTGACTGAAATGGCCGATAATAAAGAGCTTACAGCGCAGCTACAAAAGGAGCAGCTATGGAACAGTTTTAACTTGTTAAAACATCTTTTATAACCAAACCGATCGCATTTTCTCATCCTCTTTAACTCAAAATCTTTTAATAAACAGTGATAATGGAACTGTGGTATAATCGCATTAATACACTCAAGGTTCATGCTATAACGTGTCATATTGGCACAGTGCCAAAAGGACACGTTATAGCACTCCCTCTCTTGTATTATTGTTTAATTATTGAATGCAATTCTTTATGGTCACTCGGCATAAGGCTAACAATCTCTCTGAGTGATGTTTGAATGTAATGTTTAAAATTTGTTTTCACACTGAATATGCAAACAAGAGCAGGAGGGGGCACTGACCCTCTTCCCTCCAACATCAATAAAACTCTTAAGGGTAGGTTTGGGGTAAGGGCTGGTTTAGAAGTCCGTGCTTTTCTTATGACATTTATTAGAAAATCAATGAAATTGGCAATTCCTTCTTCTGAGGAAAGATTTTCCATCAATTTTTCATGAGGTCAGGTTTTGTGTCAGATGAAAAAGGTTCCCAGGTTATTAATTATCACACCAAATGAGGCCAAAGTTGAAAGACTCAGACCTTTCCCAGACTGACGAATCCCAGAGGCTGTTAAGATTGCATCATCTAAACTTTCTTTTGAACGTTTGAGTCTAAGGCTAGTGTCTCTAAACAACTGCAAGTGACTGGAATTAAAATGGGCCATGTGTTTAGACATTATTCATCTGTTCTTTTTGGACATAGTTTTGGAAGAAAAAAAAGCTAAGATTTGTTGTTTTAGTGTCAGAATATGTATGTAAGTAAAATCCCAATAGTATTGGGAGTATTGATTTCAATCACAATTATAAAATTAGGAAAAATATCTTCAAAGTCTTCTTCTTGAAGATGTTTGTGATCTGATGTATACATTTTTTCTAGATTACAATCAGTTTTGAGAGAATTCAGTTTGGATTCAGATGGTTTCAGATCACATGTTTGTTTTAGATTCAGTTTTTATTTATTTTCAGTATTTCACTGGAATTACTTGGGTTTAAACTGTATTTTTTGAGGTACAGTTGGGTTCAAGTCTGTATTTTCAGTCTGTATTTTGAAACTGGACACATTCGCTCGCATTTCCTTCTAAATGTACTTTAAAGGTACAAGAATATTACTTACGTTTTTTAGGTTTTGAGGAAAACAGATCAAACAAGGACTTTAAGCGGATTTAGGATACTGCTATTCTAAATACCATGTCAATACACACATCCTTCACTTGTGACAAGTGACTCAGATGCTGGATGCAACTCAAATATTAATTAGCTTCGAGTTCTAAAGGGCAAGATCGATAAGGTTATGAGTGATTATAAATTATTATAAATTATAATGATTATTAGGCTGAGCTAAGCTTTCCTTTCTTAAAAGTACAAGATTTCTTAAAATCTAGTGTGTGCTTTTACACAGTGAGTGGAATACATTAAATATTAAATATTTTTTTAATGAAATAACAATAAAATTAAAAAAGGTCAAAAAATAAGGAACATTTTCTGTAATCTATAAACAAAAGTTTATATCTGCAAAAATATTCATAACAATGCATGCAAAAAATGATCTGTTACCCCTGCTAACAGAAAGTAATATAGAAATTTTGTTAAACTTTGTCATTTCAAAGTATTGTGGCAGTGGAGTATTCCCATGATGCTTTAGGTTTTGTTTGGGATTTGCATTTAGGTAAAGGAAAACGATGTCTAGTAGCGGTTCTGTTTAGTATTGTATTTAGTATTTGTTTATTATTTGTAATGAGTTCTGAGTTGTAGGTAAATTAGCTGATTTCAATGATTTGAGGAATAGCTAAAGTTCACGTATTCTGTTCAGGATTTCGTCTGCAGTGGTAAAAGGTAGGCTTAGTTTGGATAACTCGCTTTTAAAACAACTGAAGTTTTCTTAAATATTAGTATATCATTTTTTTGTGGAATTTCCAACTTATATGGTCTTTTGTTTATAGACAGTATTAATCAGCAAACTAAAATATTTTTTTTTTAACCAAATAGTTTAAAAATAAAAAATCAAAATTTGTCCCACTAAATGTCTCCAATAACTGCGTAGTTACACATTAACAATCAAAATACTCCATTCTAATATAATATGTGTATTTTATATATGAATTTTACCAGTCAGGTTGTAAGAAGCAGTAAAGCCACTCCGCTAAAGTACAGCGTTTTACATGAGGTTCAGCTTAGTTCTCCAATATTAAGACTCGAGACTGGAGCAGTATTTGCAATAGCTGCTAACCACGCTAAGCGCTAATTAGCTCTTTCGTCATTCGGAGGTGAGTATTATCTGCCTGTAGCCTGCTGCTAACCCTGGCTAGCACTGCTGCGCTAGTATTAGCATTACCCATTAACCGCGTAAAGTGCTAGTTCTTTGTCTATTCAGAAGTGAGTATTATGATTAGCATTAGTTGCTAACGACAGCGCTAGCTCTGTTGCTGTTCAGAGGTAAGTATTATCAGCCTGCATGTTTACCGTGTTAAAACTTTCGAAAACTTTTTAAATCTGTTGCTGTACAACATATGCACACCCCCTCTTATGCACTGTAATGGAAAGTAGTTTGCTTTTTTAACCACTAAAAAAATCTGTATTGTGATAATAGTAGTATTCTTTTTTCTTTTTTCATTTTGTATTTTTCAGTATAATTGATTTTGTAGTTTGTGGTAGATTTTATGTTACATTATTTTTATTATTATTAGTATTAGTATTTGTTATTATTATTATTATTATTATTATTATTATTATTATTATTATTATTATTATATATTTTTTAAATATGTAATCTGTGTATAAAACTCCACTGTACTGTATAAAACTGTACTGTATTTAAAAAATCTACAGTAAAGGTTTACATTTTTTTGTTTCTACTGAATGTTTAAAATTGTTAAACTATATTAAACTTGACCATTTATTTGGTTTAAAAAGTTTATTCATTAAATTAATAAAATATTTTTTTTCATATTTGTCACAAATTATATCATCATCACAAACATACCCTGTAGCTAAACAGCCTACCAATGCACTTAGCTAAGTACTTAGAAAAGTTAGTTATAGTAATTGTAGTTATAGCTAGCTAAGCTAAATACAATAATTATCTACAGTAGATTTAGATAACTAAAATAGTATGTCAACAGCTAATAGCTACTGATAATTATTGTAACTTTCTGACAGGTGATGTACTCACTCTCAAGGTAACCTAAACCAAAGGTAAAATTATTTACAGTTATCTTAAACTACTATCATCAAATATACGAGAGGTAAAGTTAGAATAATGTTAAAACAGTAAGCTGTGTGACAGGAGCTGTAAATGTGGATAGTGTCTGACCCATGTGTGTCAACCTGATGTAGAAATACAAAAATTTCTTCATAAAGTAAGAAAGGAAATTGCCATCAGCTGCCGGAGCCCTGAAAGAGCACAATTGGCCTTGATCTCTCTGGGTGGTCTGGGTGCTCTAAAGGGTAATGTCAATCAGCACAAGTCGTCTGTGAGCTGATGTATCGGAACCGGGTTGCTGCGCTTTCCTCCGAGCGTGCTGTGATGCTACTCGGCAATCATGCATGAGCAGCAGTTCAGAAAGAGGCGGGGTCTGAAGAAACATGTATCGGAGGAGGCATGTGCTAGTCTTTACCCTCCGGGTGTTAGGGCATTACTAGTGATAGGGGGAGTCCTAATGAGTGTGTTGAAATGTAATTGGCCTTGAAAATTGGAGAGAAAATGCGATAAAAGAAACACAACGTTGCCCCATGTTGTGCATTAGAGGGATGGTGATAGAATTTTTTTTTTTTTATTTAAAAAAATGAGAAATGAATTAATAAAACAAAGATGTATTATGATCAAAAACAAGTTAATTGAGGAATACCTTGAATACTAAATGATTGATTGAATTTATTGCAAAGATATAAGAAAGATTAGAAAATAAAAAAACAGTCAGGTCACTTTTGAGCCATGTTGTGCATTAAAGGGAATAGAAAAATGAAAAAAAAATAATAATAATTGGGAAACTTATGGGGATATTGAAGTTATATGGAGGACTGAAAAAAAAACACTTGCAACAGATATCTATTAGGAACAAACAGACAATATATATAAAAATATATATATTTTATTAGTTATTGGACAGTTTGCAGTTGCACAGCAGACAAAGAAGGCTCCTCACACACTTTTCTCACAGTGTTGCATTTCTTCTTTTTTTTCTAAAGCACATTTATAAAACAATGCCATCTTTCTTTCATCACAATCGATTTTTGGAGCGTCACAAATGTTCCAAATGAAGAGCATGGAAAAAAAAACAGATCTCTTCAGGAGAGCAAATAAAAGACATCATAAAAGACATCAGCTCTCCGTCTGAACAGCTGGTGGAGAGATCCGTCTGTGGCTGCTGTGTAAAAACAGAAAGCAGAGAGTCCTGCACTCCGAAACAAAAGATCACTTAGAAGATAGTAAAACAAAAAAATCATTACATTCAGACAAAAAATCAGCTTAAAAGGAAAACGAGAAGAATGCAGATTCCACGGACAAACACTGTTCATATGATATGGACGAACATCTCACAGTCAGATGGAGACTAAAGCATGAAATCCATTTGTCTTGCTTATGAATAGAATATTAATGTCCTGGTTGGTGCTTTACTTGACCTTTTGCTCAAAGCTATGCTGAAAGGCTTGCTAATCGAACTAAAGCCCACTACAGGTTCATCAGTTCAATGTGGGAAAAAAAAAGAAAGACAATATGGTCAGTAAACACCACCAGTTATATTTTACGGTCGACTGCAGAACGTCCATGAAAAGCACAAGAAAAGCCTGAAGTTCCTCAAGAATAAATAAGGCAGATCGATGTCTTTGAATTTCACTCCAAAATGTGAAAATCTTTAGTGTCAGTGTTGCCATCTGGAGTTAAATAAGTAAATGATGTGGGGTTGATGCTGCAGTTGGTCTGCAGGTCTAGGTTCAGCAACAGTATGTTCTGAAAGAATGAGGTCAGCTGACTACCTGAATATACTGAATATAGACCAGGTTAGTGGTTCAGGGAGCATGAGATCATCATTTTCACACATGGATTGAGAGAGTTCACCACAGAGTCCAGATCTTAACCTCATTGAGAATCTTTGGGATGAGCTGGAGAAGCACTGCTTTGTGCAGTGGTCAGACTCTACCATCATCAATGTTGTAAGATCTTGGTGAAAAATGAATGCAACACTGGCACAAAGCTTATTGAAAAAATGCCACAGTGAATGCGTTCTGCAATCAAAGCTAAAGGCTGTTCAACAAAATATGAGAGTGCGTGACCTTTTTTTTTGGTGGTGAAGTGTAACGATGATACTGTTTGGTGTCAGTTCCTTGTTCTTCATGATGCTGTTTGTTCACTCGTGTTTTATAACAAACCACTGAGTCCTTCATACAACAGGTGTATTTATACTGAGACTAAATTATACGCCGCTGAACTCTATTAACTAATTAAGTGACTTCTGAAGGCAATTGATTGCACTGGATTTCATTTGGGGGTTTTAAAGTAAAGGGGACTGAATACTTTTGCATGTCAATTTTTTTTCTTAGATTTTTATTTGATTAAAGGTCTCCTTCTGCTAAAATCCACTTTTTCTTGTTATTTGTGAAACATACTATAGGTCTCTCTGAGTTGTATATTCATCCTGCATATAAAACTGTTCTTCAACCCCCATTGTCTGCAGTAGCTAGTAAAAAAAATACTCAGAAAAACGACGGGATCAGAAAACGCACACAGGTCTACGTCAGCCCTGCGGCCGAGCGCCGATGAGAGTCTGAAGTTTAAGCGTTAATTTTACCTAGCACTTAGTGCTATATCTTTACAACTAAGGATGTATTTTGACAACATTTTGCAAATCAGAGGTGATATGTTTGCATGTATGAATATCCTGAACAGAATGAACATGAAATCCTGTCCTTGACCTCTAATCTAGTGAACTAAAGCAGGGTTATACAGAAACACTGGAACACTTTTTTTTCACCCGGCTCAAATGGCATTTATTCATACTAGAGACCACAGGTAGACATTTTAAAATGAATGAAAAAAACGATGGAATGAGACCTTTAACATTTTTAATTGCATGCTTGCAACACAATTTTGAAAAGGTGTCAATTATTTTGTCCGGCCAACTTTGGCCAACACAACGACTTGTGTGAAATTATGTCAATTTTGCCCTTTTTCCATGCATTGCCTGTGGCATTGTTTCAATAAGCTTCTGCAATGTAACACGATTTATTTCAATCCAGTGTTGCATTAATTTTTCATCAAGATCTTGCAGCAGCATTGATGATGGTAGAGTCTGACCAAAGCCTTCTCCTGCACATCCCAAAGATTCTTAATGAGGTCAAGGTCTGGACTCAAGGTGTGGATGATGGTCTCATGCTCCCTGAATCACTCTTTCACAATTCCAGCCCCATGAATCCTGCTCCCTGAATCATTCTTTCACAATTCCAGCCCCATGAATCCTGGCATTGTCATCTTGGAATATGGCCGTTTCATCAGGGAAAAAAAAATCCATTGATGGAATAACCTGGTCTATATTCAGTATACTCAGGTAGTCATTTGACCTCGTTCTTTCTGCACATACTGATGCTGAACCCAGACCTGACCTGGCCAGACAGTGTATATTCCATGTATTCGCTCAGCTACACTGTAACAAGTTTATTAGTCAAAGACTAATTATCAATAACGATTGATTGACTGCTGTATTTCTCAACAGGTGATTACATTAAAAGATCACTAATTATGAATAAAAAAAGAAATGAATGGTGTCACATTCTGAATGAATCAGGATTAGGTGAGTCGTTTTCAGACTGTACCTGAGAAGATGGTTTTGATGTTCAAGAGCCACCACTTTGTATTGAAACCTTCAGCTGTTCTGGTGCTAAAAGTTTCCCACTTGCTAATTTTATAAGACCTTTTCTTGCATAATTGTGTCCCTGAGAACTTGGTCTACATTTCCTTATTGGAATAAACATTTTGGGATGTTCTGAATATCAAACCAAACACTGAAATACAGTGAGACATTTAACTTTCTCAGTATAAGAACAATACAGTCAGATTTCCAAATGCATATTTCTCCTGAAGAGGTTCACAGAACATATGTTAGTAAATATTTTGTGTGTAAGCTTTCTTATTGTGAACAGTGGACAAAAAACAGTGGGCTTCCAAAACCAAAAGTCCAATGTGATTCATTTCTGCACTTTTTAGAATAAGATGACAAGAACATTCATCTAAACAGTGCATTACAAAGCTCATACACCTTTTCCTAACAACAAGTCAGCATTTAAACATAGCCTCTATAATGTCTACACTGGACATGTTATATTGTAAACAACTGCAGACTGGTCTTGATGAGAATGAAAAAAAAATCTAGTTGTAGCCATTTTTTTTGAAGATGCTGTCATTTCGTTTAATGTCGTTTAATGTCTTAATTTTTAGGTGGGGGTCTCTCCGTGGTACAGCAGGCTAAGAAGCTGTCACTACGATCCAAATATCACGGGTTTAAATCCTGGGACATGCTGCATGGCATCAGCAGCTGGAGTCTGAGAGATGCCGGTCAGCACAGGCATCTGTTAGCTGATATATCAGAAGTGGGTCGCTACACTTTTCTCAGTATAGCTGGTCTTCACCCTCCTATTGTTGGGGTGCCTTTCAATTTGTGGAGAAAATGGGCTACGCTTAGAAATACATTTATATATATATATATATATATATATATATATATATATATATATATATATATATATATATATACAATGGTGTGATAAAGTATTTGCCAAGTACTTGCCAAGATGCATGAAAACTGATTATAAACCAGGGTTATTCCACCAAATATTGACTTCTGAACTCACAAATCACAAGGAGATTAAAAAAGGTAAAAGAGGAGAGAAGAGAGTGCAGGAGGGGCAAAAAAATAAATTAGTTAATAAAAGTCAGTTCTTTTTTTTTTTTTTTTCCTAATTATGTTACTATTAAATGTTTTTGACTGGGATATAAAACTGTTATAAAAAAACATTATTTGTTACAATATTATTAACTTAAAGATAAAAAGCAATACTGATAATAAAACCATTTAAACAAAATACTAAATCATACACTCAGTTGTTTAGTCATTTCTTCAAACATGTAACAGACATGTATTTTGGGCTAGTTTTAGACTGATTTTGGGCTGGATATTTTTGTTGGACCTGGCATAATGTGCCACAACATCAAACATAGCGGCTTCTGTCCTTACAGTAATATAGGGGATAAATGTGTTATGACATAGATATATTGTGTTTGCTGTTTTTTTTTTTCATCTTTGGCTTGATGTGAATCTGGGGGTTGTCGTTAACTTTGCAGAATAATTGAATAACAATAATTGAACAAATGGAAATGCTTCAAAATGACTTGGAATACAGGTTTTTACACTGATTTAAAAGTCCATTTTTTGCTTCTAACCTCATTAGTCCTTTAAGTGATAACCTAACAAGTTATTGTTATCACACTATCCATTGGGATTAAACTGGTTTCCTAGTCTTTCCTTTCTAATTTCCCAGAACTTTAAAAGGTACTTTTAGTTTAGCTGTTGCCTCTTCAGCTGTTAGGACAAGGTGTACGTCTTAAAACACTTCCAAAACAGAGGTGTACAAACAGGTACAGGTATTCTTTTGTTACCTTTAACACAACAGATGTGTTATCTGTGTTATCCCACCTGTTAACACAGACAGTGTGTTTAATCATGTGACACAAAAAAAAAGCGCAAAAAGTGTTTGTTAAAAGAGTTACTGTTTTAAAAGTCAAACATCATTGCAAAAAAAAATTGTGGAGAGTATAAAGATAGACTCTTGCGGCGCCTTTAAGCAACAAAGCAACGTTCAGCAGCACCCTAAGACCACGAATAGTGTGTGTTATAATCAGCCAGTACTGCAGTCTGAAGGTCTGGTCTTCTACGAGGGTCCCTCCACATTGATGGTTGTGACGGTGGCCATGAAGCAGCGCTGGAACAGTCGCTCTGGGTCGGCCGGCTGGTTGTCACAGTCCAGTTTGCCCCTGAAGAAATGCTTGCGCAACCCCTGAGGTCCGGACGGAGCCCTGGGCTGGCTCGGGCCTTCCTGTGGACCGGCCTCAACACCTGGAGAGCAAACCAGACAAGCATATCCCTCACAAAATACAGCAAAACATCAAACATTTGCAGAAAAAAAAAAAAAAAACGGATAATGTGTTTATAATAGGGCTGCCAACATTAAAGCATTAACGCATGGTATTAATTTGGAATGAGTAACGTTATTATTTTTAACTGTTCATTTGGGTGAGTAAAGCGCTTCTGTTTATTTACAGTAAGCTTAGATATCCAGATTTCCACTAAGGCTGATGATAATACTCTGAACAGCCAAAAAGCTAGGGCTTAGCAGGTATTGCTAATAATGCTCCAGTAGTGCTAGCCATGGTTAGCAGCAGACTACAGGCTGATAATACTCACCTCTGAACAGCCAAATGTCTACCACTTAGCGGGTAACTCTAATTCTGTTCTAGCAGTGCTAGCCATGGTTAGCAGCAGACTAGTGCGTGCGGGTATTGCTCCAGCAGTGCTAGTCAGGATTAGAAGCAGACTACAGGCTGATAATACTCACCTCTGAACAGCCAAATGTCTAGCGCTTAGCGGGTATTGCTAATACTGCTCCAGTAGTGCTAGCCATGGTTAGCAGTAGACTACAGGCCAATAACACTCATCTCTAAATGGCCAAATGGCTAGCGCTTAGCAGGTATTGCTAATACTGCTCCAGCAGTGCTAGTCAGGGTTAGCAGCAGACTACAGGCTAATAGTACTTTCCTCTGAACAGCCGAATGACTAGGGCTTAGCGGGTACTGCTAATACTGCTCCAGCAGTGCTAGTCAGGGTTAGCAGCAGACTACAGGCTGATAGTACTTTCCTCTGAACAGCCGAATGACTAGGGCTTAGCGGGTACTGCTAATACTGCTCCAGCAGTGCTAGTCAGGGTTAGCAGCAGACTACAGGCTGATAGTACTCTCCTCTGAACAGCCGAATGGCTAGGGCTTAGCGGGTATTGCTAATACTGCTCCAGCAGTGCTAGCCATGGTTAGCAGCACACTACAGGCCAATAATGCTCACGTCTGAACGGCCAAATGAACAGCGCTTAGCGGGTAATGCTAATGCTGTTCCAGCAGTGGTAGCCATGGTTAGCAGCATACTACAGGCCAATAATGCTCACGTCTGAACGGCCAAATGAACAGCGCTTAGCGGGTAATGCTAATGCTGCTCCAGCAGCGCTAGCCATGGTTAGCAGCAGACTACAGGCCAAAAACACTCATCTCTAAATGGCCAAAGGGCTAGCGCTTAGCGGGTATTGCTAATACTTCTCCAGCAGTGCTAGTCAGGATTAGAAGCAGACTACAGGCTGATAATACTCACCTCTGAACAGCCAAAAAGCTAGCGCTTAGCGGGTATTGCTAACACTGCTCCAGTGGTGCTAGCCATGGTTAGCAGTAGACTACAGGCCAATAATACTCATTTCTAACTGGCCCAATGGCTAGCGCTTAGTGGGTAATACTAATACTGCTCTAGCAGTGCTACCTGAGGTTAGCAGCAGACTACAGGCTGATAATACTTACCTCTGAACAGCTAAATGGCTAGCGCTTAGCGGGTAATACTGCTACTAGTTTATACTTACTCTTTTTAACTATTCATAGTCATTTTTAGTAGCCACTAACTAGTTCATAGTACACTGTACACAAAAAAAAAATTGAAGTCACGTTTTGCTGTAAAGTAAATAGTAACTTGAATAGAATCTCAAGAAAGATCTAGGTCTGTTGTTTGGAATCATTTTGAACATGAAGACAAACGAGTAAAGTGGCCACCAGATGTCACTGTGATGATTATGATGATTCAAACGTCTCTCAAGATCAAATCAATTGGTTCCCAAGGGGCGGTGACCCTGGTGGGCAAACTACACACTGATGGTGAGTAAGGGTTGGGGGATACACACCCATTATGGGAATGAAAAATAAATGACTTCATAAAACATATCTTATATATGATTAAATATTTATAAATAAATAATAATAAATAAATATGTTATGCCAGTAGTAAATATTTAATTCAATATTCAATCATATATTTACGAATATATATAATTCAATGCTTATGAATGTGTTATGAATCCATTTTGTAGATAACCTTCAAATAAAGTGTTACCAAATATCTCATAGCAGATACTGAATAATTCATAGTGGATACTGAACAATCCTGTAGGCTGAAAAATGTAAACTAAGGTAAACTCTATGATTCATAGGGTTTAAAACATGCAACCCCAATTCCAATGAAGTTGGACATTACCTTATTCATCATAAATGAAAACAGAATATGATGATTTGCAAAACCTTTTCAACCAACATTCAATCAAATAAGCTACAAAGGCAAGATATTTCATGTTTGAACGGATAAACTTGATTTATTTTTGCGAATATTCACTCATTTTGAAATTGATGCCGCAACACGTTCCAAAGAAGTTGAGACAAAAAACACCTGTTTGAAACATTTCACAGGTGAACAGGTTCATTGGAAAGAGGTGAGTCTCATGATCGGTTATAAAGGAAGCATTCCTGAAAGGCTCAGTCGTTCACAGGCACGGATAGGGCGAGGTTCACCACTTTGAGAAAAACTGCATGAGCAAATAGTCCAACAGACGTTAAGAATAACTTTTCTCAACATGCACTTAGAAGTGTAGGGATTTCATTAGCTCATCTCATACCATAATATCATCAAAAGATTCAGAGGATCTGAAGCAATCTCTGCAAGTCAATGGAAGAAGGCAGAAAACCAGCATTGAATGCCTGTGACCTTCAATCTCTAAGGCAGCGCTGCATTTAAAACCCATATCATGCTGTAATGGATCTTAATTACCATATGTGCTCAGGAACATTTCAGAAAACCATCGTCAGTGAACACAGTTCATCGCTGCATCTACAAGTGCAAGTTAAAACACATTTCACAGTCCACATTTCACATTGTATTTGGGGAAATCATGGACGTTGTGTCCTTCAAACCAAAGAGAAAAAGGACCGTCCGGATTGTTATCAGTGCTAAGTTCAAAAGCAGCATCTCTAATGGTATGGGGTGAGTATGTTAGAGAGTCCATTGAATGGGTAACTTGCACATCTGTAAACCACTATTAACACTGAAAGGTACATACAGGTTTTGGAGCACCGTGCAATCCTGCTTATTTCAGCAAGAAAATGCCGAGCCCCATTCTGCATGTGTTACAACAGCATCTTTCAATAAAAATGTGTGGTGCATTATGAAGCGCAAAATTCGATGACTGGTACCCAGACTATTGAGCAACTGAAGTTGAGCATCAGGCAAGTATGGGAAATAATTCCACCTACAAAACTTCAACAAGTAGTGTCCTCAGTTCCCAAACACTTAGTAAGTGTTGTTAAAAAGAAAGGTGATGCATAACAGCGGTAAACATGAACCTGTTCCAACTTCTTTGGAACGTGTTGCAGAAACAAATTAAAATATTTGCAAATTTTATCAAATATGCGCAAAAACCAATAAACTTTATCTGTTTATACATTAAATATGTTGAGCCCTTTTGTACACCCTTTCACAAGGTGCCTAGCGATGATCTTTGCTACTCCACACCCCATAAACCAGGGGTCGGCAATTAAGTTTGTCTGCGGGCCAGATATTTTTCAAACCATTATGTGGCGGGCAGCAAACAAAAAAAATTCTGTTTTGGAAATGAAGTGTTATGAAATGGAGTGCTTCAGACTAGTAGCTCTCTAGCCCAGAGGGTTGTTGAACCCAACTGCAGAACAATTGATCTCAAAGCAGGTAAAACCATGAAGAAAGCAAAAAATTAATAATTAAACACAATGCTCCTCATGTGGGATCGAACCCGTGTCATCAGGGTCCATGCTCTACCACTGCCCCGGCTAGTAAATTGAGACAAGGTTGGGGAAAAAAACGCCCTTATAATGAGGAAAGGAGCTCAAGAATGGCCGTAACAACGAAAACGGGTGGAAATAAAAGTCTTGCAGAGCGCGACAGAGAGACAGGGGGGATTGTACACAAAATCTCACCAGAGAAGCTTTTTATTTTATTATTTTTTTTCATTATCGTTCATTATAGTTTAAATAACCTCACGGGCCAGATGTTTCATGCTTGCGAGTCAAACCTGGCCCACAGTCCACCTATTGCTGACCCCTGCCGTAAACGGTCTATTTTCATGCCTTGCGCCAGCGCAGCTTATGTAGTGGTCTGGGAATTAGGTGTGTATAGGTAAATTTTTGGCGTGTTGCTATTTTGGTGGTGGAAAACACAGGTGTGCCACTGACTGAAATGAACCCAGACAACAGTCAATCGTCAGCGTCCATTCTTATAGGTGCACTGTTATCTCAACAATAAACAGAATAAAGAATGAAATAACATTGCTGTTTTCTTAAATGAGCTGCTGATGCACCTTCACAGAGTGAAGACGCACAAACCCCCCCACTGGTAAGATACGAATGCGCCAAAGCTCACCTCCCTCTTAAGGGAATGACAACTGACCCACTGATTGGTTTATTTCACATTCAAAAAAGACACAGCCATGATTAATTAAGAGAATTAGTTTATGACTTTTGCGCGTTTCGAGTTGCACAAGGTGTCTTCTTTGCGCCCTCTTGATACCAAAGACACACCACACATTCTAAATCACACTGCACGATCCGCAATTGACCGGTGTGCCCCTTGTGTTTGTAATGTATTAAATTAAATATAGGTTGAAAAGGATTTGCAAATCTTCGCATTCTGTTTTTACACATAAACATCTAAAAATCGTATTTAGATTTTAAGTGAGGACATATTTATGGTTCTGTTAACCCGAGTGAAGGTCAGTCCCAAGTTAATGGACATCCTCTTTTGAGAGATGTTTTTAATGGGCTCTGTGGAGATGATGGAAGGAATAAATGGAAAAGGCACTGGAGGCTCTTATGCTGAAGTGGTTTGTTGGTTTTCAGAGATTCATAACGAACATATTACCTCTTTTTGTGTACACAGAACGCTATTTATAGTTTACCAGATAACATTTTTTTTTCTTTTTCTTTTCGTTGCCAATTTTTGCTGTTAAAAGTTAATCTCGTGAAAAAAATAACATCTTATGTGTTTTTTTTTAAGCAGGCTGTGAGCTGAATTAAAACTGATTTATGCAAATCTACATGACACGACAGACAGCAAGCTGGTCAGCTGAGGCCACTGCTGAAGTGGGCATGCAGCGATAATCCTGAGACGGCTTATGATGCTTCATATGACGCTCACTTGATTCATGCGCTCTGCTTGCACAAACATAATCTTCATAGAAAAGTGAAAGGTATATACTTGTATACCTGTGACCTGAGGGGTCACAAAACTCATCAGTGTAAAAAACGGTTGTGTGAAATTACAGGAATCAGCTATCAGCAGTTTCTTGTACATTTAAAATGCCAATAAAGGATTGCAAATTTATAGTATTTCAATGTGAAGAAAGAATCAAGTATATGACTGTATAATACGAATAAGAACAGTCATTTACTAGCAAAGCAAATTACAGAACATTACATCCTTTTTTACAGTATATACTGACAATAGAAGCACAGCAAAATGACTGTACTGCAACAAACATGAAGTTATGCTTTGCAGTAAAGAAAATGTTAGCTTGCACAACCAGCAACCTACACTCTAGCCAGGCTGTCAATCATTACCTGCAATTTAAGCCAACAGCCAATGCACTGAAAAAAATGTTGCGTAAAATTTACTTAAAAAAAGTTTAGCAACTTTCTGCTATTGTTTTTTTTTAAGTAAATTTAATTTAATGTAAATTTAAGTAACTTCAACTCGGTTTCAAGACTTAAATGTTACATAGAGTAAAAAAGTGAACTAAACTTCAGTCAATCCTTTCTTTTAGTAACCTTTATTAATTTCTGCATACATTACCTAATTACAATTACTTCATTTATACAATATTATTATATATAATTTTAGTTAAAACACACATTCAAATATTTACATAATCTCAAAGATTTATTTTGTAAACAGACCAAGTCTCACTGTCTCAACACATGGACGGCATGTAATACATTCTTTTTAGTATACTAATATTAGTTAGTGTTTACTAAAAATAATAAGTGTTTACTTAAAATAATGTATTACATGCCATCCATGTGTTGATACAGTGTAACATGTGTGTTTTAACTAAAAATATGATATATATATGTTTACTAAAAAAAAAGAATTGATTCAGCAACAATAAATTGAGTAAAGTTTACTAAAAGAAAGAATTGACTGAAGTTCAGTTCACTTATTTACTATATGTAACATTTAAGTCTAGAAACTGAGTTGAAGTTACTTAAATTTACATGAAATTAAATATACCTAAAAAAGCAAATGCAGAAAGTTGCAAAAGTTTTCAAAAGTAAATTTTACGCATCATTTTTTCAGTGTGGGAGGCAGCCCTGGTAGGCACAGAGGGATAGACAGACATTAGACTGTATATAAGCAGTATAATGTATGGACAGTAAAAGTTGAAAAGTGAAGCTACTACGTCTCTTTTGCCCTCTGGTGGCTGGCTCCGGTATAACTTTTAACCCTCCTTATTTCTATTAATTTGAATGGGAGATGATGGCATTTTTAATCTAAAATTACACAACCAGTTATTTTTTGGGGGAAATTGGGTTCTGTACATTCTGCAAGCCCCCCTCCTGTGTTCATAGCCCCCAGTGTTTTTCTTTACATTTACTGTGTTTTATAGGAGTTATTTTGTGATATTTAAAGGGTTGTGGCGATGTGGTGATTGACGCGCTGGCTGTGGGCGTCCCCAATATGGGAGGAGGGGGTCTCAGACATGTGGGCGGGGTTTGGGCAGTTCTCACGGCGCGGTCTCACCTCCCACTTCTGCTGCTCCTGTTCTGGCTCCACTTTGCCTCTACTCTACACACAAGATGGCAGCTTCCATTTCGGCCATCTTTTGTACAGTCTATGTAACAGAGTAAGAAATATGTACTCAAAATATGGAGTAAACTCCACACAAACGAAGTAAGAGCAAACTGTTGCTTAAATTCCTCTCTCAGCTCAAATTTGAATGAAAATTTGCAAAAAAATGAGAGGGGTAGTTTGGGAGAGGCACTGGGTGATGTATGGGTTTAGGGGAGGCAGAGCTGATTGGTCTCTGAGCAGTGTGGCTCTGATAGTGAGATAGTGAGATGCAGATGGTTGGATGTCACCAAGGGGACAGTATTATTGATTAACTAATTTGCATACTGCGAGTGTCCGTGTACCAGAGAACACTGAAACATTATCCTCACCTATAGCACAGTTAATGACCTCAATAAAATAAAAGAGTTTTTTAAAGGTTAGGAAATGTTTATAGAATTTCAGCAGGACTGGTATGTTTCATTACTTAAAAGGAACACATTTCAGGTATTAATGTATGTCTATAGTAATAGATCCATACCTGGCACTTGGAGAGGCAGACCATTGTCCAATCCTCTGGGTTTGGTGGCAATGAAAAGGTAACAAAGTACACAGATAGTGATGATAAAGGCCAGCAGAACCACAGCAGCAATGGACAAACCCACCAGTGCGCCCACACTAAGAGAGAGTGAGAGAAACAGAGAGAGAGAGAGATATTAATGACCTTGTTCATAACTGATATTAACCTTTTTTTCTGATATTAACCTTAGTGTTCTTCTCAGAAGTGGAGACATACAATCTGTTACACGAGAGATGAGATGAAGAAAGGAGGTACCCAGCTAACAGAGAATGTTATAAGAACGTTTATCAACATTTTGAAAAGGTTCCAGGTAGGTTAACCTGTAACATTGTATGTTCCAGGTACGTTCTGAAAACATGTGATATAATAACACAAAGGTATTAAAACACTTCTTGCATAAAGTTGCCAGCTAGATGAATACGAACATTATGGAAACATTTAAAGTAAAAGTAACATTCCCAAAACCACAAATTAAAACACTGACATTGCAGCAATGTTTAAAAACGTTAAATAAAAGCGTTCTAAGAACATCCAGACATCTGATAGATTGAACATTCACAGAATGTTGACTGTAACGTTTAGACAATGTTCTACTGACCAAAATTCTATGTAAGAGGCTGTCCTTATCTCTGCTGTGATTCCGAAGTTGGTTTATATCAGTGGTGATTGCTCTAAGACTGCAAGGGAAGCTCAGCTTCCCCTAAAATGTAAAAGAATAAGTGATTAAATATATACTGTTGTGTGTACATGTCACTGATTAAATTTGCGCTACACTGCGCTGAAAGTTCAGAATCAGCTTCTTATCACTGGTAACGCCGCGGCTTTCCTCTCACTCATTCCCGCAACCTGCGATGTTTGCAGGAAACAAATTCGTTACTGTGGCAACACCACAAATTTATATAAGCACATAAAAACACACCCCAACCAGAACTCTGAGCTGCAGAGCAAACGGAAGGAGGAAATGAGGGAAAGCAGACCCCCAGCACCGAGACAGAGGTCCCTAGCAGAAGCTTTTCAGCATGTGCAACAATATCCAGTTAGCTTATAGTGAAGTGAAAGTAAGATTTAGTCATCTCCAGCATTGGATAGGCTAATGTTGTTTTACTAAATAAATAATGATACATTGCTCTCCCCTACACAAAAGTAGATGGTAGTAGTAAAAAGTATCGGTATTGGTATCGGTATCCGCAATACTGGCCCTGTATTTACTTGGTATTGGATCGATACCAAATTTTGGTACGCTCAGCTTCTGCATGATGATTGGATGATCTGTCTGAGGCGGAGTCCCTTTTTGATTGACAGCGAAATGAGCGAATCAGCGATCTTTGGGTTTAAACATGCGCGCTGGGAGCATTTTCTTTCTGTTCTGAGTTGAAACTGAGACTTTCCTAATCCTTATAGCGGCATTTTCTTTATTAAAAAAACGACTAGCGACAAATTCAGCTTCTATTTCTGGTGCTTTTCTGTAGCTGCTTGTGTTTGGAGACTGACTTCTGTTACTCTTTCTGACTTCTATCACTCTTTTCTATCGCAGTTTCTGTCCAGCGGATGCTGCTCAGCCCCTACACCGTCACAAAGCACTCACAGACGGACACACCAGTGCAAGCTGCACATGATGTCAGACAGTTTTAATGTTGTGGACGGATTTTGGAGAAGCCATTTGATAGTCTTCCTTACGAAGAAAAACTTAAGAGTTAAACAGCAGGGCAGATCAACTGATCAGATTAATTTGGTGTAAAAGGTGGGGAAAAGTAACAGGTATTTTCAGCTGTTCTGGTTTGATGAAGTGAGCTGGCTGACTGGAAGTGCTGTAACAAATAAAATGTACTGATGGCCATGCCTCTTGATGAAACTATCTCAGGACATAAATGAACAGGGGCAAGTAGTAAGTATTGTGTTATCATTAAAAATAATTAAAATAATTAAACATATTAAAGGGATTATTCAAGGAAATTAAAACTGTTCAAAAAGGAAATAAATTTACCTGCATTTTTTTCCTTTACCAACTTTCTTCATGTCATAGGGTCTTTTTTATGTAATTGTTCAATGTAAAGAATGGGTACCTTTTTGTTGTGTAGTAAAATAATGCCTTTTGTTTACAAAAAAAAAACATCTCAGGGAGAGTAGAATTTACTTATAAATAAAACGACATATGTTAAGCTTCCCCTCCTTGAAAGACCAGCATCCGCCACTGGTTTACATATATTTTATTTGTCAAACGACAACTTGCATTTAATTTGTGTTACACAGACAGGAGAATGTAGAATCCAGGGTCTTCCCAAAGACTTTATGGTTTACAAGACTCTAGACTAACTTTAAAACCTTTAAAACGCCTAAAATTAGATGCTATTATTAAGGGAATTTACATATTTGGCCATATTTTGATCAAATGTGTACCTAGTTAAGTCAAAATTAAATAGAATAGATTTTCTTTATTGTTCTTGGTTTACAAGTGTTTACAAGTCTAAAAGTTGATTTGATGACTTTTATTATGAAATTTAGTGGATAGTGGATGCAGTGGCTAGCGGCTAATCGGCTAACTGTATTTCCGAGCGACATCAATTTATGTTTTTACTGTGTTTGTGCTGCTTAGTGTTTGTAGATTTTGTGTTTTTATAGGATATCTGGATTATGACTATAGTTTACTCCAGTTTGTAGTTAATACCTTTACAACACCGGAATGCAGCTGTCGTTCCAGTGCTAGCTAGGCTAACGGACTGCTGGTGTTAATGGAGATGCTAACGGCTAACTGGCAAAATACAGAAAAGTCCAGAATCGTCCCGTATTTGGGCAGTAAAATACGCGTTCCGTATTGAATTGATCCGGGACGCGATTTGTCCCGTATTTTTGAGGTGAGTTATTAAGGCGGGTGATTTGTTTCAGACAGAGACACCGCTGCGGTGCTGCCCCCCTCCGCTGGAGAACAGTCACTCCTTCTAAACAGAGCCTGCGACTTTCATCGGTCATGACACGGAGACTCACAACCAGTCAGAAGCACAGCCTCTGTTCAGAAGTGGCTGTTCTACAAGCGGAGGGGGGGCATACATACATACAGTACTGTGCAAAAGTTTTAGGCACCTGTGGGAATTCAGGAAAGAAAAAGCTTCTTATCTGTGAAGTAAGTGTTTATTAGCTCAGTAAAACACTAAAGCATTACAATAAATACAAACAGCAATTTTACAAAAAGCAGAGCTTTTACAGCACCGTTTTCCTTAAAACATTCCCTAATCTTTCCGGTAAAAACATTTTTTTATTTTATTGCTGAGATAAATGAATACATACATAATCATTTCTTGTTGTTTAGTTTTTGTTTGCATTCTACATTTTTGCACTAATTCTTTTACAATATGTGGTTATATTCCAAATATATGCTGTTTTGCACTGTTAAAAGAAACCCCTTGAATTTTTTTACCCCCCCCCTCCCTTTTTTATCAGATCCATATCAACACTCAAACGGTTAACTGGTCATGCTAACAGTATTTCTGAGCTAAATTAATCACTGTTTTCTTAATGAATTATGTTGAAAAGAGCCTCCGTCGTATTCTGAGTGATGTTGAAATATAATTATATCACAGTGGGGTTCCGCCCTTCACTCGCTCTGATTGGTTTACACAGGGATATGAGCCTTGAACCACAAGAAGACGGCTAGTAGCGCTGGTGTGACTGGAAAAAAAATAATGGCCACACTGTTGAGAAATTAGGTTGCATGTGCGACCAAATTGGTGTTAAAAATTCCAGCAGCACTGCTGTGTCTGATCCACTCGTACCAACACAACACACACTAACACACCACACCATGCTAATCAGTGTTACTGCAGTTTTGAGACACAGCTGCTCTGTGGTGGTCCTGTGGGGTGGATAATAATGTATGCAGCCAATCACAGTCTACTTACAAGCAGGTCACTCAAGATATCTGAACATTTATATGTATTTAGTCAACATAGCAAATGGTGACCTGTAGTGCTTGCTGACACCACTACAAATTAACCCATAATTGACCTCTATTATTCACAACTCACAAATGTTTTTTTTTTCTTCAAGCTTCAGTGACCTTCTTACATGTTTAGAAGGGAAGAAAGCAAATTGTATTGCTATCGAATGGTAGTACAAAGGAATACACACTTGGGAAGGATGTAGCTCTGGCCTGAAGGTTAGAGGAGTAGCCTTGCAACAGGAAAGACCCGTGTTTGATTCCCTGAAGAGCTAACCTTCTACTGCTCCACTGGTGCTGTAGCTGTAGCAGAAGCTCCATGGGGTGGAATGATCCTTATAAAAGAACAACTAGGCAAAAATGTATTAGTTAAATGTATGCACAATGTAAACACTAGTGAACAAACAGCATCATGAAGACCAAGGAACTCACCAGAGAGGTCAGAGATAAATTTGTGGTGAAGTTTAAAGCAGGGTTCTCCCTAAGAGCACTGTTTAATCGATCATCCAAAAATGGAAAATGTATTCTACAACTGCAAACCTACAAAGACATGGCTGTTCACCCAAACTGACAGATCAAGCAAGAAGAGCACTGATCAGAGAAGCAGCCAAGAGGCCCATGGTCACTCTGGAGCAGGGGTGTCCAAACTACGGCCCGCGGGCCGCTCCAAAAAAGGAAACGGGACACCCCTGCTCCAGAGTGACCATGGGCCTCTTGGCTGCTTCTCTGGTATTTTAGAAATAGAATGAAAGTTGGCCCGCTGTTAAGCAGGTTTTTATAATGTGAGATTCAAAGTTTGAACGCTAGGTGTCAGAAACGGGACAAAGAGTCTAAAAGCGGAGAGGGTGCACATTTCTAGTGCAGAAAAACTGGCCAAAGAGTCCAAAAGCGGAGAGGCTGCGCATTTCTAGCGCAGAAAAACAGGGCAAAAGAGTCTAAAAGCGGAGAGGGTGCGCATTTCTAGCGCAGAAAAACGGGGCAAAAGAGTCTAAAAGCGGAGAGGGTGCGCATTTCTAGCGCAGAATAACGGGGCAAAAGAGTCTAAAAGCGGAGAGGGTGCGCATTTATAGCGCAGAAAAACTGGCCAAAGAGTCTAAAAGAGGAGAGGGTGCGCATTTCTAGCGCAGAAAAACTGGCCAAAGAGTCTAAAAGTGGAGAGAGTGTGCATTTCTAGCGCAGAAAAACTGGCCAAAGAGTCCAAAAGTTGCCGTAATTAAGGAGTTTAATATTAAGAGACATCATGAAATTAAACATCAACTTGAAAAATCTTATTTTATACAAGACTGTCAAAGATTAAGATAGTAAGTCAAGTAAAATGGTGTGTAAATGAAATAATTAAATGAAATTATTTAAAGTGGTATATTTCATTATTTGTTTTATTACAGAGTTTGTGGCCCGTGACTTCAAATATATTTCTCCTTCTGGCCCCCAACAAAAAAAATCCACAGCTCACAGGTGGAAGAATCTGTCGTAAGGGCTAAAATCTCAGTCTCTAGACGCGCAAAGCTAGTAGAGACAAACCCAGTTAATCCACAATTAACTGTTCAACGTTTCTGATGGCAGTATTTTTCAGTTCATTTACAGTGTATGGATACCTATAACTGCACAGTACTATGGCAATTAAACCCCCCAAACATATATAGTACATATGGTTATTGGAAACAATAATTACAGTATTATAATGTATTTATTTATGCCTCAATAAGCTCTTGACGCTGCAATCTTTCTCCAGAGTGAATTACTATAATTTTACATTTTTATAATCTTTACTGGAAACGTTTGGTCATTAACTTATTGTTAAGTTTCTTTTAACAATGGTAACATGTTAAAGTTATATACAGTGCTGTGAAACAAGTATTTTCTCCCTTTTTGTTTTTGTTTTTTATCTCATTTACATTTTCAGAAGAACCAACACATTTTAACATCAGACAAATATATGCTGAGTACATATAAAACAGTTTTTAAATTATAATTACATTTATTACAGAAAAAAATCTATTCAAACCAACTTGGTATTTGTCCGTTTACTGACAGTGAGACTTCTCTGTGGAGAAATTTTGTTCTGCTCTGAGCCATTCGGAGGTGTACTTGCTGGTGTACTTTTGGATCATTGTCCTGTTGCAAAACTCAAGTATTCCTGAGTTTAAGGTCACAAACTGATGGCTGGATATTCTCCTTCAGGATTGTCTGGTAAAGATTAGAATGAATGGTTCCATCAATTACAGCAAATTGTCCAGGTCCTAAAGCAGCAAAGCAGCCCCAGACCATCACACTGTTTTACAAACCATGTTTTACGTTCAGTATAATGTTCTTTTTATGAAATGCTGTATTCATTTTACGTCAAATGTTGGACAATTGGACATACGTCTTTGAAAAGTTCCACTTTTGTCTAGTCAGTCCAGAATAGTACAGAATATTTTTAATAATCCTAATAATCAATAAGATGTTTGCAAGTGAGACCTGCAGTTCTTTAGATGTTGTTTTAGGTTCTTTTGTGACCTCCTAGATTAGTTTCTATGCTCTTTTGGAGTAACTTCACTCCTGAGAGGTTTCCCCAGTGTTCCTTGTTATCTTTTCTAATGACTTTTCTAATAACTTTTTCCAGACTGATATGTTAAAATGTAGGCATGACAAAAAAAAAAAATACTTTTTACAGCACAGGATGTAGATATGGCTTGGCACTCCATCCTGGGTTAAAGCTCTTAGTGCTTGGTGGTTGTGTACAGAGTATACAGTGTGCAATTAGCTCCTGATTCTCAACTGTATGGGTTATTTGCGTGTAGGGTGCTTGTTGTAAAGCATCCTTGGATTTCTTAAAAGGTTATATATAAGGGTTTATTCATCTGTTCATGGACCATCAAGTACAAATGAAAAAACTATGAGTACTACAGGAACAAAGGAGTACTTAAGGGTGCCTTGAGTCATTACAGACCATAAAGCAACCCTACCAAGCTGGATTATACAGACTGAAATTGACAGGGACAAAGGTGCCACAAGGTTATCATTACACTACAGAACAAACTTGATCTTCCCCCTTTATATATGTTTTTTTACCTGTTACATGTGTGCTACATTTACTTATTAGGTTAAGTGGTTCCTTGACTAAGGTTATGTAAAGCATATCCACATTCATTACAGTTTGTATGTAATGCATTAGTAGAGGGGGCTTGGGCAACAATCAGGGTCTGAAAATAATGAGCTTTCAAAAGCTTTCCATTACGCTGATAGTAATAAGATTACAATTTCTTTGTATTCTTGCCAACATAGAGGGTCTAATGTTGGTGTTTTATTCTGCTAGAACATTTCATTGCTGGTATTGCAAAGCTACACGTTTTCAGATGTAGAGCACTTCATAGACCTGCTCTGCTATCTAATTACTCATATACTTAAACATTGAAAACATAAAAAAAAAATCAAGGTAACATTTTCCATTGACCCTTATTAAAGCGGCTGCCTGTAGTAGGGGTGGGCGATATGGCTCTAAAATAATATTACGATATTTCAGGGTATTTTTGCGATAACTATATACTTGGCGATATAGGAAAACTAAAATAATTCATTCATTTCAGGAATATAGTATAAGAGTATAACAGCATAATCATAATGTGGCAAAATAAATAATATAGCATAAAATAATATAATGCAGCAAAAAATATTGCAGAATATTTAGTGCATGCATATAAACTGCAAACTAAAACAATTATACAATAAATACACCTAAAGCTTCATAGAAAATAATAGACTACTTATAAGACAGAACAGCCCTATTATCACGATATGGATTTTTAATATCATGATATTTCTGTGTCACGATATATTGTATACGATATAATATCGCCCACCCCTAGTCTGTAGTATTTAGTTTCTAAACTGAAAGCAGGGGCATTTCTGAGTGAAGAAGGGATAATATATTGTGTTTAATGATACCAGTGTGCTGAAATGACCAGCCCTGTTAAGCCTAATATAATTATTCTAAATATTGGGGTTTCGGGTCCCTTTTCCTGGGAGTTCTCTTGGCCACGTCACGTGTCTTTAAGTCACATGTATAGCCTCTAAAAGAGGATCTGGCCAGTGTTGCCAACTTAGCGACTTTGTCGCTATATTTAGCGACTTTTCAGACCCTCTAGTGACTTTCTTTTTAAAAAAGCGACTAGCGACCAATCTAGCGAGTTTTTGCGGTGTTATTGGAGACCCGTGAGCCCCGCCCACAACACTCACATACAGAGCACACCCACACCGCTCCACATCCATGCTGCACATCAACTGCACATGCCCAGAGCTGCCGCTGACTGACCCCGCCCCGTATTTACAGAACAGGATGTAAATATAAACGCATCTTCAATGTGACACGAAAAAAAATCACTGAATTTAACTCACACAGTCTCAGTCACTTATTCACCACGTAGCCTGTCACTCACCTCCTCCACAGTGTCTGCCTCTTTGTAAAAAGCTGAACATCTAGCTAGCTACCTTATCATTGAACAATTTGTCTATAATAGGTTTGAAAAAAAAAAAAATAAGAAAAAAAAAAAAAAAAAGTAGAATAACAGTTCCGGCTAACTGCTTCTCTTATAGTTATTTTAAGAAATGACTCCCTATTTAAAAAGCTAATTTAAAAAGCTCCCTATTTAAAGAGTTCATTTGTAACATTTCTAACATATTTATGGTGTTTTTTACTCACTTTTTTCTCTCCCACAACGTTAATCCTTTACAGCTTCAAAAACATGTATTATGCAAATTAGGCGATGACGTCATTTAGCGACTTTTAGGACAGCCAATAGCTACTTTCCTTACTGACGAGAGAGAGGCGGCAACAGCGGAAAAAAGTTGAGATATTTTCAACTTAATGCAAATGAGAAGGGAGTTTTGCTAGGCGGTAGTCAATCAGCACCATGCGGACACCAACCACAGGCTGAACTACAGAGTGAGAAAACGAGTACAGCTATTTCAGACTTTACTCCTTTACTCTACATTACCTCTCTGTTTGATTGCAGAGACGGAGGACAGGCTGGTCCTGAGCTGGATATTTTAGCAGGGTTCACCGGGCGATAAAGGAATGGATTTTAATAAACTTGCTTGTGTGTTGGAGAAAGGGCCTGGCAGCGATGCCGTGCCGCTGCAGTTTGAACTTAACTTACTGTTACTGAACGCGCGCGGCTTGATGGAGCAATGAAGATTCAGTTGGGGAAACTCAGACCTCAGTAGCTCATTCACTCAGTAAAAACAAAGGAGAGTCCGCGCTAGGATTAATATTGGACTGGCTATTTCAGTTATTTGGCTTTTACTACTATCTTCTAAAACGCTGTGGATTTTATTGCCTGTATCATAGTGTAGCTGCTGTAGTTACCTTGCTAGATACTATATATATATATATATATATAAGGTTATACTGTAAAAGGTGATTTGTGTAGTCACAAAGTTCTTACCCAATACTTGGGCTGTGAGTCTGTTTGGGTGGCGATATGGTAGTGAGTCAGTGTGTTTCAGGGGCTGCATCCTTTGAAGGACTCATTTGAAGGCCGATTACGTCACAGCGGAGCGACTAGGCTGTCCCATTTCAAAGGCTCCTTGAGGCCGACGAATGCGCCCTACTTTTCCTCGGAAACGAAGGATGCACAGGGTGTATACTTCACAGCCCACAGTATCCCAAGATTCATTGCATGTCGGCTTATTTCAGCAAATAAAATAGCGGTGTCAGCTGTATTATGTAGTATATTTAGTATTATGTAGTTTATAGATATATAAATACTCATAACTTATTCATATATTTATTTATATTATTATTTATATACTATATTATTTATATTATTTAGTTATATTATAATTATATTACAAATATATTTAGTATATAAGTATTATTTAGTTTATATATGTAGTATTATGTAGTTTATAGATATATAAATACTTATATACTTATAATATACTTATATATTGTATGTATTAATGTATTGTTTAGTATATATATATATATATAGAATTTATATATCTTTTTATATATCTATAAACTACATAATACTATATATGTAATAAATTATATATATATATATATATATATATATAATTATAATAATAATAAAATAATAATATAATGCACCTACATGAGCATATTTAGGTTGTGCTTATCAGACAGTTTATTTTGTGTTCAGTCTGATATGCTTTGAAGGTAATAAATTTGCATTTCAACTTCATTTCAAATGCCCTTTTATTTGTTTATTTTCAGTTCCACCCGTTCATGTTTAAAACATTTAAGTAATTGCACAGTTAATTAACCTGGACTTAATTCATTTGGTATTTTGTGGTCTGAAGCAAAACTAGAATCAAAATCTCTAGCTCATTTTTTCAGCTCTGACCTCGGTTGTGGCGGGTAAAATCTCAAACAGGAAACAGGAAGTACTTCGTAGGGTAGACTGTCCCATTTCAGTAAAGCCGCTGCAGCCTACCCGTCCTTCGAAGGTCACACCTTCGTAGACCACGTCCTTCGAAGGATGCAGCCCCTGAATTGGGACACACCTAATAAGTCTAATTCGCCCCCTAGTGGCTACAGAGCTTTCTATATTTCTGAGAGTGCAATACATAACATTTGCCCTCTACTGATTATTATTTATTGCTCATATATATATATATATATATATATATATGATTATTGCAAACAATATAAATAGCTACAGTCTAACTGTCTATTTATACTTAATGCTAGTGTCAGCTAGTTTATCAGCTGGTAAGTAAAGGTGACTGTTTATTATTCTCACATGATTGCTTATAAAAAATGCCTTCAGACTGCATATTGCCATATTTGGTTTTCTAGCCAACTGTTTGTTGGCTGTAATTGCGCTCTACACTGTGGCAGTATTTCATCTAAAATGTACAAACTATTCTTTACAACATGGAATACTATTTCACACTGCAATTTTTTTTACATTAACCTGCATTACAAACGCTAAACAAAACAATCACAATATGTAACTGAACTAAAAATATAAAAAAAACTAATATACAGTATTTACACTGACAACCGTATATAACAACTCTTACATCCTCTGAAGACATTTTCCTCTGACTGAGCTCTCTCTCTCTCTCTCTCTCTCTGGCTGAACATAACCTTGAATCGGATTTATCCGCTCTGAAAGGAGACCGCATCACACCCGCCCAGTTTAAAATGATTCTTCTGCATGCTCGGAGCAATTACCCATTCTCACCTAAATCCCCCAAATCCCAAAAGTTACGGACATCAGCTTTAAGTAGATTCCACATAAAATACTTTATGGTACCCTTTTTTAAGGTTACAGCAAGGTGGAGGGACACATTTGCTAAAAAATTTCTGTACTTCTGTTTTTTATTAGTTAAATGCAACCAAACATATAACTCCACATTCCATTTACTGTTGCTAGAAAAAAATATGCGTGAAATGTCTGAATTATTTACATATATTACAAAAAACTGATCAGTTATCAATTAATATTTAAAATAATATAACAGATTTGGTTATTATTATTATTGGCATGTCAATTCTGTTGTATACTTACATTTACTCCACTCTTTAAACAAACAAAAAAAAAAACTCGTAGCGTTTGGTCTTAAATTTGTGTATTAAATTTTTCCTATTAAAAGTACTTCTTACGATGTTGTCCTTTTATTAAAAAGAATATAACTTTACGGTTCATAGAGATTTTTAGCAGCAGTTACTATAAACATTAGATAACCCAAACCCTCCTAGTCTGTTAGCAGAACAAGACATTATCATATATTTTTATTGCATTATATTGGTATTGTTGTGATTCATTGCTCTCATCACTGACCTTGCGTGTAAAGCCACTGTTGTGCCGAATTTAGCACCCCTGCCAGAAAAAGCACCCCCTCTCGGCAGCGCATCTGCGAGGTCTTCTAGATAAAAGCGGAGATAATTGCTTTTGGTAACTTTACTTAGAAACTAGCTCCTGAGAGGGGCTGCTTTTCATGGCTTGGGTGAAGATTTTCGTGCATTTTTAAAATAGAAGTTTTAAAACAATTTCTGCTTTTTTGTAGTATAATTTTTTGGGGGGGGGGGGGGGGGGGGGCGGGCAAATCCACCTATTCCTGATATCCGGTTCCGACACCATCGGTTTACAGTGATATAGTTTGGCCAGCATTAGTTTATTCAGCTCGTCAGTATGTTTTAGTGAGCTTTAAACAGTTATAAAAGCAGTAACTCATCGGTAAGCTTTAAAGCGCAACCTTTAAAAAAACAAATCAAAGGAGTCAGTTAAAAGACTCAAAATTAAATGTGTCTGATTAAAGTTTTACCAAGTGTTACTTTTCATCCACTTTAATCCTTTTAAAATGTGCTTTTTTCTGATAATTAAAAGATCCCCGAGGCACAATCGTGTTTGAAAAGATGTGAAGCACTAAAAAAGGAATACTTCAAGAAAACAGATTAACGCTAAGTGCACTGTTATATAAATGAATGAACTGACAGCTGAAGCTGCACTGATTGGTTTGAATACACGAGCATGAATAACATACCCATCATAAATGCACAGCTTTATGATGTGCCTACATGTTTGCTATTTCCAGGCCTTTTTGACAAAATGATTAAGGCTTTGATCAGCATGTAAAAAAAAAACTAAGTTTCAGAATTAGAAAACATGAATATCTTTGGATGTGGAAGACTGTAGATTAGTTTGATTGATTGATACGGTTGGTAAAGCTACAGCAGATGAACACAGTGATATTTGAGAAGTGAAATGAAGTTTATAGGATTTACAGAAAGTGTGCAATAATTCTTTAAACAAATTTAGGCAGGTGCATCAATTTGGGCAGCCTTGTCGTTTTCAACACAAATATTTTTGGTTAGCTCACTGACCCCTGACCTACATACACAATCGAATCCAATTATGAGAAAGGGTGAAGATGGCTAATTTCAAGTTTTTCTCCTCTACTGCATTTTCTCTGAAGAGTGGCAACATGGGAGCCTCAAAACACAACTCTCAAATGACCTGAAAACAAAGATTGCTCAACATCATGGTTTAGGGGAAGGATATAAAAAGCTATCTCAGAGATTTCAGCTGTCAGTTTCCACTGTGAGGAACATAGTGAAGAAAAGGAAGACCACAGGCACAGTTCTAGTTAAGACCTGAAGTGGCAGACCAAGAAAAATCTCAGATAGTCAGAGGAGAAGGATGATGAGAACAGTCATAGTCAACCCACAGACCAGCTCTAAAGATCTACAACATCATCTTATTGCAGATGGAGTCACTGTGCATCGTTTTAAACTATTCAGCTCACTTTGCACAAGGAGAGGCTGTATGGAAGTGTAATGCAGAAGAAGCCTTTTATGTGAACACGCCACAAACAGAGTCACTTGAGGTATGCTAAAGAACATTTAGACAAGCCAGCTTCATTTTGGAATAACGTGCTGTGGACTGATAAAATTAAAATTGAGTAATTTAGAGGGTGGTATGCATGAAGGAAAATGAACACAGCATTCCAGGACAAAAACTTGGTGCCCACAGTAAAATTTGGTGGCGCTTCTTTCATCATGCTGTGGGGCTGTGTGGTCAGTGCAAAACCATTAAACCTATTCTTGCCCCATTTAAAAAAAAAAAAAAATCTCAGGTTCATACTATTTGCGATGAAATAAAAGACTAAAAAAATTAAAGAAACACTGCATTTTTTTAATTTGATTTTTTAAAAAGATTTATTTCAAATTTTCTCCCATTTTTTCTCACAATTTAGCTAGGCCAACTATCCCACCCACTCAGCTGCTACTCAGCTGTATACCCCCCATCACTAGAGATGCCACAACAGAGTGAAGACTAGCACATGCCTCCTCTGACACATGTGAATCAGCCACCGCCTCTTTTTGAACTGCAGCTGATGCAGCATCACAGCGCACTCGGATGAAAGCGCAGCGACTAAGTTCTGATACATCAGCTCACAGACGACTTGTGCTGATCGACATCACTCTTTGGAGTGATGAAGGAAAAGAACGCCATCTACACACCCAGAGAGAGCAAGGCCAATTGTGCTCTCTCAGGGCTCCAGCAGCTGACGACAAGCTGCATAGGCTGATTTGATAGCAGTGGAGAATTAAAGTTCAGCTGCTGGATTGTTCATTTAGGGCATTGTATTGTATTGGCTTCAAAAAGAAAACAGTTGTTGCAGCAATTCATTATTAGTGTCAAAACATTCAATCTGAAATTACCTTTTATTATCATTTAGTATTTTATTTTATTTTTCTGGTTCACCATAAAGGATGCAGCCTCTACTGTCTGTTGCACCATATAAGGTGGAACGGGAAAGATAGCTAGCTAATATGATGCACTTATAGTGTTTTTAATGCTTGTTATGAAGAAATGGCCAGAAAACATTGAAACTACACAATAAACCAGGGTTTCTCAACTGGGGGGCTGCGGACCACCAGGGGGCCTCTGCATGAGTGTAGCCCCGCCCTCCGAAAAAAATGTCCGCACACACACACACACACACGAGCCTCTCACACACAGAACAGCTGCCTTTCAACCCCGGAGGAGAAGCTGAAAACCGATTTATAGAACTATAGATCACAGTGAGGTTGATTAAAAATCTTAAACTTATGATTGACTACACCTGTTGCTTCATTTGAATTAAAAAGACGTCACGGATACGCCCACACGGATACGCCCACACGGCAAGACGAGTCATCAGGTGTTCTGTCGAGTTGTGCTACCTGGTCAAACCGTGCTACTCTTATTTGCCTAAATCACCGTTTCAGGGTAAAGTTATGGTAGCAAGAGTTTATTATACTCTGTTTGTTTTTAGATATTTATTATTATTATTATTATTATTATTATTATTATTATTATTATTATTATTAGGGGGCTTGATGCTTTCAAGTTGTAAACAGATGGTTCGTAAGGTAAAAAAAAGTTTGAGAGCCCCTGCAATAAACCATGGTAATATTGTGGTTACCATAAACAGAAGGGTGGGGCCAAGAGGTAGAGTGAAATGGGATTCAGCCTTAGAATCCTGCGTCATGTTGTTTAACATCAGCATCCAGAGTCTGAGAGAGCACAATAGGCCATGCACACTTGGTGGGAGTTTGAAAAAAGACTGACCTCATATGCATGTGTGGAAGCATCTGCTTGTTCTAACACTCCTAGTGTCCTAGGAACATTGATAATCATAGGGGGATCGACCCTAGTGAAAAAAAGTAGATTAAAGTATACTAAGCATTATTATGCTATAATGCACTAAAGTGTTCTTGTAGCCACATTATTAATCAGTATATTTAAAGAGTGCTAAAATGGAACAACATTTTTTTGTACTTATTATAGTTTAATTGTATAAAAATAGTACAAAAGTCTTAAATTGTGCTAACTGTAATACAATGGAACTATTTTAAATATACTCAAGTGACATTTAAACATACTGCTTCATGTATGTAACCCCATATTTTAAAAATGCTTACAATACAATTCCAATACATTTAATGAGTATTACAACTGTATCACTATTATACACCAGATATATTAGAAATGTACTAAAAATGTATGTTAAATATATATACATTAGAGTACAACTATGCTTTATGTTCCTGTCTTTTGTAAGTAGCACACTTCTAGTATACTTTGTTGGGTATAAAAATATATTTTACTATACATTTACTTTACATTTTTTTTAAATACACTGTATTGTACTTTTTTCTAAAGTATGATCAAAATTTACTTTCAAACATTTGATGAAAGCATAATATTGATGACATTTTTATATATTTTAAGTAGGTACATAAATCTTTTAGTATATTTACAGCATACTTAGACATTTGTCAATATAATAAAATTATATAAAAAATATATATATATTGAACTGAGTGGGGAAAAAAATAAAAAATAAAAAAGCAGTGAAAGTCGCTCTATGCACGACTGCACTAGTGAGTTCGACTGCTACGGATTGTGAGCACAGTTTCAGACGGTAATCAGTGGAGAATTTTGCAGAGCTCTTTGCTTTGAGTGAATTTTATTGGAATTGGCAGGAATTCCCCTTTTATTTATATAAATAAATGCACATAATATCACATAAAAAGGATTAAATACAAGTTAAGCCTGAATATATTCTGACTGGAATGCTTCTGACAGGCACAGATTCAAAGCTGAACTATTCAGTGAATTTTGTGGCCTTGTTCCTTTTTGGAAATGGTTTATAAAATATTCTCAAAGTATAAAAAAAATGATGGAAGTTCAATTCACACCACACCAGGTCCCTAAACCCCTATTATTTCTTTTACCAGTGCCTGACATCGCTTTTACTGCGCCCATATATCCCTGGCTGACTCTGGAGGATCAATACTGGACTTTGTTCTCATTTCTAAAAACTTCATTGAATTATTCACAAGCTTCTCTGTGAGAAACTGCAGCACAATATACTGTGAGGAACTTTCAAGAGACCTTCACTGCAGCTGTTGAGTCACGTACACATTCGATTGGTTTAATATATTTGATTTAGCTCCCAAAGAGGCTCAAAAAAACAGTAGCTGTGAACAAAGAGTTTGTTACCCTTGGGGGTTGTCCATAACTTTAATCCCTTAACATTCAGAGAGTACCTGCAGGTAATGCTAATTTAATTGACTTTGATGAATTTATTAATGTTTTAATACAGCCATTAATCAAAAAAAGTGAAAGTGTTGAATTAACTTTTGAGTTCGTTTCTTTTTTAGGGTTTAAATAACACATTTAACACCATGCATTTTTTTTTGTTAGCAAACAATTGCAATTCATTTAACTCCCTAAACCAGGGGCCAAACCTGTTACGTTGGGGGCCAGAAGGAGAAATATATGTGCAGTCCACAGATTCTGTGATAAAACAAATAATGAAATATACCACTTTAAATAATACATTTTCCTGATTACTTTCATTTACACACCAATTTTACTTGAGTTACTATCTTTATCTATCTTTGACAGTGTTGTTTAAACTAAGAATTTTCAAATGAATGTTTCGTATCATGATGTCTCTTAATATTATACTCCTTCATTACGGTGACTGATTACGTTTGTAGTGTTTTAGTCTCTTTGGCCCATTTTCTTTGCTACAACTGCGCACTCTCACAGCATTTAGACTCTTTGGCTCGTTTTCTGTGCTACAACTGTGCACTCTTGCTGCTTTTAGACTCTTCTGAAACCTAGCGTTTAAACTTTAAATCTCACATTATAAAAACCTTAATAGCGGGCCAACTTTCAGTTTATTTCTAAAATACCTCGTGGGCCATTCCAAAAAAGGAAATGGGCTGCAAATGGCCTGCGGGCAGTAGTTTGGACACCCATGGCCTAAACTTCTAAGCTAACATTAAAAAAAGGTTTAAAAATGTTAACAAAAAAGATTAGTCACAATTTAACTATTGCATAATCACATAAAAGTAACATGTTTAGAAAAAAACAGCTCTGCTTCTTGATGCACTGTTGCAAACCCATTTCCCTATTACATAGGAAATATAATCCAGCCCTTTTTACACTATACAGTTACTGTATAGTAAATGGTAACTGGCTCTAATAGCCTACAACTGTATTGTCAAGCAAACAACTATTACATAAGCTATAACTGAAGGTTGCTCTTTTGGGCAAAACCGCACCCTAAAGGTGAGTTAAGATTGTGGGGACACATCTGTTATACAGCTCTGGGAAAAATAAGAGACCACTTAAAAAAGATGAGTTTCTTTGATTTTACCAAATTAAAAACCTCTGGAATATAATCAAGAGGAAGATGGATGATCACAAGCCATCAAACCAAGCTGAACTGCTTGAATTTCAGAAGCAGAAGGGGCATAATGTTATCCAAAAGCAGTGTGCAAGACTGGTGGAGGAGAACATGAGGTTATTGAGGTCTAAAAGCTCTGTATGCTTTTTTGTTATTTCAGCTATTTCTCATTTTCTGCAAATAAATGCTCTAAATGACAATATATTTATTTGGAATTTGGGAGAGATGTTGTCCTTAGATAGAATAAAACAACAATGTTCATTTTACTCAAACATAAACCTATAAATAGCAAAATCAGGGAAACTGATTCAGAAACTGAATCGTTCTCTTAATTTTTTTTCAGAGCTGTATATATAAATAAATGATAACAGGACCAATAGGGAAATTGTTTGGTGAAATGTACTAAGACTTGCTTTTTGTAGAGTTCAGCTGTTCAATTAAGGTAATAATCAATGAAAATCTGAAATGAACTCTACTCTAAAAAAAAAAACACACACATGTGCAGATTCTATTTTCGGTTAACAGTATGATGGGGGGGGGGGACATCTGGTTGCCTCCAACTGCACAAAAGTATTTTTTTTAAGCATATTTGTTTATTTGGGTTACTGAAATATTTAACTAATATTTAACTCTCAGTATAATACTAAACACCATTTGAATATCAGTTGATGCTTATATAGTAACCTGGCTTTAGAGCTATAATATGCATTCTCTTTATTTAAAGCTTCTTTAAAAAGCAGTGGAATTCCCCACTGAAGGTCAGACCACATAAATATATGATTCACATGAAAAAAAAAAGCATTTTATTAAATAGTGAACGTCATGTTCTGTTATTATTTAACCAATGCTAAAAAGAACTTTCCCACACTTTGGAAGTTAGAGTGCTGTAAAAAAGTATTTGCCTCCTTACATATTTCTTTTGTTTTTGCTTTTTATGATACTTTTTGCTTATGAAACAAACTTTAATATCAAACAAATATAACACGAGAAAGGAATCAAGGAATCACTTAAATAGAATCTGACAACATGAAGCAGGATAAAAGATCTCAAAAAGCAACACATTATACCATGATCTGAAGTAATTTAAGAACAGATATGAAAAAACTAAATAATTGACATCTTTCAGTCTGGAAAAGGTTACAAAGTAATTTCTAAGGATTTGAGACTCCACTGGACCACAGTGAGAGCTAATATTCACAAATGGAGAAAATATGGAACACTGGTGAACCTTCCCAGGAGTGACTGGCCTAATTAAATTACTCCAAAATAAAGGGCATGGACAACTCATCCAGGAGGTCAAAAAAGAACTGCAGATAAAAAACACTGCTGAACAAAAAGAACACAACAGCCCATCTTACATTTAATAACAAACATATTGGTGATCACCAGGACTTTAAAACATTTATTTTGTGGGCTGATGAGACAAAAGTAAAACTTTTTGGATGGTGCGTGTCCTCTTACATCTGGCATAAAACTAACACATAATGTTAGAAAAAGGACATCATACTGAAAGTCAAACATGGTGGAGGTAGTGTGATGGTCTGTGGCTGCTTTGCTGCTTTAAGACCTGGACAACTTGCTGTATTTGATGGAACCATAAATCAGTACCACTGGCCATCAGTATGTGACCTTAAGCTCAGGCATAGTTGGGTTATGTAGCAGGACAATGATCTCAAACACACCAGCATCTGAATGGCTCAAAAAAAAATAAAATGAAGGTTTTGGAGTGGCCTATAAGGAACAGGCCGGTTATGCTAAAAAAAATTTAAATACGGCTTAATTAAACAATTCTGCAAAGAAAAGTGGGCCAAATTATTCCTTAAGATGTGCCTTGCAGGAATATTTTGATTACAAAAACCCTCAGAATAAAGTTCAGTATAAAACCTTAGTAAATACAAATCAGTGCACTCAAAGTAATCAATATCTACAATGTTAACCGTTACAGTGTTGAATGAACAGAGTGGAACCTGTTTGCCTTGAAAGTGTGAACTTGCTGAAAGTATCTTATTAATGAAACATCAAAGTGTCAAACACAGAAGATGTTATTATATTATAACATAAATTATATAATATATATACATATATTAATATTTAAATAGAATATAATGTACACATGTACAGATATAGGCATGTTGACGTTGTATATCTCTGCCATAATCTTGCTCTCTTATTGGCTGCTGCTAGTCTCTTCCAGTCACAACGCTCACTATAAACAAAAAACAGCTCATACATTTTCTTTTAAAGTTAGGTCTATTTTTTCTTTTTGATGAAACAGAGTTAACAATTTGCGTTCACTTTATTTGAGTACAGTTTACTGAAGTTAACTTTCATCAATCATCACATCAAAGCCGCTTAATTAATTCTGAGTCACGGAGAAGCCAAAGCCAGGGTGAACCACAGGAAAAGCCATTACTCACAAATGGTAAACCTTCCCAGAACCACTTCTGGCCGACCAAAATTACTTTAAAAGTGCAGCGACAACTCATCCAAGAGGTCCCAAAAAAAAAACACAACCACATACAAAAAACTGCAGGCTTCACTGGCCTCAGTTATGGTCGGTGTTCATGACTCCACCATAAGAAAGAGAAAAAAAAAATTGTCTTGGCACTGCAGTGTGCCAAGACCAAAACCACTGCTGAGTAAAAAGAACAACAAGGCTTTTTTTAATGCTGCTTTTCACACTACCATATTTAGAACCACTGACAGGTTCTGTCAGACGTTAATTAGAGGTTCGCAAAGCCAAGCAAAGCACTGGAGACCACTTGGCTGAGATCATTAGGATCGTGTCTTTCAGCTCTCCACACATAACTAAGTGACAATAACTAAGTCAGCGGCGAGCGAACATTGATTCGATGACAGCAACTTCAGTTACATTATTAGTGGATACAATATGCATTATTATTAGCTATAGCTATAATAACAAAATAGCAAGCACAAATGAAACAAACACAACAGGACGGTTAAGTTAATCAGTTTGGGCAAATCACATGTTTTCTAGAACTCAAAGGACCATTATGTTTCCAACTGTAAGAATAGTAAGAATTCCCAGATGATAAAAAAAATCCCCACCACACACTATTCCCTGAACATCAGTGAGGATGTGACAATAGCTTCAGCAGTGTACGAGAAGGTCTTTGTTAAGTTCACCAATATGGAACATCCACAATCCCACACAAGACCACAGGACCACAAGTTTCCATTTGTGACAAGAAGCCAAATTCCAATGAAATGATTGTATCTGTACTAGGGCTGCACGATATATCGTTTAAGCATCGTCATCGCGATGTGCACATGTGCGATAGTCACATCGCGGGAGGTGCGATGTTGCAACGTTCAGATTCTTCACTCAAGAAAAAGATGTCTGCTGCTAAGAAGGGCAAGGAGAGTGGGAGCGGGCGTGAACACGAGGTAACCGCATGGCTTAACACGTGATGTAAACGCAGCGCAGACAGACTGTCCAAAGCTTTGCACAGGTATCCCCAGTTAAAGCCAGAATCACGATTTTAATCCCAGAAACACGCTCTTATTTACCTTTTAAAAGACCATTTATTATTTGATTAAAATTATTATTTGAATAATGTTGTTTTGCTGTTTTTCTCGGGTTTTGAGTGCTTGGCTGACTCTAAAGCGCTGACTCAGCTCTCGGTCTGTCTATAGAGGATTAGAGCTTAGGGTCGGGTCGGGTTCCAGAAAATAGCCTGAGACGTAGGCATCTGTTTTTTAATGCTATTTTTATTTTATATAAAGCTCTGGCGTGATAATCACAATTTAGCTAAGTAACCAAGGTTGTTATTGTTAACGAATACGAATGAAATGACGAAAACTAAAAGTGAAAAAAACTGTTCGTTAACTGAAACTAATAACAATAGTATTTAAAAGAAAAAACTGTAATTAAATAGAACTATACTGTGTTTATAAAACTAACTAAAATGATTGAAAATTGAAATTACAGATAGAATATCCTTTGTTTTCGTGATTGTTCATTTATTTGTAAGCGCTGTTTCCACAAGCAGTTTTACAGTGGGCGGTGTTGTGCGAAATCCTGCTCGTGAAGCGGAGTCGGATTCTGCGGGGAGACGGATTTCAGCACAACAGTGTTAGCGCGCGGTACCTCACGGTCTGTGAAGTTACTTATTTTTCTTGTTTCAATGCTCGCGCTAGCCGTGAAATAACGACAGAAAACACGCAGGAAGCTGCAGAAGTCTGTATGGGATTAGAATATGAGCGCAAGGGAGATAAAAGAACGTGTTCTGTAGTGAAACAGGAGATACAGTATGAGGAATAAACACCACACAGCTATAAGTCCATCTGAGAAGCAGCTGTGAGAAGCTTTACCTGTGAGTAGCTCATACACCTGAGCACCCCACGCGGGAGGATGAACTGATTAATCTCTGATAAAGCTCTATGATGAATTAATAATAACTAACTAAAACTAAACACTTTAGA